>NC_051418.1:1698046-1698296 GCF_015228065.2 Penaeus monodon | reverse complement strand
CTTCAGCCTGGAACGCCGGCTCGTCTGTGGGCGCCAGAAGATGTTCACCGGAAGAGGATTTCAGGTAAGTAGCCCACCTTCGGCAGGAATAAATTGTCTCGCGATCTCATCCCCAGACAAGTCAGGAGGGGAGAGCGACGCTGATGGAGGGATTTCGGTGAAGGATCCTTGGAGCGGGAGCAAAGAACGAGATATATTAACAAAAGAATCGGATCGGCAAGGAATTATTTATGGAAATTACAGAGATGCA
>NC_051418.1:1695603-1696007 GCF_015228065.2 Penaeus monodon | reverse complement strand
CCATGTTTTCTTGGTTGAGAATATTTTCCGATAATATCCAGGTTATGGTCGTAATTTCCTACAGGGAGCCTATAGCGTGGGCAGTCTCCCTTAAGCAGCGCTCTGCATGTGATAACAGTGATCGCCGTAATCAGGGAACACTTTGGGCATCATTTTTCGGGAGGATGGAGATGGATCTTCGTGCGGACGATGGAGATGGATTCTCATTTGTGGATAATGCGGGGTATTACAGATATTTACGTCTATCTATGAGGATTTATGAAAGCGACACGAAACCTTCAAGGTGCTTAATTTTTCTTTTATGATGCAGAGGAACGGGACAGACATGATCCGGCAGGAGAATCCTTTCACACCCCACCGCCTCGAGGATCATCACCAAAATCGCAGGTAAGTAATTTGATCGC
>NC_051418.1:1695149-1695581 GCF_015228065.2 Penaeus monodon | reverse complement strand
ACTTGTTAAAAGCCTGCTTTTTAAAAAGATTTTCAGAACGCACCGCCCCCAGCATATGGCATATTCTCGTTTCACTATTACAGAAATAAAAACCTTTTTATTTGCTTCGTGACGCTCTTCTATATGTTGAGTCTCTCAATACAATGGTTTTCATGGGGTTGATTTTTAAAATGATGAATTAAACATCAATCAACTCAATTCATTACAGAGCGTGTACCGTCATTGCGTATTGACTCATTTTGATTTTCATATATATATATCTTTTTAAGCTATTACGCTATTCATATAGCGCCATAATCTTAAATCGACTGAAAGTACGAATTTTGCATGACTTCCCATGGGGTGTTAGCTTCATTGCCGCTCTCGTCTCTCGGACTCTGTTTTGCCACAGCAGTGGATTTGCCCGTCGAAGGGTGAGGGCATGCGCGTGCC
>NC_051418.1:1693290-1693853 GCF_015228065.2 Penaeus monodon | reverse complement strand
GAGCGACGCGGATGTTATTTCCTCGACAGGGCGCAGCAGGAACACGCAGCCATCTCATTACGAGGGCCGTCGCTCGCCATCAGCGGCCCGTAAACGCTGCACTCTTCTGGGGCGTCCTACTAATTAACCTGAGACGCAAAAGGCATTATGCCCCCTACACCGCCCCCGCCTATGGAAAGAGAAGGCGAAGGACACTAACGGTGTCGGGGACATGTACATACATATACTAATGTTAGAAGAAAGGGATAATTAGAAGGATACTTGCTTGTTTTTCCTCTGTACGCTTCCCATTATCGCTACATTCATTGCACTTCTAGGTCTCTCACAAATAACAGTCACCCACTGTCATGAATTGACCGAATGTAAAGAAATGAACAGGAATAAAGGTAAAGAAAGAAATCTTAAGAATAAAAAGAATTGGATGAATTTTCAAACAGCCCTAAACATTTAATGTGGCTGCTATTACCAGAGCTATTATTGCGTGAAAAGAGCTTTGAAAAGATTTCTTTCCTCCCGAGGCACAAGGATCCTCACAGTACAATCAATGCCTAGAGTCTTCATTC
>NC_051418.1:1692621-1692723 GCF_015228065.2 Penaeus monodon | reverse complement strand
GGTCTGCATAAACAATGTTATTTCGCACTTCCTGTTAATGTGTCGTCTCTGACTCCATTATTTTGTTAATGTTTCATGAGGCCCCTGGAGAGGGAGGGCATG
>NC_051418.1:1691282-1691404 GCF_015228065.2 Penaeus monodon | reverse complement strand
GGTGAAAACTCTGCTCTCCATATTCAAGAAGTCCTTCATCTGTTAGAATGTGTATAATGCTGGTTTGATCCTCGTACACTGGATGGACGCTGCATATTTTCACTCAGAGAAGACATCATTCA
>NC_051418.1:1690918-1691241 GCF_015228065.2 Penaeus monodon | reverse complement strand
AATGGTTTTGAAAATGCATATCACAAGTGAACGAAAACTAGTGAATGATGTCTTCTCTGAGTGAAAATATGCAGCGTCCATCCAGTGTACGAGGATCAAACCAGCATTATACACATTCTAACAGATGAAGGACTTCTTGAATATGGAGAGCAGAGTTTTCACCAGCATATGGCCTGGGAAAAAGTCAGTAGATCTATTATTTCATGGCTGACAGGGGCTAATGTATCTAAGCGATGGAACAGTCAAATGCAAACTATCATTCAACAATGGATCCTATTGTTCCCATCAAGATGCGGACAGTTCATCTAACCAGCCATGCCTGA
>NC_051418.1:1690371-1690865 GCF_015228065.2 Penaeus monodon | reverse complement strand
TGCCATAGCTTCTTTGACACCTTGTATTACGAGGAAACACCTCTAATCATATTTAAGAAGAGTTGCAGGAAAACAGGGATTTGAGAAGGATCACGGTACTTCCGTGTACTTTCCCTTAAGTTCCTATGTCACAGAACATGGACTATTATTTCAGTATTGTCAAAGAAAGTGTCTTGAGAATTATTACATTACATTCGAGTACCATCCCTTGATTCTGTAATTCAGAAAGTTACTTATATTACAGAAAGTCTGGGGATCTATTTCAGAAAGTATTCGAAGTCTATTTCAGAATCTTGTCTTATGTAAACATTGTAATAAAATTGCCTAAATCAGTTTACTTTATCTCTACATGCGAACCGTATGTGAATGTGTTGGTCATTCTACCAGTAACTTATAGAGGGATGAGTATTACACAATTTTTCTTCGATTTCCCGAAAAGTAGAAAAAATAACAAAAACAGTTATTTCATCAGTGTGGGGACACACACACACATA
>NC_051418.1:1687686-1687996 GCF_015228065.2 Penaeus monodon | reverse complement strand
GTCAAACTGCTTTGACAAGCAACATTTAATCATTGATATCAAAAGTAAAAGGACACATTTCTGTATTTGCCCTTAAGAATACCTACATTTCCACTAGTGCCAGTATGAACTTGGAGATCCAAATACATTAATAGATACATCATCTTCAAATAGTTCATTACCATCCTGGTGGTAGTGCGGATCACAATCTGAATTATCATCAGCATTCACATCTGGATCAAAAATAGTACCTGACATGCTAGATGTTTCAGGCTCATCATACAGGTCTAAACTGCTGCCTGGCGTTTCATTTCCAGCTTGCAGCTCTAAA
>NC_051418.1:1687213-1687289 GCF_015228065.2 Penaeus monodon | reverse complement strand
ACGGCATATATACTGCCAGGACGTTCCTCTCACTAGACTTTTGAAATTTTCTTCAGCTTGTAGCTCTGATTGTTTC
>NC_051418.1:1686855-1686938 GCF_015228065.2 Penaeus monodon | reverse complement strand
ACTACTATTTGCCGTCATCCGCATATATGACCCACATGCCTTCATACATCACTGCATTATTATATTCTCATTTCTGGAAATAT
>NC_051418.1:1684906-1685247 GCF_015228065.2 Penaeus monodon | reverse complement strand
TTCTTTTCACTTTCAGAAGTCATGGAGAATCTTACATCAGCCTTTTCCATTAAGGATATGTACTAACATAGAGTAAAGGCACCGTCTCCTTCCGACGACGCAATCAATGGGCTCATTTCAATATTACGTTGAAAAAAACACTGCTTCCGGTAAGCAGCCTACAATTAAGATTATTAGGTCCTTGCCATATTAACGCAGCTTCTCCTGCAACGATTTCTCATTAACTAATGTGGATTTATTCATGGAAGATGTGCCACGGAGACCGCACGCACAAGTCTTTGCCTTTCTCTTCTCGCTCATCATTTCCGCCGATTCGTTTTTGCTTTCTCTGGCTCTATTTT
>NC_051418.1:1680494-1680812 GCF_015228065.2 Penaeus monodon | reverse complement strand
ACAAATTATTCCAGCTTCTATGTCGGAGGATTCTTTTCCTGCTCTGATAACGTGACAGGATTTCTAAGGCGCGACAGCCCGGAGGCGCAACGCAAGGGAGATATGATCTATTATCTCGACATTCCCTCCGCCGCCAGATAGCGTCCGTCACTCCGCCTCCACCAACGCCTTCCTCTAGATAAAAAGACACGAAGATAAGAGGCGCGGCAGACCTTCCATAGATACTACTTGACACTGTCAGCGTTCATTTCTCTGTTTAGGTAGATGTGTCGCAGCACGTTATCAAGATGAAAGCTTTTTCTAAAAGACTCCCCCCCA
>NC_051418.1:1680155-1680477 GCF_015228065.2 Penaeus monodon | reverse complement strand
ACAATAATGAGGGTTTTAATAGCGAACGTGGTTCTATTAACATAGTACGTTTTTTCTCTGAAAATAGCAGTTTCCATTTCGTTAGTTTGGTAAGATGACTACACATATACACACAGACAATATGAATGTGATGGTAATTTACTCACATCCAACACATGCTGAGGCTGAGGGTAGGCCTGGACGTCCTGCACAGGAAGAGCCTTGGCTGACACCCGTTTCACAGCCACCATGGCCACCAGCGCCACCACCAGGAGGCTTGCGAAACTACGGGAAACCATTGCCTGTGGGGGAAGACGCAAAGTTAACAGGAAAGAGCTCGATA
>NC_051418.1:1677969-1678413 GCF_015228065.2 Penaeus monodon | reverse complement strand
ACACACACACATGCATGTATTATTACATAATTACTGAATGCAACAATGGATATATCTTCGGAAAAAGTGTTTTCCGTCCTAGAAAAAATAATGCTATTGCTACTGAAACCAGAGAACCAAATCATAATTACAGAAATAATAGAGGATAATAATGGAGATCAGTTGTCACTCGTAGCAAGAGGATGTATGCCTGAGCGTGACCAAAGCACCAAATTTACTAGCCGGTTCCGTGGACGTCTTCTGCCGCTGTTGGATGGATGCTCTAGTGCCAGATAGTTTGATTTCGATTTTATTATCACAAAAAGGGGTCGGATATCGATCTCGCGGGAAGTGGATAAGGATGTGGATGGGAAGCAGAGGATCGTCCATTTGAGCGAATCAATCGGGCCTCGAGACTAAGGAGAAGGAGGCGCTACCATTTGTTTGGCTCGAGTGTTTTGTCTC
>NC_051418.1:1674800-1675653 GCF_015228065.2 Penaeus monodon | reverse complement strand
TCCGTTTTCGTCGTGGTGTCATATTGTTAAATCAGAGAGAGCGGTCACACAAGTGAGGGCAACGTGGAGAGTCTTGGATCCTTGACTTCCTAGAAGACTTGGTAAGGGACAAGAGGACACTAGTTTTTATTCAGTTCGTGGCAGGTCTCCCTTGTTTTCTGTTATCATCCTTTATTCTGCCTTTATTAGTATTTAAAATTAAGGCTAACTGAATGTTAACGCTTTGTTGATCTCCAATACTAATAAAAAATGGGAAAAAATTAATTCAATGGAATAATGACATAGTAAGAGATTTTGAATAAAGAATAACATTCCCAGCTTTGTTGCTGGATACATCATTGCAGTTAAATATGAATGCCAATACAGTATTGGCACAATCTAATCGAAGATGTTTTCGTTACCAATATTGAAATGACGTTATGATCAGGTATTCATGAGTCACTGACAGTGACAGGCAGGGAGAGCGGACACCGTTCCGCCGCTGTCACTCACTTGGTTTCCATATATTTACCATGTCATGAGGAAAACATGAGGAATAAGTCATTGTGGAATATACTCCGGCCAAGTGTTTAAGAGGAAAGTACTTCGTTTTTCAACCCTGCTTCACTTATACATGCTCCTCTTCTGTGTTTTGATTATGTTGACATTACCCATAGAGTTATTCACTGCACTGCGCTGTTTCATTTTATTTTTCTGATCAGTCCCTTTTTCTAGCATCGCTGCGATAATTTTTGTAACCGGTTGCGTTACAGTAATATAACTCTATATTAGTTCATGCAATGAACTTCATAAGTACTTGCAAAAACAATATCGAGAGATGTTGGTTCCAAAAATCTAATATGTGTGTGTGGGG
>NC_051418.1:1656402-1656571 GCF_015228065.2 Penaeus monodon | reverse complement strand
TTGGTACAGACATGGAAGGGCAGTTTTAAAAATTCCCTTTCTTTTCCCGAACCCGGAAGTTTTCACAGGGAAATGCTTTCCGGTTTTAAAAAAAAGCCCAAACTGTGATCGGCGACCCATGAGGAAAAAACCGATAGAACACCCTCATTAAAAACGGGAAAAGATAAAA
>NC_051418.1:1645922-1646576 GCF_015228065.2 Penaeus monodon | reverse complement strand
CATTATCTTATAAGTAATGTTTTTCGATTGATATTTTAATGCTCTTCAAGAAACAAGGTGTGTTTGCGGGCGAGTTAGTTAAGAGCCAAATAAGTAAGCCGATTATTAGAGATCTGAGCTTTCAAAGTTTTAATCCCTGAAAAGTTATGTCAACAAACTAAAAATATTCTGACAGCGTGGGTAAGCGGCAAGACGGGGAGTGGGATGCATATATGTGGGGGGTGTAGACATCTAAATTCCTACCTTATATCTGCAGTTGTCTTGCTTTCATGGACGCGCTACTTATTTAAGTTAAAAGTTGAATACTTGATAGCGTACTTACGTTACCCTTGTTCGTTTTTGTCAACATGCACCGCTATATTTGCCAAGCAATCGTTTTATTTGGGGAAATTTGCAAACCCAAATTGTGAATTAGAGAATGTCGTATCTGAGGGAAATGACGCTTTAGAGCACCGGTTTTTCCATATTTTGTTTTCTAGTTGTTTTCGTGAATCACGCGAAAAATCGGCCGGTATTGTGAAAAAATGAATCGTGAAAACATAGGGAATCCTCGATATTGAATTTCATGGATCCCAAAACACTTGGCATGGCAAAACGCACAATGCCAAGCATGACGGCACATTTCCTGATCTCAGCCATAAACTGCTCATGAAT
>NC_051418.1:1645464-1645893 GCF_015228065.2 Penaeus monodon | reverse complement strand
AGTTTAAACAAACAAACTCATGAGAGATGAAGCTCTTTTTTAACCTTTCCATCATAAGTTCTTTACTGGCTTTTCATTACAGAGAAAGAGACGATATTAGTCGGGTCGGCAACGCACCATAAATTAATTAAATCACTTTGTTTTATTTTTTCAGCTACGATTTTTCCGTCGAGTTCTGAATAAATTCATTTCGGCTGCGAATCAGAATTTCTACGTATAGATTCAGGTCGCAATGATTTCTCTTTTCTTTTTTTTTATTCCATTACTGCGGGGACATGAAGTTTTCTGGCGTTGCAGACAGTAAAGCTTGATTTCAATGAATTATTAGCTGTTTTCCTCTATTGCCTTTTACTCGACGTTTTTTTGGCTAAGACTAAGAGAGTAGGTTCTCATATCAATCTGCAAAAGATTGTCATGAAGCTATATCAC
>NC_051418.1:1645181-1645413 GCF_015228065.2 Penaeus monodon | reverse complement strand
GCCCCTACTTGTGTAAGGTCAATTGCGCCTTTGTAGTTTCTCTATTCGGTGCGCTTTTGGGTTTGCCGCAGGCAGTAAGAATCACATAGTTCTGTTCATGCTATTCTATAGCCTGTGTTATCGTTCCAGTTGCTCATTTCCAACATGGCCTTCACCATAAGTCAAGATTAATTCTCATAACGTCTCTAATATTTCTCACAATTTTCTGTCTACTCCTCATCATTTCTCCCCG
>NC_051418.1:1644185-1645154 GCF_015228065.2 Penaeus monodon | reverse complement strand
CTGCATTATTCGTTGAAAGTAATGGTTGTTTCCTTTTTACATAATCCCGTCATTGATTGCCTCTTGTTACGTACGCACATATACCTTCTTCTAACCTAAACTGCAAAGTTTAGTTAGAATATTCCTATACAAATCGATTAAGAATCGAGGCTCATCTGGAAAAGATAGACAGGCAATGAAAAAACATATAAAATTTAATTGAATGCTATATTTATATTAGGTAATATGCGCCAATCAGCAGGTAATTTTGCGTGCCGTCACTCCTGGAGTTGGCCGAGACAGTCTCATTCCAACATAGCGCGCCCGCGGACGCTACCCGCTCGGGCGTGCTGCACAGAGGCGCGAGGCGCCTTAGGTATCAAGGGCGCTATGGACCTCCATAGGGTACTTGCCAGGCTTTTTCCTATCTGAGCTGTCCCGAGAGAACGAGGAGAGCGGTCGCAGTTGTTAAATCATTTGCAAGCTCTAAGAATTGAATTAGATATTACTGAAGTGTCGACGATCGGGGGGAATTGCCGTTGAATGCAGAGTTGGATGACTAAATCCAAAAAAGTAACATATGATAAGTAAGTTTATACTGCCACATCCTGGCAATATTCACCTTCTGAACGTGCGTGGAATAAATTGAAGGTTACTTTCTTTTCCATTACAAGAAGAAAGCGTTTCTGAGGTGTTCGTGCGGGACCCCAAGTTCTCGTATAACACAACTAACGGGAAAATTCATCTATTGCCGAGAAAAGGTCAGAAATAATATTTGCTCTGCTTTATTCTTATGCGAGTTCCTCATTTATAAATCATTTATTGATCTACGATGCTGTTGATGCTAATGAAGATCATATAATCATTGGTAATGATAGTGCGATTAATATTACAAATAATACCGTGCGAGGGGCTTAGAGATGAAGACAGTATATGTGTGTTTTTCGATCCCGATCAATAAGCTATATATATGTGTGACGACGCACTCTA
>NC_051418.1:1643763-1643856 GCF_015228065.2 Penaeus monodon | reverse complement strand
AATCTTACCTGAGGCTTTTGCCCCCAAGTCCCACCCTTTTGTATAAGCTACGATTTACCTTAGGTATTGACGCGGTAGATTTTTTTTTCAACA
>NC_051418.1:1643304-1643626 GCF_015228065.2 Penaeus monodon | reverse complement strand
AAGCAAATGGACGGATATGAACAGTTCGGGTAACTTCCGCCTGATGCTTCTCTCTCGGGTCCCACTCATTCCCAGGTCCGCGTCTTCTTTTCTCGAATCTTGTGATTGCCTGGGTCGCCGGAGATCTAAGTCGAGTTCGTATGTACCATGCTGTTTGGTGAAGCTTTTTGCTGCTGCGTCTTGGGCCACAGGTCTCAGAGAAAGGAAAAATAGGCCCAAATTGTAAGACTTCAGAGAGAGGAAAGGTCGCATCAGCAATTTCTCATTTTACAAGTGAATTACAGTAGAGTGCACTACTGCTGCTGCTTGCACTTCTACGAGT
>NC_051418.1:1641448-1642318 GCF_015228065.2 Penaeus monodon | reverse complement strand
ATCATTACTTTATACATTGTAGTCTTCAATGCTTGTACTCATGCACATTGGGGTATAAACACTACAAGGCCACTACAGATGAGTTTTCCGGGGAGACCCATTAGTCACACGCACGGATGCCCAGGCCCAGCGGGGCCAGCACCGGCCACGAACACGAGCCCAGAGCTTCGTCGGCTCCTGATGAATGGCCCTGTCACGAAAAACGCTTATCCCCCTCAAGGGAAGCGTTGGCAACATTTTTTTTTACAATATATTTACAATCATTATATCTTTCAAAGTTTGCGAGAGTATGGCGATGGAATTAGAAAAAAAAGCCCAAAGGTATGCTGTATTATATTAGCAAATAAACTTATTAGATTCGTTGGAAAAGTCATTCCATGAGTTTTCTGTTACATTGTTTATTTTTGTTGTTACTGACACTTCGAATTCACATTTCAAAAATTGTAAAGTTATTTTGTTGGTAATGCATTTGATACATAGTTTTTGTGGTGACGGGAAAATAAGCGGTGAAACGGGAATGCCATCTCGTTATTTAATCCTTCTGCAACCTTTTCTCCAAACTAATAAAAGGACTTGCAATGTTGCCATAAATAAAAGAACTTGGAATGTGGCCATAAATATTCAGGTCGAAGTAATCCGTTTTGTTATGCAAATGTCCTAACGTAGTATTACGAACTCCAAGGAACACTAATATCTTCTATATTCTGCTCCGACTCAAGAATGCTAATCGTATTTGAACAATCCTCTTCTTTTCCCTTGAACATGATAATTGGCATGTATATGCTAATCGCTGAATCAATTTTTCCTGATTCCTCATTTCGTACTTGATTGAATATTTCAAGAATATGCATATATGCATACATAAACAAT
>NC_051418.1:1640399-1641249 GCF_015228065.2 Penaeus monodon | reverse complement strand
CGCTTATTGATCGCGATCGAAAGGCAGACGGTAGATAGATCGGCAAAACTGGCAAATTTTCCGTTTTAATTTTTTTTATGTAGTTAGAGTATTTAACTTTCATAGGTAATATCTTAAGTATTACATTCTTGTTTCCTGTGTAAATTTTGCGATTCTTCCAATAAACTATGCTTACCACATAATGTTGCCGATTTTATCTTTCTTTCTAACTAATAAATTTTTCATGATGTGCAAATCTGCCTTTCCCTTTGCCAGACTGCTGATTTAGGAAACAAGCTAATTATCACGGCAACAAGCGGCTCGCCTCGAAGCCTTACGATCTCCTTTAGCCTTACAGGTATACCTGGGATCGGTTTCACGTAGGATCGTATGATGATAGCAACGTCCAGTTAAGTAGCTTCAAGAAGGCTGTATTATACTGCCTATGACGACGCACTCTATTCATTAGGATTAATAAA
Organism: Penaeus monodon; assembly: GCF_015228065.2. Taxonomy (NCBI): domain Eukaryota; kingdom Metazoa; phylum Arthropoda; class Malacostraca; order Decapoda; family Penaeidae; genus Penaeus; species Penaeus monodon. The sequence continues at coordinate 1,640,791 of NC_051418.1, read as the reverse complement.
TTCTACAGTGAGTCTGTTGCGAACACTGTTCAAAACAAGCTAATTGGACTGAAAGATGAAGCGGATTGGGATAGGCCACTAGAACAAATCGGTTTTTAACATTTAATCGAACCTCGCTCAAAAACAATCAGTAGGCGTATGGGGATAGAATTCAGCAAATTTGTGTATATGTTTGAGCGACGCAGGTTTCCCTTCCACACTTTTCATTGTTATAAGGTTACATTTCAGTGTGACATCGCTCCCTGATATCATGATTTCAAGTTATCACCGTAAAACATTGCTTGTAAGTTGTATACAAGAGGAAATAATGTGAGGGCAAATTCACACTATACGACGCTCTATGATAACATTTGAAGCGAATGAGTAAAATCCTCACCTCTACTCCCCCTCTC
>NC_051418.1:1639671-1640257 GCF_015228065.2 Penaeus monodon | reverse complement strand
GCTCACCCGCAGTAGATACATAATGCAAAGTATATGTTTCCACCATCCATGTGTAGAACAATTATTGTATTTAAAATATGTTTTGCCTGTATCTGAATATACAAACAAACATTTTCACAATATTGCGAAGTGAAAGTGTTGTTTAACCCTTTTTGCCGACGGGTATCCTAGTTCCTGGCATACACAACAACTGCCCTACAACTGTCATTTACACTCGAAACATTTTCTTTATCGTCATGCACTCTAACCCTTAAAAAAACATAACCATCGGACATTTAACAACAGGCAACGCAACCAATCCACGGCCAAAAAAAAGGACACACCAAATTTCTTTTGTTTTTGATTACTTCTAAGCAGTAAATGAAGGTAAGGTACACGTTATTCTTTACCTAGTATTGTGCCCAAATAAATGAAGATTCTATGAACGGTGTTCACTCCATAAACCATGCAAAAGTACCATAGTAGCAAGGAGATAAGTGAATAGTACCATGAGTTCCCGCCAGTGTGGAGTTGCCAACTATTATGCAAAAAAAAATCGTAATTAGTAATTAGTAATACTTTTCAATATATAGGCCTCTCCTCTTTC
>NC_051418.1:1637607-1638285 GCF_015228065.2 Penaeus monodon | reverse complement strand
GGAGTGGATGTTTTACTCTTATTTCAGATAAGGCATTAAGGATAAGGTCTCGCAATTTGTTGTTTCCTTTCTTCTGAAGAATTTGCCTTCATACTACTCGAGTGATGTTCAAGTGAAACCCATTCAGCAGTCTATGAGAAGAGACAGATTAAAAAAAAATCTTGACAATTTACGTTTGAATGTTAATTCATAAAGTCAGACCATAAACTGAAAAACTAAATGAGAACTTTCAGCAAGGTAAGAACCTGTTTGAGAAACTGAGTGTTGATGAGTCAATCAAAGGGCGCAGTTCTTTGAAACAATATAACCCTATGAAGCAGTCAAAAGCGGGTATCATGTAGAAATTTGACAAGCACTGGATGAAAGATGAAAAGGAGAGAATATGGATTAAATGGAGATGTGCTGCTAAAACTGACTGATCATCTGAAGAAGAGAAATCATAAAGTGTATTTTGACAATCATTTTTCCTAACTGCCACTCATGGAAGCGTTAAGAATAGATGCCATATATACCTGTGCTACTATTAGGTCTAACAAGAAACACCTTCTTCTACTGAAGGTTGATAAGGACTTGAAAAGGGAGGACTGATTTCAGATCCACAACTACCAGTGTAACAGTTTTTAAATGCGTGGACAAAAAACCTGTGCACTTCACATCTAATAATCATGGATGTGAAGA
>NC_051418.1:1636644-1637543 GCF_015228065.2 Penaeus monodon | reverse complement strand
GAAAAGGAAGAAAAGGGATGGTACAAAGACTATAGTCACCTGTCCTATTGCAGTGAAAGACTACAACGACCACATGAGAGGTATAGATAACGATGGCATGCTGCGTCAAATGTATGGGTTTGAAATTAAGTCTCCTTGATTCAGCTATAATTAAGGCTTATGTAGTACAAAAAACAAAATGGGTGAAGACTCACTGCATATTCTGTAGTTTAAAAGAGATATGTGAAGATGTCATACAGCAACAATTCTACGAAGAATACAAAATGTCGGAAATTGGCATAGACTGAACTGGCAAAGAATCAAGAACTAAGTCCAGATGCAGCTACTGTGGTGTACACTTAAGCTGCTATGCTAGGAAAAACTGCTTCCAAGAATTTCATTCATAGACACCAGTCAAGCAATAGAAAGCATCGAAAAATCTATGTAGTCTATAGTCTTGCATTTTTGTTAATACAATCTAGTTTATAGGTTAATTATATCCAGAGTGATATTTTCAATTATATAACAATCAAATGTTAGTTCCAGCTTCTGAGTATGACATAATTTCATGTATATTGCCATTCTAATCATACCTGCAACAGCTGTCAAGGAAACTATTTTTATAGATATAGACAGTACATCTTATTGAGTGATGAAGTAAAGACGTTTAGTTTACTCAATATGTAAGTCAAGAGAATTCTAGTTCTTTAGTACGTTATATACTCGTATATCCTCTGGGTGCCTGGTGGGTACCGATACTCCCACTCTACCTGAAGGGAACTCCAATCCTCGCCCATTAAATATGTATCAAATATGTATCTTTAATTTATAAACATATAAAGGATACATAAGTGCACCATAATGAACAACATATCTAAGATTCACAAGAAAATACTTATTCCTTCTATAGTCAGGACAGA
>NC_051418.1:1633510-1633801 GCF_015228065.2 Penaeus monodon | reverse complement strand
CTGTCTTGATCCAAAATTTCTTCCACTCTTACTCACCGCATAATCTGTGTGACATGTGGAGGTAGAGTTTGCGTAAAAAGTGTGTGTGTCATACTCAGACATATATATCTCAAACCTAGGATTATTATTTTTGCGATTTTGGGATCCACCCAGTATCTCGAGAACAAAATAGTGGCTCCGGGAAACTGATACACTGTTACCTTTCGCCATACAACTGCGCTCTCAATGAACTAGAAGAAATACCTTTATTCTCCACACTGTGCGGAACTTATTACTGCCAATATCATGTTG
>NC_051418.1:1632139-1632661 GCF_015228065.2 Penaeus monodon | reverse complement strand
TACATAGCGAAATAGCAAAGTAAACGTTACAATGTGTTAGTGAGCATTGTATGTGAAGTTTACTAAGCATGATAACCTAGTGAGGGTGATCAGAGCTTCATAAAAAGGAGAAATAACACGGATTGAAAGAGAAAATTGTCTCACAATTTCTTATAATCTGGCAGGCTCAGCGTGGTAGTGATTTTATACCAGTCTACAAGCTTTGGCTTGATGGGGCAAGGTCTTGATGATTAAAAATTCGTAGTTTAGAACTTCTGAAGCTTCATTTGAACCAGAAACCTTGAGTGACAGCCAGATAACTCAAGGAAAGGAACCCAAAGTTGCTGAAATATGTCAGTATCCCGATATTTCAACATAGTGTTTCAGAGCAGTTTGTCCTCCAAAGTTTGAGTGAAGTCTGAGCAAAGCAAATGTTTTGTAGATGTGCTTTTTGCCTGGAAACATTAGGGCCGGGATACTATGTATCTAGGGTTTGTAAGTTTTCCTTATCTAGGGATTGCCAGCCCATTTTCTTTCAATGCT
>NC_051418.1:1631815-1632013 GCF_015228065.2 Penaeus monodon | reverse complement strand
TGCTGAAATATGTCAGTATCCCGATATTTCAACATAGTGTTTCAGAGCAGTTTGTCCTCCAAAGTTTGAGTGAAGTCTGAGCAAAGCAAAGGTTTTGTAGATGTGCTTTTTGCCTGGAAGCATTAAGGCCGGGATACTATGTATCTAGGGTTTGTAAGTTTTCCTTAACTAGGGATTGCCAGCCCATTTTCTTTCAAT
>NC_051418.1:1631548-1631663 GCF_015228065.2 Penaeus monodon | reverse complement strand
AATTTCACAAAACTGATAGATCTGGTATATATTTTGTAATATAACGATGCTAATGGTGGTCTCAAACATTTTCAGTGTCCACTTTTTTATGAAGGTAAAACGTATATTGAACATT
>NC_051418.1:1631417-1631482 GCF_015228065.2 Penaeus monodon | reverse complement strand
ATCCAGTGTTCCATTTCTTGAGGCTGCACACTTATTGTCTTTTGTTTATCTTGTATAAATTGTAA
>NC_051418.1:1630956-1631304 GCF_015228065.2 Penaeus monodon | reverse complement strand
CTATGTAATGGCATAAAGTCCTTTGAACAGATGGAGCACCGTTCTACGTGAGTGAGAGCAAGGGTATGAAGACTTGGAAAGTGTCACCTAACAATTCTTACCTTGGTAAAACAAATACAAAGACCAACAGTAAAGCCGTTGTTTGTAGATAGTGTAAGTCCAATGCATTTAAAATTTCGGTAACGACATCCTTGCTCGTCTTAAATGCTGATTGACTGCTGAATGCACTATCAGGCATAGGGCAAGTTGGGGAAAAACCATCGAACATCTCATTCCGCACAGTGTGCTCAAATATCAACAAGAACATAACATCACAGGTGACAGCTGAAGACTTGTTCATACACTCAT
>NC_051418.1:1629961-1630047 GCF_015228065.2 Penaeus monodon | reverse complement strand
GGTAGAGTTTTCGAAAGATACTGGCTTTCATTCTCTCTATGGAGGAGGATCTTACCTTCGTCGTGCAATTTATGTGCATGTGCATG
>NC_051418.1:1629535-1629680 GCF_015228065.2 Penaeus monodon | reverse complement strand
CTGCCTGTAATTCTCGTCTAGTTCTCAGGGGAGTTTATATCATATTAAATATGCTCCTTGGTAGAGTTTTCGAAAGATACTGGCTTTCATTCTCTCTATGGAGGAGGATCTTACCTTCGTCGTGCAATTTATGTGCATGTGCATG
>NC_051418.1:1627991-1628152 GCF_015228065.2 Penaeus monodon | reverse complement strand
TGGATATTTGGTTCTCTTTCTTAATCACTAGAACAGGGAAGGACTAGAGAAAATATTAGTGCAGCACTATACAAACAAGATCGTTATATCAAATTAACATACCCTAAGCGGTAGATGTTAGCACTAGTTCTTTCTATTTACTTGAGACTCGCATCATCTAC
>NC_051418.1:1627615-1627769 GCF_015228065.2 Penaeus monodon | reverse complement strand
ATCCATCTTTTTAAAATTATGTTGTGTCTCCGTCTATCTATGTATCTAACTCGGTGTTTGTGCGTGTGTGTTTCTCTCTCTCGCGCTTTAGTCGTTAGTGCCGCTTAGATGTATGAAAGAGGCACCAGCAGTTTAAAGGTAATTTTTTCTATTA
>NC_051418.1:1626304-1626467 GCF_015228065.2 Penaeus monodon | reverse complement strand
TGGTCTCTTTCTTTAATCAGTAGATACAGAATGATCTAGAGAAATATTTAGTGCATGCACTATACAATACAAGATCGTTTATATCAAATTTGAACATACCCTAATGCTGTAGATTGTTAGCACCAGTTCTTTTCTTATTTACTTGATGACTCGCATCATCTAC
>NC_051418.1:1624932-1625030 GCF_015228065.2 Penaeus monodon | reverse complement strand
GAATGATCTAGAGAAATATTTAGTGCATGCACTATACAATACAAGATCGTTTATATCAAATTTGAACATACCCTAATGCTGTAGATTGTTAGCACTAG
>NC_051418.1:1624538-1624619 GCF_015228065.2 Penaeus monodon | reverse complement strand
GTCTGCCCCTTAAGATGTATGAAAAAGGCACCAGTCAGTTGCAAGTGTAATTTTTTTATCTACTACAATAATTTTAATAAA
>NC_051418.1:1622936-1623230 GCF_015228065.2 Penaeus monodon | reverse complement strand
TGAGATGTAAGTGAAACACCTGAGATCTGAGGGAGTGCTGGGAAAAGGCGCTATTGTGCTGCTAGCGCTGATTCGGGAAGATAGCGGTTGAAGGAGAAGGAAAAAGCTAAATAGAATTTTTTAGAATAGGAATACGGGTGATAGTATGATGTACTGCCATGTGTATATATGTGTATGTGAGATATGTTTTAACACTAATTGCTTTAATTTTACTGTAATAAAGCAAATAATATACAATAGAAACTGCTTGTCTCAACGATGTCGAGATTTTTAAACGCCTTCCTATGCTTGTGA
>NC_051418.1:1622755-1622909 GCF_015228065.2 Penaeus monodon | reverse complement strand
GCAAAATGAAATTTACAACCCCATACAAAATTATCTTCATATATCAGAATATCAGAATTCCCTATTTCCTCTATTTTGTGAAAATTTTACTTCCTGAAGACATCGAAGAGTTGCTGGAGCGCGGGGATTACACAAGTCTTCCCATTTTGCCCAG
>NC_051418.1:1621367-1621657 GCF_015228065.2 Penaeus monodon | reverse complement strand
TGAGATGTAAGTGAAACACCTGAGATCTGAGGGAGTGCTGGGAAAAGGCGCTATTGTGCTGCTAGCGCTGATTCGGGAAGATAGCGGTTGAAGGAGAGAAAAGCTAAATAGAATTTTTAGAATAGGAATACGGGTGATAGTATGATGTACTGCCAGTGTATATATGTGTATGTGAGATATGTTTAACACTAATTGCTTTAATTTTACTGTAATAAAGCAAATAATATACAATATAAACTGCTTGTCTCAACGATGTCGAGATTTTTAAACCCCTTTCCCTATGCTTGTGA
>NC_051418.1:1621013-1621342 GCF_015228065.2 Penaeus monodon | reverse complement strand
GCAAAATGAAATTTACAACCCCATACAAAATTATCTTCATATATCAGAATATCAGAATTCCCTATTTCCTCTATTTTGTGAAAATTTTACTTCCTGAAGACATCGAAGAGTTGCTGGAGCGCGGGGATTACACAAGTCTTCCCATTTTGCCCAGAGGAGTGAGGCGCTCAAGGAGTCACGAATCTGAAAATTGATTTAGCGTCCCATTTCCTGCAGAGAGACGGAGTAACCTCCAGTATCTAACCTGGTGATCTGCCGCATGTTCCTTGTGGCTTGAAGAAAGCCACAAAAAGACAAGAAAGAGGAGAACTGTGGATGTCGGCAGAAGT
>NC_051418.1:1620580-1620881 GCF_015228065.2 Penaeus monodon | reverse complement strand
AACCTCTATCGTTCTATTTTTTTTTGTGTGAAAAATAAAATGTACAAACCTTGGAAGACGTATATTTCCATTCTTTGTCGTCTTGGCCTATATGTTATTTATATTATCTCCTTTACAGATTTTATTCAAGGCATTGAGTTCAAGGTTAAAACTGAATCCAAACGTTCAAGCAAAGGCAACAACAAAATTGCTTGCCAGAATTAATGTTTTCGTGATACATCCCGCTAAGAGAAACTTGAAAACCTGATACAACTCTAGACTTCGTCTTGAGCGAACGGACAGGAACTTGTTATTCTCTAAT
>NC_051418.1:1613457-1613530 GCF_015228065.2 Penaeus monodon | reverse complement strand
AATCTACATTATAGATTAATCAAGAGATACGAGAAACCTCTAAACAAGATTTTTTTGAAAACTTACCAGAGAC
>NC_051418.1:1613232-1613311 GCF_015228065.2 Penaeus monodon | reverse complement strand
ATGTTTCCGAACAGAATACCGTGTAATATGAACTAGTAAACACTCTTTACCAAAAAAAAAACGCATAAAAGCTAAAGAA
>NC_051418.1:1612816-1612922 GCF_015228065.2 Penaeus monodon | reverse complement strand
AAATTATATTTATGAAACATGCAAGTTACCTAAAAACTGATAAAATCGGTATTAATTGCTTGCTCATAATATTACACAACCAATCTGAAATCGTACTTTACAGAGA
>NC_051418.1:1606152-1606237 GCF_015228065.2 Penaeus monodon | reverse complement strand
CTTCACCCGAAACTTGAGTTGTTTGCAGAAAGAGAAACCATCTAGAAAACAAAAACATGAAATTGTATATTCGATATTCTATATG
>NC_051418.1:1605536-1605695 GCF_015228065.2 Penaeus monodon | reverse complement strand
AAGATCTAAATTACCGAGGAAGAGTAGTATGGACAGAGAAAACGTGTTGATATTAATCCTTTTCAATTTGTTCATAAATTATTCAGCTCAAACTGGAATAGATATATGCTTATACTTGATAGTGCCCTATACGTCATATTTCATGGTTTAATTATCTGA
>NC_051418.1:1604764-1604936 GCF_015228065.2 Penaeus monodon | reverse complement strand
GTGGGGGTCCCCGAGATTAGACAAGTGTTGAATAACGATAGATTGTTCTTATTATGTGTATGTGTACCCCAGCATTTGTCATTTTTTCTAATTTTTTTACCGATTAAAAAAAATAGTAAAGATATTAATAAGCTTATTACCAATTATTCGATTCACTGATGCCTTCCACAAC
>NC_051418.1:1602663-1603084 GCF_015228065.2 Penaeus monodon | reverse complement strand
GGGGGGGGGGTGGGCAATACATGCATAATATCCAGCAGTCTGTGAATGGACTACTCTTGTTTATAACGAAACCTGTGATTGGTTCCTAATATTTCGCAAATGTTTTCTCTAACAACTAATATCACCCATTAGAATTATATTAAAAATGTGGAAACATTACAGTGTTCTGCCCACTGCCAACATTATTGCTTGGAATATGAGGTGTTTAAAAAAGAGCAATTGGACCTGGTTAAACTGGCAACTTTAGCGTAATCTCGATAGCCAAACATCGATGACAATGGTTAATCTTACATTATTTGTTAACATAAATATTCGTTATATTATAAATGTATAACGCATTAATTTTAGAAGGTAAACTACGAATTACATGTAAATTGTAATTTTCTCTCCTGATTTATTGTAATAAATTATCCAATTGCTT
>NC_051418.1:1598669-1598840 GCF_015228065.2 Penaeus monodon | reverse complement strand
TAATTCGGACTCGATTACTCAATTCTGGGAATGGAGATGATGACAAAATACATTTCCCTCAATTCTGTTTTCTTTTTGGTCGCTTAGTTGCAAATCCTGTATGCAAGTTTACAATAGGTTGACTACCCAATTTTCCTTGTTTTTGTTTATTACGTTAGGAAATTCACTCTG
>NC_051418.1:1597507-1597897 GCF_015228065.2 Penaeus monodon | reverse complement strand
GAAATCAGTCTCCTCTCCTTACATTGAAAGTGCCTAAAAGCATTGTTCCTTTAAAGGAAGCGCGAGTTTTTCCCGTAATGTCTTTTTCGTTCGAAAGAGAAAGAAAAATGCCGGTTCGGGAGGAAATGGGAATTCCGCCAGGTAAATCACAGGTCCGCTGGCTGGAAGGCAAGATAACAAAAAGATTGGCTGTCATCATGCAGATGAATTATGTTTTCGTGTAACTCAGTTTTAAACCTGATTGAATTGTGTTTACGCTGGTTGCCAGGCAGCTAATCGCTTTTCAAGACTTCATTTATTTCGTACTTCGTCTCGTGACAATCGTACTGTTATTCAAAATTTGTGACATCATATGATTTCTAAAATATATATGAACCAGTCGGAGACCGA
>NC_051418.1:1595258-1595422 GCF_015228065.2 Penaeus monodon | reverse complement strand
AAATAAAATTTAAGGGTGGTTTTTGGGGGGGCGGGGTGTTTGGGGGGGGTTTTGGTTTCTGATTAAATGAATTAATAAATAATAAAATATATAAAAATTAATAAAAAAAAAAAAAAATATAATAAAAAAACCCCCAAAAAAAACACAACAAACAAAACAAACAA
>NC_051418.1:1594868-1594955 GCF_015228065.2 Penaeus monodon | reverse complement strand
CCCCCCCCCTTTTTTTCCCCCCCCCCAAAAAAAAAAATATTTTTTTTTTAAAAAAAAAACCCCCCCAAAAAAAAAACCCCAAAAAAA
>NC_051418.1:1592583-1592715 GCF_015228065.2 Penaeus monodon | reverse complement strand
TTGAAAAAATGGTCCCAGCCATGATTCTGTACGGAGAAATACTCTCGTGTGCAGAAAATCTTCTGTTTACGCAACTTTCAGTGAAATACGTGTAGGCCCGTGGATTCCTGCGCTGGAACCGAGTTTACTTAA
>NC_051418.1:1588088-1589506 GCF_015228065.2 Penaeus monodon | reverse complement strand
TACATATTTGTACGTGCGTTCACTCTCAAGAATGGCAATTGAAGACATTTAGTTTTTCGCAGATGCATTGGCCTAGAAGATTAATTCTTTTCATCCACTTTTATCCGATTCGAACAAATGATGATCACTTTTACAATATCTACATTTCTGACACAAATAAAAATTGTAGTTTTCAAATAAGTTATAACAAAGTTTAGCCTTGGAAAGTATAAATGGCATAGTGAAAACATTAATTATTTTAGAGAATGAGTCAGTTATGAACGGTCGACTTGTTGCATGTGTCTCACATCGGTGGCTTTTGGGACTATGGTGATTTAGGACAGCAGAAACGGCCGTTAAGTTGATGAAGATGTATAAATGCAGAGGGATTTGTCAAAATAATTGTATTTCCCAACGCATTTATACTGTATAAACTTTTATACATCTAAACGTATATAGCAAAATCAATGGGGTTCTTTCAAACTAGAAGGATTTGTCAAATAATTCATAAAAGTCCAAGAAAACAAAGTCCTTTGGCACGGAACTTACTTTGCGTTGGTAAGGAGACGAAGTGAGCGAGAGTACAGGTGTGGAACCGAAGCTGCCTCGTGAATGGAGAAGGGACCTTAGTTGCCGGATGTGCGCGCTACGAACTCTGGGACGAGACGGGTCACCACCGCTTTATATCCACCTCTTTTTTGGTTGCCAGAGGTGCTTTATGACGGAATGTTCCTCAATTTTCATTTCCTTTTTCTTAGTGACTTTGTTATTTACTCTGTTGGAGATATGGAGGCAAATAGGATTTACGTTGCATATAACAGCTGGCACGATTTCGCCGATATCGAAATGTTAGGGCTTGCTTAATGAATGCCTTTTACGTGTCAGTTCTCTTCGCCAATCAGAGAAGAGGATGAGGGTGACGTCAAAGGTGTGACAGTGACCTCATCGGTGAAGAAGCCTCCTCCCACACGAGGAGTACTTCGGCAGTGCGGAATAACGTTTTACTGAGAGGGAGCTACTGTGACTCACTTTAAGATGTTGCAAATGGTTGCAGGATAAGAGAATAATCCTAGAATTAAAGATATAGTTTTTTAAATCTAAACACCGTTGTCATGGTTATAAGAATACATTCATTTATTTCTGAGAAGCCACTAATGAAGTCACTGCCTAATAAACCGTGGACAAAACCCTGTTAAGCTTCTATTGCTACCAATTATTAACAGTTCAAGACTGTGCTTTGCAGCAACCGTACCCGTAAGTAGGCGTTACACTTGGCCCTCACACATGTCAATATTCGACTTCCAGTCTCGTCGGGGGGCGGGGATTAGATTCGCCGGAAACTTACAGAAATTCAGTTCACAAACTCAACTATCATTCAGTAATATTTCATAATATAAGAATATATAAGAACAAATGTATGTGTCTAGAACTGAATTCGG
>NC_051418.1:1585393-1585769 GCF_015228065.2 Penaeus monodon | reverse complement strand
TTTTGACAATTATTTGACAAATACCTCTGCATCTTCATCAACTTAACGGCCGTTTCTGCTTTCCTAAATCACCATAGTCACAAGAGCCACCGATTCGAGACACATGCAACAAGTCGACCGTTCATAACTGACTCATTCTCTAAAATAATTAATGTTTTCACTAAGCCATTTATATTTTCCAAGGCTAAACGTTGTTATAACTTATTTGAAAACTACAATTTTTATTTGTGTCAAAAATGTAGATATTTTAAATGTGATCATCATTTGTTCGAATCGGATAATAGTGGATAAAAGAATTAATCTTCTAGGCCAATGCATCTGCGAAAAAACTAAATGTCTTCAATTGCCATTCTTGAGAGTATGAACGCACGTACAA
>NC_051418.1:1546255-1546645 GCF_015228065.2 Penaeus monodon | reverse complement strand
AATCAAAAAATTATTTTCTTCTTTTAAAGCGAATTTTGGGGCCCTGTTTAATTTTTCTGAAAGTAAGTCCATTTTTTTTCCCCGGACAAATTTTGTTTTCAAAATCGAAAAGTAATGTCAAGGGGGTCCATATTTAAAACATGTTTCCCCTTTTTAAAATGAATGCAAATTTTTCATTTCTATACGAATTATTCAGTTTTCAAGTTTGAAAAGGGCCCCGCCCAGAATTTATGCCCAAAGGCTGAAACGGTGCGTGTTTCCTTTCAAATAATTCAAGGGGGTTTCCTTTTTGAAAAAATTCATTTTTTCGAAACGAATTCAGGTTTCCAATTTAAACAGAAATGTATTTTTTCCAAAAATTTGGGGTGCAATTCATTTCCTTCTCAGAAT
>NC_051418.1:1545850-1545941 GCF_015228065.2 Penaeus monodon | reverse complement strand
AAAACACCCAAAAAAAAATTTGTGGAATACTTGAAAAAGATATTTTTCCAACCTTTACAAAAACCTAAACGCCCAAAAATTTTCAAACTTA
>NC_051418.1:1538593-1539108 GCF_015228065.2 Penaeus monodon | reverse complement strand
CCATTACATTACATTACAGAGTTAATGTCTTAAAGACAGTTTAAGTCAACAAAATACACACAAAAAATATATTTCTTTCTTTTCAATATGCTGAACTGTTTTTGAGGCAACACCCCTTCTAATTTTTCTCTGTAGCCCCTAGTCATTTTTTTTTTACCCTGGCACACAACCCTTCTTTGTAATTACTCAAGCACCTCCCCTGCCCATATATGTCAATGATCATAGGTGGCTCGCATATATAAACATGTATATACACTCAAAACATATATACACACAAAACTTCTATAATTAATATATACATACAGTACATTATTCTATAGTATTTACAGTGACAGGCAGACTTATTATAGGCAGCCTGACAGACTGTAAACTGGGCGTGCAGTGTTTCCTTTCAAGTATACATCATCAATACGGGTCGAATTAATACAAAATTCAAAGATATATATACTCATCTTCGAAACTGAATTGCAGGTGCCCAATTATAAACAGAAAAGTGTATTTTCCAAATTGGATGC
>NC_051418.1:1529772-1529853 GCF_015228065.2 Penaeus monodon | reverse complement strand
TCTATTTTTTTCCTACTTCTTTTTTTCTACTTTCTTTTTTCCTACATTCTTTTTTTCTACTTTTCGTTTTAGGTCGTCCCA
>NC_051418.1:1528444-1528553 GCF_015228065.2 Penaeus monodon | reverse complement strand
AAATATCCAAATTTTGTATATATAAAACACACACACCACATATAAAACAAAATTATAGATAAAATAAAAATATATAAAATAATAAAATATATATAAAATTTTAAAATAA
>NC_051418.1:1523413-1523913 GCF_015228065.2 Penaeus monodon | reverse complement strand
GGAAAATACACTTTTGTTCTGTTAATATTGGGCACCTGCATTCAGTTTCGAAATGAGTATATATATCTTTGCATTTTGTATTAATTCGACCGTATGGATGATTTAATATTGAAATGAAACACTGCACGCCCAGTTACAGTCTGTCAGGCTGCGATATAGTCTGCCCTGTCACTGTAAATACTATATAATTATGTACTGTATGTAGATATAATTATAGAAGTTTTGTGTGTATATATGTTTTTGCGTGTATATACATGTTTATATTGCTAGCCCCTAATGATCATTGACATATATGGGCAGGGGAGGTGCTTGAGTAATTACAAAGAAGGGTTTGTGTGCAGGGTAGAAAAAAAATGACTAGGGGCTACAGAGAAAAATTATAAGGGTGTTGCTCTCAAAACATTTCAGCATATTGAGAAGAAAGAAATATATTTGGTTGTGTGTATTTTGTTGACTTAAACTGTCTTTAAGACATTAGCTCCTGTAATGGTAATGTATGG
>NC_051418.1:1504285-1504633 GCF_015228065.2 Penaeus monodon | reverse complement strand
CACACCCACACACACACTTTTGACCTTGATTTTGGGCAATACCCTCTGCTTTATAAATCTTCATCAACTTACGCCGGTCTCTCTCTGCTTCCTAAATCCCATAGTCACGAAAGCTACATGTCAGACACAGCAACAAGTCGACCGTCTAACAGACTCATTCTCTAAATAATTATGGTTTCACTTTCAACTTCTTTAGTTGTGTCAGAAATGTAGATATTGTAAATGTGATTCATCATTTGGTTCGAATCGATTAAAATTGATGAAAAGATTAATCTTCTAGCCAATGCATTTGCGAAAACTAAATGTCCTTCAATTGCCATTCTTGAGGAGTATGACCGCACGTACAAG
>NC_051418.1:1501667-1501921 GCF_015228065.2 Penaeus monodon | reverse complement strand
CTACTTCGTGTATAATATCATTAGGGTCTGTGGATCCCAGATGTATAGTTTGATACACAGATATGTATTGATCGCATACTGATTAGCTACTCCTAGTATTTTCCTAACAAGGCACTCGTATGCGTTAGCTCTCTATATATAATTATTTGCACAGAATGATCTTCGTATGTATTATAATATAATAGAAAGAAAACATTTGTTTTACGTGGGCATGGCCGAAATGGGTGGTGGAGGGGTGGTAATATAATACTCCT
>NC_051418.1:1499630-1499892 GCF_015228065.2 Penaeus monodon | reverse complement strand
ATGATTTTATTACCCGATGATACTAAGTGGTTAGATGCCCCGAATATTAATCGGCTATATCCATACAGGAGACAGACCTAAACACCCACTCCAAGAGCACACACACTGCACCAGTGTACAGCAACTGCCTAGAGACACACACACCTACATCCCATTCACATACATAGGGCATATGGACCTAAGTATGTGGATATATATAATAATGTTCACTAGGAAGAGATATGTCCAATGTGAGAAAGGTGCATAGGACTCGGTATTTTAT
>NC_051418.1:1499129-1499377 GCF_015228065.2 Penaeus monodon | reverse complement strand
CATTACACAACAGGTACTTGATGTATGTGTGTATATATAATATATACTATTATTTAGACCTCTTCACTGTTCTACGTAATCCTTCTCTAATATTATATAAGAATATAACTTCTAGATAGTACATCACATTTCATGTATTGTATATATATATTATATAGTTTAAGGTGGAGAGGCGGGCGGGGGTGTAGAAACTAAAACAAAGTCGCACAGCTGCCCGTGTGGTATAAGTGAAGTTATACTCTAATGAC
>NC_051418.1:1498332-1498763 GCF_015228065.2 Penaeus monodon | reverse complement strand
GAAATATCGTGCAATCCACTTTTAGATTCTGACTACTGACATATATTTGTACGTGCGTTCAATACCGCTCAAGATGGCATTTGAGACATTTATGTTTTGGAACAGATGCATTCGGCCTTAGACAGATTAATTCTTTTAATCCCTAGTTATCCGATTTCGAACAAATGATATCACATTTAGATATCTACATTTTGACACAAATACAAATTGTAGTTTTCATAAGTTATAACAACCGTTTAGCTTGGAAATATAAATGGCTTTAGTGAAAGACATTAATTATTTTAGAGAATGAGTCAGTTTTATGAACGGTCGACTTGTTGCATGTGTCTCGAATTCGTTGCTCTTGTGACTATGGTGATTTAGGAAAGCAGAACGGCCCGTTAAGTTTTGAATGAGATGCAGAGGTATTTTTCAAATAATTTGTCAAAAGT
>NC_051418.1:1495578-1495823 GCF_015228065.2 Penaeus monodon | reverse complement strand
TCTGAAGTGGATGTGTGCAATAATGGAGGGGGAAGAATATGATGTATAACATAAATTCTATCTCTGATTTAAAATTTTTTATTTTTTCCAAACGCTGTTTCATGAGTTAGTGCTGATAGACTTAACTACGTGTTAGTTCCTTGATTACTACGGCTGCATGAGTAGCAAAAAAAAATCTGAAATTATTCAATGAATATTGCAATTAGCGTACGTGTTTGATGCATTACAACAGGGCATACATACAA
>NC_051418.1:1495223-1495426 GCF_015228065.2 Penaeus monodon | reverse complement strand
CGCTTTGGTGCGTATGAGTACACGCGCGTTTTCATGTGCAAAGCTTTTCCCCTCTTATCTTATTCCTTCTCATTCATGGTCCGGCGTCTTTCGATGAAGCCCGAATGCTTCCGATCCCTCCAGCCCAGCATCTCCCTTAATGAGGTCGAGAACTGGGCCAGAGGGTTACAGAGAATTTTTTTCCCTCCCTGCTCCTTTTATAT
>NC_051418.1:1494516-1494965 GCF_015228065.2 Penaeus monodon | reverse complement strand
TTTTTTTTTGACTTGCCTAAAATACTTTGCATTTAAAGCCACACCTTTGATCTACGAAAAAAATCGTAAAGTTTCAACCTATATAAACGAAACCCTTTCCCTTTTAGCGAGTCCTACATTTATATCGAGAATGAGTTTGCAAATTGCAAAAACATATATTCATCAAAGAATCTAACGAGAGGGCATACATCGTACATTTTAACTTTAACTGACAGGTGTCCAAGGGTTTAAGTTACGATGGCGAGGTTACGTTAGCTATGTTGAAGTTGTGGACATTTTGTATCGCCAGACACTGCACTAAGTCAGCGATGTCGCAGTAGATATCCCTCCTTTGTTCTTGTAAATATTTGATCTTTCTGAAGTATTTGTTTGAATAAGACAGAGAGTTCCTTTCCTGTTCTCTATTTCTATGACTCTCTTCTTTTTATTCCTTTTTATTTCGTATATGT
>NC_051418.1:1494148-1494359 GCF_015228065.2 Penaeus monodon | reverse complement strand
TTATCACAAGTAAATATTGGTTTTAAAGACATTTTTTTACTCATTTTCCAGTAACATTCACACTGATTTTCCGGGACTCGAAAGCTCTTATTTCCTCCAACCCTAATGAGACTCGAATGACTATACGGGAGAGATGCTAATGATCTTTATCTTTATCATCCTTATTCCTATCTGATTCATTTATTAGTTTGTCTAACCATTCAACTAATCA
>NC_051418.1:1493807-1494110 GCF_015228065.2 Penaeus monodon | reverse complement strand
CACCCAAACATTTTTTAATCAATAAATCGTGACATATGACAGTAACTGAATATCAATATCTAGTTTTTCTTTTCACATTTACTGAAATACTGTTTTCGTCTTTTAGCCAGAGTCAGGTGCTAAGGAATGTCTTCTGCTTTAATTATTAATTAGCGCACTCGCCGCTGGAGGCCGCGGCAAAACTTGTTCCAGTAAAGTCGCTGAAAGAAGCCGTTTCATGTCCATTTGGCAAAAAAAATGCGTTCGTTTTGTTTTCTTTTTTATTATTTTTGCTTTAGGTCGCTTTTACTTTTTGTGTTGTGC
>NC_051418.1:1490082-1490153 GCF_015228065.2 Penaeus monodon | reverse complement strand
AAATTTTATACTTCTCCTACTTTTTAAAAAAGAGATAGCGGTGTGGAAATTGGATGAAGGGAGGGAAAAAT
>NC_051418.1:1489782-1489953 GCF_015228065.2 Penaeus monodon | reverse complement strand
GATAGGAATTTCATCGTGTGTATTATATACATATTTCCCATCTCTATGATTTTTTGAGACATAATGCTGCCTTGTGTTCGCTGTTCCTACATAATGGTTTAAAGACTAATAGAGCTTCTGACTTTGATACAATGTCCTTTTAGAGCGTTCATAAGAGGGGGTCCCTTATGC
>NC_051418.1:1477003-1477619 GCF_015228065.2 Penaeus monodon | reverse complement strand
TGTGGGGAAAATTTAGTTTTTTTTTTTCCCCTATTTTTACAAATTTTGGGGTTTTTTAGAGTTCTAAAAAGTGGGGAAAGGCTCCAAAATTTTGGAAAAAAACACTTTTCTGTTTTATTGGGGAAACCCGCAATTCAGTTTCGAAGGGTGAGTAAAATTTTAAACTTTGAATTTTGTTTTAATTCGACCCGTATTGATGAAAGTAACTTGGGAAAGGAAAAACTTGGGACGCCCAGTTTACAGTCCCGTCGGTGCCTTTTAAAAGTTGCCTGTCACTGAAAAAACTATAGAAAAAAATGTACATGTAGGGAAATTAATTTTAGAAGTTTTTGGGTGCAAAATATGGTTTTTAGTGTATTTTTACTGTTTATAAAATGCGAGCCCCCTAGGGTCATTGAAAATATATGGGCAAGGGGGGGTGCTTGATAATTACAAAGAAAAGGGTTTTGTGCCCCGGGGAAAAAAAAAAAGACTGGGGTAAAAGAAAAAATTAGAAGGGGTGTTCCTCAAAAAAAAAAAATTTTGGCATATTGAAAAGAAAGAAATATATTTTTTGTGTGTATTTTGTTGACTTAAACTGTCTTTAAGACATCAACTCTGTAATGTAATGTAATGG
>NC_051418.1:1473152-1473259 GCF_015228065.2 Penaeus monodon | reverse complement strand
CTACATGTCATCTTATAAACTGTGTATGCTTCTCTGATGTCTTATAAAGTGATGTAAAACTGTTTACACCAATTTTCATCTGTGAACAGACAGTGTCCTGGCTCATC
>NC_051418.1:1472199-1472305 GCF_015228065.2 Penaeus monodon | reverse complement strand
TGAACTATCTATGTCGTTTGCGCACTCAGGGGGGTTGACAGACCCCTTTTTTTTTTCCCCCCGTGGGAAACAAAAACCCCTTTTCCAAGCATGGGAAAAATTTTCC
>NC_051418.1:1471209-1471491 GCF_015228065.2 Penaeus monodon | reverse complement strand
GCAGATATGATACGTTTTTTTCTTCATTTCGGTCTGTTTTATTGTGCGTGCCTTGATGGTGACGATGAAGGCGATGCTGCGATTGGATGTGATGAAGCTTGTGGTGAGTCGACCGATTGGAAAGGATGACGTGATTGATGGTGACGCTGATGTGATGACGCGGCGATTGACGGCGAAAAGGGCGTGTGTGTTGGAGGTCAGGCCGTGACAGGGTTATTGATGGTGATTGTGATGATGGCGATCAGGTGGTGATGAGCCCAGCGCGGGTGGGCGGCCGTCACG
>NC_051418.1:1470147-1470612 GCF_015228065.2 Penaeus monodon | reverse complement strand
GACCGGCTACTGTGTATGATCCGGTAGTTATTGTGACATCGGTGGTGTGTTATGGGTGTCGGGGCGCCCGGCGATACGTTACTCTCAGAAGTGCCGCTTTTGTTCTCTCTGACAGCAGACAGCAGGAGGGAAGGGTGGGGGAGGGAGGGGGAGGGCAAGGAGGAGGAGGGGAGGGTGACGGAGGGGGCGAGAAGGGAGAGAAGGAGGGGGAGGGTGACAGGAGGGGGCGAGAAAGGGGGAGAGGAAGAAGATGGAGGGGGAGAGGGTAAAGGGAGGACGAGAGGGAGCGAGAGCAGGGTGACGTGGGGAAGGGTAAGGGGGGGGGGGTAGGGGGCAAGAGGGAGCGAGTGGAGGGAGAAAGAGGGGGGCGGGAGGAGAGAAGGGGAGGGGGAAGGTGTATGTATGTTGCGATACGGTTGTAGGTTGTGGCGTGAGTGTTGAATTGCAAGTTCGTCTAGTATGTGT
>NC_051418.1:1469587-1469763 GCF_015228065.2 Penaeus monodon | reverse complement strand
CTCTGCCTCCGTGAACACGTATCTTTAAGTCTACGCACAGCAAGACCTGAGGGGAGAAAAGGGGAAGAGGGGAGAGGGGGGAGCAAAACGGCGTGTATATAACTCTTGTTTAGGCCGCAAAGATTGGCCGTGTTATTGCTTTCTTTTATTGGTCGTTTACATATTTGTACGTGACG
>NC_051418.1:1469396-1469488 GCF_015228065.2 Penaeus monodon | reverse complement strand
ACAGCTTTCGCCCGCCGACCAGTGACTGACGAATCTACGCTGTGATATGAAGTTATACGCAATACTACACTCGCGTTTTTGCGTACGACAGC
>NC_051418.1:1469162-1469370 GCF_015228065.2 Penaeus monodon | reverse complement strand
CTCGTCGCTTTTATATCGTTATTGGGGATGTAAAGTTGATGTGGCTGGCGATTTTTTTGCGTGTGGGGGGAGGGGAGGGGGGTAAGTACATTGTTTGGGGGTGGGGGGAGGGCAAGAAGAGAGGGGGTGCGTTGTGTGGGGTATGGGGGAAGCGGTAGTAGGAGGAAGGGGAGGAATGCGTTGTTGATTATTAAACGCTGGTCATCCG
>NC_051418.1:1468745-1468904 GCF_015228065.2 Penaeus monodon | reverse complement strand
GGCGAACTGTTTCCTTGCAGTGCGTGTGCCTCTCTTCCCGGATGCGATTAGCGAAAAGAAAAGATATATAGTTAGAAGAGAAGTTGTTCCCCCACCGGTGTGTTCCTCCTCACTTGTCCTCCCTCCCCTCGCGTGACGTCATGAAGGCCCCGCCCCATT
>NC_051418.1:1468335-1468408 GCF_015228065.2 Penaeus monodon | reverse complement strand
GCGTTGGTCCCGCCTTCCGCGGAGTCTCGTGGGAACAAGAAGTCCTTCGGGGAACAAGTGGCTTGCGGGCGGG
>NC_051418.1:1468211-1468281 GCF_015228065.2 Penaeus monodon | reverse complement strand
AGAAGGCGCCGGATTAATCGCGTTTTGGGGAGAGATTACCCTCCCGCGCCCTTGCTAACTGCAAATTAAG
>NC_051418.1:1467954-1468061 GCF_015228065.2 Penaeus monodon | reverse complement strand
AAAAATTGCGTTTAATCAAGAACCTCATACTTAACGGAAGCATCAAATAAGACAAAGTAATGAAAATATGCCGTTTTTAAGACCAAAAAATGCCGTTTTGTGGTAAA
>NC_051418.1:1467749-1467830 GCF_015228065.2 Penaeus monodon | reverse complement strand
ACCGACCCCATACATCTGAGCTCACCGTACTCAACGCCTACAATCCAAAGATGAACACGTTACGCTCTGGAAATTTCTCAT
>NC_051418.1:1467428-1467510 GCF_015228065.2 Penaeus monodon | reverse complement strand
TATTGGATATTATCGCAATGATAAGCTGATTATCGGTTTGTATCGAACCTAAATAACTTCTGCAACATTTAACACCAATGCG
>NC_051418.1:1466225-1466370 GCF_015228065.2 Penaeus monodon | reverse complement strand
CATCCATTATGTTGATATTAATATGATGTTGACTGATGTTCTTTCATGAGTCGTGTTAGCTCTGGGTATAATTTATTCATAATTGATTGCGTTATTGTGCGTTGCTAGGCTTGTCTTTTTTATTCGTTGTTTTTTATGTCCACTT
>NC_051418.1:1465693-1465808 GCF_015228065.2 Penaeus monodon | reverse complement strand
TTCTTCCTCAAACCCAGCTCTGTATTAGTATAATTTTTTATCCCCATCTTATCTGTTTGTCTTTCTATCGTTAGTATTACTGTATCAATATCTTTGGGTCGTTAAGTTGTCTTGT
>NC_051418.1:1465204-1465326 GCF_015228065.2 Penaeus monodon | reverse complement strand
GGCATTGCTATTACCATTGTTATTATAATTAATACTCTCTCCCATACCGCACTGATTAGTTTCTCTATCGGCTTGTTTAAACAATTACCATAACTCTGCGGCCGGAGAGAGGACTCGGCTGA
>NC_051418.1:1464065-1464340 GCF_015228065.2 Penaeus monodon | reverse complement strand
GTGTAGATTGAATGCAGAAATATGTAGCTTTTTCCGTTTTATTCTTTGCATGTTATCTTTGTTCCGCCTCGTGACCCATCCTGTTAACGTCGGTTGTTTTGTTTAGTCTCGTTTTGATTATTACGAGGTTTGCCGTTACTGATATTAATGGTTGTTATCAGTCGTATTATGGCGCTGTTTTGCTATCACCTGGATTTTTGTTATCATTCCCTCATCATTCAACTCATGTATCGCTCTGATCTCTGTAATCGCTGTCACTTGCAGCCGGACTTTTA
>NC_051418.1:1462065-1462164 GCF_015228065.2 Penaeus monodon | reverse complement strand
TCGGCGCTTGTTGTCCGGCGAGTCATCTGTCGGGTGTCGTGTTCGGGTTTGTTCGGGATGATGGATTGGCACCAGTCATTCGCCACGGTGGCGGGTCGG
>NC_051418.1:1461415-1461627 GCF_015228065.2 Penaeus monodon | reverse complement strand
TCTAGAGTTCGTGCCTCTCACACGGGGCCGCTGATTGGCCGAGCCGCTCGTGCCCCCAGCCAATCAGAGACGCCGGGACGTAAATGAGAAGTTAGCCTGTTCCCAGAAAGATCAAACGCTTCTTTTGATGGCTTCCACTTTGTATAATGAACATCGCGTATTTTGAAGAGGATTCGAAGCGGTTTGAAGAGGATTCGAACATCGTTTTAAAC
>NC_051418.1:1461124-1461295 GCF_015228065.2 Penaeus monodon | reverse complement strand
CCTTCGTATTCGTGTGTGTCGGATGTCTGAATCAATTTAATGTTTCCCTTTCCTTTTTTCAGGTAAGCGACGTGGGTGTGGTTGGCCGGTTAAGCAGGTTACATGCATGTAAGAGTATTGTGTGGTGTATGTTATTTTTGAATAATGTGGTTACGGGTTAACGGATGTATT
>NC_051418.1:1460724-1461014 GCF_015228065.2 Penaeus monodon | reverse complement strand
TAGTCATAATACTATCGGTGTCGTTTTGGTTTGTACCATCTCCGTCGTGGTTCTCGAGCCTTGTACTTCCGCATGTGAGCCAAGACGCGACGCCCTCGAGGCCAAGACGCAGGCCTCGATACCCTTCCCTTCAGCGCCCCCTCCACGGCCCTCGCGCCGTTGGGCCTCGCGCGAAGGCTGCCGTGTTAATCACCATCTGCTCGCCAGCCAGGGTCGCCCCAGCTCGTTTACATATCACTCAGGAGTTTTCCTCCTTTTTTGTCTCGTCTCGTTTCCGGCCGTGAGAACTC
>NC_051418.1:1460517-1460618 GCF_015228065.2 Penaeus monodon | reverse complement strand
CGAGTTACGCCGGCATGCTGCCTCCCCCTCGAGTGCTGGCCCTCGGCTCGAGTGCGCTCGTGTTGTCCTCCTCTTGACCCTCGTTTGTAACGCTCCGCCCA
>NC_051418.1:1460272-1460461 GCF_015228065.2 Penaeus monodon | reverse complement strand
CCGAGCTGGCCACGCCCCTGCGGAAAACCTTTTGGCCTTTCCTACTCCCCCCTCCCGTTCCCCCTCCCCCGTTTGGCTTCGTCCAGCTCGCGCGGAGGGAGTTTTTCCCTCTCCTCCGCAACGGATAGTCGCTCTTATACCCCCGCTGGTAAGGGTCGATTTAGCGTGTTCCTCTTGCCTTGTCTGGCT
>NC_051418.1:1460037-1460157 GCF_015228065.2 Penaeus monodon | reverse complement strand
TCAGGCCGTGGTGTGGGATCGGCCCCTGTGTCGGGCTTCGTGAACGATCAGTTTGTTGAAAGGTGAGGCGTGTAAAGATCTCAATTTGTATCGGTGGTCAGTCGGTCGGAACGGCGACAA
>NC_051418.1:1459860-1459945 GCF_015228065.2 Penaeus monodon | reverse complement strand
GGCACGGTAGCTGGACAAACGTTTGCTTTAGAATTTATCTGCCAGTCCGTCACGCTTCCCTTTTGCGATACCGCGGCGGTGTATT
>NC_051418.1:1459716-1459819 GCF_015228065.2 Penaeus monodon | reverse complement strand
TTGAACTTGTCCGTATTTTTTATGCTTGTAAGTTGTAGAGTTAGAAATTATTTGTATGTGTTTGCTTGTATTTTACATTGGTATGCATTCCTATCTACTTTGA
>NC_051418.1:1459410-1459611 GCF_015228065.2 Penaeus monodon | reverse complement strand
TCAAAAGGAGGCAAAGAACTCGGCGAGCATTCCTGAGGAACGGAGGATCGCGCGGGTCCATAGGTCATCGTTTAGGCATGGGACAGCCCTCGAGTGTGTATGGGAGAGGCGATTACAGGCTAAGTTAGTGCTGGGACATAATACGGGGGGGGGGGGTGTCGAGCGTGTTGGGTGAGACACTGCGGCCGAGGGAGGTACGGG
>NC_051418.1:1458026-1459314 GCF_015228065.2 Penaeus monodon | reverse complement strand
AGTTAACGGAATAAAACAATGTAACGGACAGAGAGATGAAAATGGGGAATGATAAACAGACAGAAGAGGACGGAAATGGAGACGGACAAAGAAATGAAGGACTGGATGAATAATAGAAAGCGAGAGAAGGGATACGAAGAAGTAGAGACAAAAAAAAAAGATAGACAAAAGAACAAGAGGGAAAAGTTGGCAGCCAAGAATCACGACAAAAAGATCCTTTTAATCATCAAGACTTTAATTAATGTCCACGATAGCGATCAGAGAGAGGACCAGCACGTGTAGCAAGGGAGAGGGGGGGGAGGACTAAACTGTACCGTGAGATACATATATATACATGTTCGGAGGGAAATCTAAGGCCCGTTTTTAGCTTGTTTGACAGTTGGAGTATCGACCTTAAAAGCATTCAGAAAATCGCTCGTGCAAAAATTCCACGATTTTTCCAATTAGTGCTTTTCGGCAAAATTATATTCTTGTGTAGTAAACAAAATCAGATAACTTTTAAAAACAGATACCAAAATAATAGATTTTATAACAAATAATCTGTGGAATGCTTCAGTATTGACTCACTTTCAGGGGGGGAGGCAAGGGGGGGGGGTAGAATTCAGTGGGTAGCACTGAAAACTAGAAGCAATTTCGGCCGCTAATCTAACACATCAGTTTGCTGAATGGGAAGGATTTGAAGAAATGTGTTTTGCAGGTGATCGGTGGGGCCAGAGGGGGGGGGGAGAATGGGGGGCAAAGGGGGTTGGGAGTTGGAGGAAGGGACAGAGGGAAGGGGCTGGGGAGGAAGGGGGAAGGGGGGGGGTTGAGGGGGATGTGGGGGTGTTGGAATAGGGTTAGATAGGGGGTGGAGGGGGAGTCGAGGTTGGAGGGAAGCGGGAGGAGGGGTTGACTTACGAAGTTAGGGGGTAGGAGTCGTTGCTGTATGAAGGGGTTGAAGGGGTTAAAAAGGAGTTAAAAAAAGCGAAAAATATCCCAGTTCTTATTCCCCCCCGGTAATAAGAACTGGGATATTTTTCGCTTTTTTTAACAAACGTATTTGTCTTATTTTTTATTGATTTTTTTTTCATATTCTGATCATATGAAGACGTGAACACCTCGAAGGGAATAGATCTATCTATCTTATGCAGAGAGTGGGTTGGGTTTTGCAAGGGTTTCGAACCAGGCGATTGAAGCGTCGCGAAACCCCCTGGAGTCGCCGAAACCCTTGAGAAAGAGGAAGGTAAGCGTGAGTTTTAGGTTGTTAACAGATGTTTATGTCGAAGGCTTGCTATTGGCTTTAAAAGAA
>NC_051418.1:1457708-1457943 GCF_015228065.2 Penaeus monodon | reverse complement strand
CTGAAGCGGGTAGTAACACTGAGAAGAGTGACAGGGATGAGAAACGGGTAATCAACAAGGTGTTTGTAATGATTATTAGTGTTGTGATGTTGATAATGACGGTGGGATGCAAGTCAAAATGTCAGTGAATTAATGCATTTTATTACTTTCATCATTATTATCAATTACATCATCATCTGACAATGTAAAGGTGATGTTGAGCCTTCCAACAACAAACAACCTTGCAGTAACAACG
>NC_051418.1:1457358-1457641 GCF_015228065.2 Penaeus monodon | reverse complement strand
GAGTCCAGTCACGTGTTATGAACCATTCCTTTTAATCCCTCCCCCCACCACTATCTCTCTTCCTTATCTAATGACGATCTGATAATCCTAACTCCCCCCCCCCTCCTCCCCTTCCCCCCCTCCTTCTCTTCCATCCCCTTCTCTCCTCTTCCCCTCCCTCTACCCTCCTCCCCATTCCCCGCCCGTCCCTCGCCCCTCTCAAGGGTGATCAGGCTCCCGTTAACGCGATATTAAAAAGGTTTCGATACTGTTGCCGTCTCTTGGCCCCGATGGGGACGGGTGG
>NC_051418.1:1456676-1456767 GCF_015228065.2 Penaeus monodon | reverse complement strand
GCCGAGCGGTATCGTTGCCGCCGTCGACGCCTTCCTTCGCCGCCTCCCCGTCTCCTGTTCTTCTTTTTCCGGATCTATTGTTCTGTTTTCT
>NC_051418.1:1456520-1456645 GCF_015228065.2 Penaeus monodon | reverse complement strand
TGAAAGAAGGAAAAGGGAAAGGGCGGGTATAATTAAAAAAGAGGAAGAGAAGGAAGGGGAATAAGCAAGTATGAGATACTGATAAAAAAGAGGGTAAGGATTGATGGTCATCGGGGAGAAGGTGT
>NC_051418.1:1456128-1456290 GCF_015228065.2 Penaeus monodon | reverse complement strand
CCCTCGCCCCCCCCCCCCCTCTCTGCAAAAGATACCCAACGTAAAATGATAAATTGGTAAAGCGGAGGAGAAAAGGTACGAGGCAAAGGCACCTACGGGGCGAGGTGGTGGCCCAGGGAGCTTCGGCGATGAGATCAGTCCCTCTCGGATTCATGAGGTGAG
>NC_051418.1:1455883-1456053 GCF_015228065.2 Penaeus monodon | reverse complement strand
GGGGGGGAGTGGGAGAGAGAGGGGGGGAGGTAGACAAATATCAATGAGATAAACGTTAATTGATTGTGATTTAACATTGTACCGGTGTTTGGCAACATGAGCTTGGGACCTCTTCGAGCACATTGGGCGGAGACCAGACAAACTCCCTTGCTGTGTTTCTCTCTCTCTAA
>NC_051418.1:1455040-1455823 GCF_015228065.2 Penaeus monodon | reverse complement strand
ACACGGACGCACACAGGCATCCCTCCACACACCCACACGGAGCGAAGGCGCGGCCCCCGCCACGGCTCGCGCGCCAGTGTCTATGACCGGACTCTCATTATATTCGATGCGCGCAAATTAATAGAGTACAATCATGAATAATTATAGATTAATGCTCAGACTTCCATTACACGTTTCACGAGCAATCACTTTTTCAAGATTTAATTCTCCCGTGTTTATTTCTTCTCTTTGTTTACGGTTTATATAATGATGCCGTTTGCAGTTATTAGTAGCACTTTAGAGAATGGAGGAGGAAGAAGTGGAAGAGGATGGAAGGGAAAGGAGGGGAGAGAGAGGGGGAGAGAAGGACAGAGAAATAAAGTGAAGAGGACAAGGAAGAGAGGGGGAGAGAAGGAGAGGGAAATAAGGGAAGGGAAGAGGGAGGAGAGAAGGAGAGGGAAAAGAGGGTGAAAGAACGGATGGGAAGAGAGGGGAGAGAAGGAAGGGAAAGAGAGGCGGAAGGAAGGAAAGGGGGTGAAGAATAGGGAAAGAGTTGGAGGAATAGAATGACGGAGTATTTGAAGGAGGGAGGATAATGGAAAGGGGAAGTAGAAGAAGAAGAAGAAAAAAGATGGGACACGAATGAATGAACAGGGAAGATGTATGATGAAGGAGAGGAGGAAGAGGAGGACAAGGAGCGTACGGAAAGGGAGAGGATGAGAGAGGAGCGAGGAAGAAAGAAAGAGGCAAAGGGCGCTTGGGGCTGCTCTCTGCAGGACATTTATTCTGCTTGGCCTCGCGGGG
>NC_051418.1:1454565-1454713 GCF_015228065.2 Penaeus monodon | reverse complement strand
ACCAACTAATATCAATTAAGGCAACTCTATTAACTTGCATCTCAGTGTCTTTCCGAGTGTTACTATCAATATCTTTCTTTTACCCTTCTACTTACCTTTTTCTTGTTCATTATTTTGTTTATCGTCTCTCCTCCCCTCTCGTTTTTTC
>NC_051418.1:1454052-1454399 GCF_015228065.2 Penaeus monodon | reverse complement strand
TTTATATACCGTGTAAAGATCTAATTCGAAATTCAGGGTGAAGTTTAAGGCGGTGAATAGGGTGGTTTAGGGTGTATTGGGCGGTGTAGCTAGTGTCGTGTGTAGGGTGGTGTGGATAGCGAAGTGTAGAGTGGAAGGCAGTATAGAACGCTCGAGAAAAGGGTGTGAGTTAACGCGAAATAAATGATGAGTGTCTTGGGTTCAAGTGCAAGGTTCAGATAAGATGCGGGATGAAAAGGTGCGTGGCCCAGGGGCGAACGGCGAGGGAGAAGGGTGTTATGTAGGAAGGATGAGCCAGCTGGCGGCCAAGGAAGGGAATGAAGTGCTCGAGGGACGGAGGGATTAGC
>NC_051418.1:1452993-1454013 GCF_015228065.2 Penaeus monodon | reverse complement strand
TGGATGCGGGGTTTAGGGGGAGTAGAAGGGCGAGCAGCGGATGCAGCAGAAGTAGACGCTATGGCAGCTAGCGAGGCAAGGGAGTCTCTACCCCCTCCCAGCGCAGGTACGGCCGCCATGAGGGCAGGGCGAGCGCAGTGACAGCAGGGCGAGGGTGCGCGACGGCCAGTGTGCAGCGCCGGCGGTAGTAATGACCGTGTCAGAAAAGGCTGCGTCTCTCAGCCGAGCGGGGCAGATGCTCCGGTGACGAAGGCTTGTGGGAATCCGTTTCACACCTTCATTCGGGCGGCGAGCTGCAGCGCCCGCTTCTGGCGAGGGAGGGCGCCTCCGCAAGGGCGAGCGCCGCAGGGAGGACGTCGTTACTCGCCGGCCTTTCCCATACGCCTCCTCCAGGCGGTGCGGGAGGCGCGGCGTAGTTGCGGGCGCCGTTTTGGAAGCGGGCGAGGCGCAGTGGAGGCTGTTTGTCCCCGGCTAAAAGGTGGCGGCGGACAAATGACGCCAGAGAGAAGTAGCTTCAGAAGTTGTCACTTTGTAATGGAACGACCTAACAATACCCAGGTAGCCGCGCCCGGGCAGCGAGGGCGGGGCCGGGCCTCCCTCCGGCTTCCGGTTATCGACCCTTCTGCAGGGGAGCATAAGGGCCACTTTAGCTTGAGCCGCTTCCGCGTGATGAGGCGTTACTCACGAGGGGATTAGATTTCATGTGTTGGTGCCATTGAAGTGGAGTTTATCCTCGACAGATCGGGACATTATCAGCCTTTTGTGCAGGGGCTGGAAGGTCGGTTCTTATGTACTCGGCCCCGCACTGGACGGCAGGCACACGTAATCCGTTTTCTATAATGACGTTGGGTTGCTTTTCCCGTGCCAAACGCACCGAATCAAAGACCATGCTATACCACGCGTTCTGCTCGCGGCCGTAATGCCCCGTGACGTAAGGATGAAAGTGGGCTGCCTCCCTGTAGACTGATTAGACCCGTCTCTCTCCGGCGAGACACAATCAAGCGCGAGAGACTTCGGCAA
>NC_051418.1:1452382-1452930 GCF_015228065.2 Penaeus monodon | reverse complement strand
TCCAGCGGGAGGAAATTGGATGATCCGGCCCGAGAGGAGCAAAAGAGGATCAGGTTTATATAATTCGCCGCCGCCTCCACCGCCGGACCCGCTCGCCAGGAGGCCGTGATTTGTGTGGCGTCCGTACGCGCGAAGAAGCGTTTCTCCGCGAAGGGCGGCGTGCTTTCGACCTCGCTCGGGCGCCGCTCGAGACCTCGATCCCGCGCTCGTCTCGGCACTTCGTCTGGAGTTGCATTTGGCGGATCGGCTCCACGTAACTTTCTATGCGCCGAGGAGGTGTCGACGCGGCGCAGGACTTCATATGATCAATCGTTTAATCAAAGTCCGCGTGCAACTGTGGCGCTGCGGAACGACTCGCTGTACGAGGTTCGGGAAAGGAGTAAGGCAGGTGATCATCCACTCTATAAGTTGCAATTGCAAGTAGATGGTACTTAGATATGAATAGATCAACTGTGAGATAGATGGATAGATTAACGGATAAAGTGAATTATACACTGTATCTACACGGGCATTGAATAGAATTGACAGGTACGCATCACACACGCAGA
>NC_051418.1:1452212-1452351 GCF_015228065.2 Penaeus monodon | reverse complement strand
TTGAGTAGACACGCACAGAAGGCGTCGAGATGATCATGATAAGGGTAATGATGACAGCCGAGAGGAGCACGATACGGGTGATGATGGCGGGGATGGTGATCGATGGTGAAACGCGGTGCCACGCTGAATCGGCTTAGAG
>NC_051418.1:1451458-1451587 GCF_015228065.2 Penaeus monodon | reverse complement strand
GGATATTTTTCCTTTTAGGGATCGTTCGTGCAGCCACCGCTTTCTGCCCGACGCGTCACTGGCCGTCACACGACCGCCTTTGAGTTTGGATTGACGTGAATACACACTGTGACGTGGGGGTGGGTAGGG
>NC_051418.1:1451097-1451215 GCF_015228065.2 Penaeus monodon | reverse complement strand
GGCCAAGGAGGGGCGAAGGAAGGAATCCGAGGAAAAGAAGCTTCGTAAAGGGCGGTGAATTAAGTAAGAGTTGGGGAGCGAGACGCAGGGACGCCGCTTCATTACCTGGAAGATGGTT
>NC_051418.1:1450110-1450273 GCF_015228065.2 Penaeus monodon | reverse complement strand
ATATTAAAGGGGAAAAAAAAGAGAGAAAGCGGAGAAAAAATTAAGAGGAATAGAAAAAGAGGACGAGGTACGAACTGGGAACTAAAACAGGAGGAGCAGAAAGAAAGAAGTGCTTAGATAAAAGGAGGAATGTGCTAAAAGATGAGAGATAGGAACGGATTTC
>NC_051418.1:1449623-1449783 GCF_015228065.2 Penaeus monodon | reverse complement strand
TTAAGAGTCTTTAAGAAATTGTGGACGAAAGACACAGGATGAACGGCAGAAAGAGAGAGAGATATTAAGGAATAATTTGAGGAAATAAAATGAATGGAAAGGAAAGTTGGGTAGAATTGGGAAGAGAATGAAGGAGAGATAAAGAGTTGAAGAAGGGGAG
>NC_051418.1:1447841-1448581 GCF_015228065.2 Penaeus monodon | reverse complement strand
TGTGTATGAAGCGATTGAACAGAACATGATAAATTTGTGGAGAAACGGGAGAAAAATGTAATAAAAAAGGGAATGAGATAGGGATTCTAGGGTTTAAGGAGAGGGCGAGGAAGGAAGGAAGGAAGATGAAATAAAGAAGCAGAGGGATACAGCAAGATAAATGCGAGGATCAAGAGCACAAAATTAGGGAGAGGAGAAAGCACGAGGCGAGAGTCGGGGAAGGGGAGAAGGAGAGAAGAGGAGGAAGGAGGGAAGCGGTAAGGATGAGGAGAAAGGGAAGAGGAAGAAGGGAAGAGATTGGAATGAGGAGAAAGGGAAGAGGCAAGGGTGAGGAGAAAGGGGAGAGGAAGGAGGGAAGAGGTGAGGAGAAAGGGGAGTGACAAAGGCGAGAAAGGATGGAAGAGAAAGAAGGGAGGAGGCGAGCAGGAAGAGAAGACGAGAGAGGAAGGAAAGAGAAGGGAGGAAAAGGCACGGGCGAGGAGAGGAGCGAAAGGGAAAGGGAAGCGAGGACCACCCCGAGGAGACAGACGAAAGAGAGAAAAGAGAAAATCAAAGAAAGAGACGGAGAAGAAGAAGCCAGCAAGAAAAAGAGAGTAGTAAGAGAAAGAACAAACGAGAGAGACGAAGGAGAGGGAAGAAAGGGGGGGCGGGGCCGGCTGGACGAGTGTGTGGTCCTCGCTTCGGAAGTATAGCATTGCCGAGGTTTATTTGCCTTGGAGACTTGTGATGTTAAAGCTGAA
>NC_051418.1:1447303-1447416 GCF_015228065.2 Penaeus monodon | reverse complement strand
TCATCACTGCCAGGCGATGCCCACGAGAAAAGGAGCTTCTGTTTTAAGAGGTTATTACTGCCTTCTTCATCTTGGCTGGATGATAAAAGATTCATCCCGTCAGCCCTCGCCGT
>NC_051418.1:1446620-1447272 GCF_015228065.2 Penaeus monodon | reverse complement strand
AAGGAGTGGAGAAGAGGGAGGGAGGAAGAGTGGTAGGATGGGAGAAAAGGGGAAGGGTGAATAGGAGAGGGAGTAAAGGGGAAGAGAAAGAAGGAAATAGTGAGAGAAAGGGAGGAAAGAGGGGAGGAAAGAAGAGAAGGAAGATGAAGGGAAGAAGGAAGGGGGAAGAGGGAAAGGGAGGGCGCAAGAAGCGAAGAAGAAGGGGAGAAAGTAAGGGGAGGAGATGGGGGAGGGGCAGGGAGAGAGGGGGGAAGTGCGGATGTTTACTGTTGATTGTAACTTAAGTTGTGGGAGAGCAAGACAGCAGGTGGGGGGGGGGGAAGGGGCGGTAAAGAGACTGAAAGGGGTTGTGATGTTTTGGGGGAAGAGAGACAGAGAGAGAGGGAAGGAAGGAGGGGGAGGAAATGAAAAGGGAAATAAGGGGAAAAAGCGAAAAAAGACGAAATATAAAAGGAAATGAGCGAAGGGTAAGAGAAGAAGCGACCAAGATACATAAGAGAGGAAGAGAAGGAACTACGAGAAAAAGGATCGAAGGGAGAAAAGAAGGAATGTATACATTCGAGTTGAAATTGTATCCGTCTCTTTGTGGATTTTTCATTATATTCAACCATTTTAAGGGTTTGAGTGTTTCTGACTCTGCGGCTTTTGCATC
>NC_051418.1:1446525-1446596 GCF_015228065.2 Penaeus monodon | reverse complement strand
CATTGCTTTTATGTAAGTCTTTATTTTGAATATCCCTTTCCCCCTTTCTGTCTTTCATTATTTTTACCGTG
>NC_051418.1:1445367-1445473 GCF_015228065.2 Penaeus monodon | reverse complement strand
CGGGTCCTGGGAAGAAATAAGAAATGCGTGAGAAAGGAAGAAGTTACGAGGGGAAGGTTGCATGTGGTTGGGTAAACAGACGTGCATGTGGTAGGTGCCATTGTGA
>NC_051418.1:1445085-1445169 GCF_015228065.2 Penaeus monodon | reverse complement strand
ACGAACACTCAGGTAAAGGCATCTTATGTGAGCTTACCTGTCGCGTGAACGGGCCGATGACATATAGATGGTCCGTAACGGTTG
>NC_051418.1:1444809-1445019 GCF_015228065.2 Penaeus monodon | reverse complement strand
GCATCTGAGGTCAAAAAGAGAGAGCAGCAGAAACAGGTAGAAAGGAAGAGACAGAGATGTAAGGGAAAGGGCAATCGAGAGAGCGCGTTCCATGGAGAGGAGAAAGAGAGCAACATCGCGCAGGTGAGAGGGGGGGGGGGGTACGAGCGCGCCCTTGCATCGCCCTGGACGGCGGAGGCGCCAAGGATTCGGGCGTGCGCTTGTTTGGGC
>NC_051418.1:1444540-1444673 GCF_015228065.2 Penaeus monodon | reverse complement strand
AGGCCCAAAAGGGGGCCGGGGCCCCGGCCCCCGTTCCTTCGGCGCTTGTCCTGCGGCCGAGGTTTATTTGGCTTCGCCGTCGCACCGAAGGGCGTTCGCTTCCTCTCTCCGCGGGGGCGCCTCGCTCGGCGCT
>NC_051418.1:1444214-1444403 GCF_015228065.2 Penaeus monodon | reverse complement strand
CACTCGGGACCCGATTCCCCTCGACCCGCTTTTTTTCCCCTTTTTTTTTCCCCGTCCTTTCCACCTCCGTTTTTTCCTTCCCCCCCCCCCTTTTTTTTTTGTTCCCCCCCTTTCTTTTCCCTTTTTTTCCCCCCCCTTTTTTTCCCCCCCCCCTTTTTTTGTCCCCCTCCCTTTTTTTTTTTTTTCCCC
>NC_051418.1:1443227-1443858 GCF_015228065.2 Penaeus monodon | reverse complement strand
GCCCATCCGTCCTCCGCGCAGTTGCAAGGGCGCTCCGGGCTGTTGCAGAGGCGCGAGGGAATTGCATCTCGCAGTTACGTAGGGTTCGCCTTTGATCCCAGCCTCCCTAATCTGCAATTAAACATCAGCCTCGTGTGGGAGAGCACATATGTATAGATTTATACGTGGATATGCGATGGGCGCTGGGGGAGGGGGGTATATTGGTGAGGGGTAGCGGGTGGGATGACGTGGTGGGGGTATCTGGAGGGGGAGGTGTACGTTGAGAGGGATAGTGGTTGGGATGGCGGAGTATCTGGGGGGCTAAGGTGAGTGGATTGGGTGACGGGGCGGGGCTCTGGAGCATATAGAACCCGCTTTTCGGGCATTCATTGGAATTGCCCATTAGGCCGAGATGGAAGCAATGTTTGATAAATGTATGAACAGAGTAGCAACACATACTTATGCGCAGTCATGGGTCTACAAATGCACATATTCGCTTAGAAAGAAGGCATACTCAAGTATAAACATACACATGCATATAGGGGAGAGCGATAAGAAAAGAGAAAAGGAGATAGATTAGGCAGAGAAAAAGGGAGGGGAAAAAAGGGGAAAAAAGGGGAAAAGGGGGGGGAAAGGAGGGAGGGGGGAATAA
>NC_051418.1:1442756-1443105 GCF_015228065.2 Penaeus monodon | reverse complement strand
AAAGGAGGGGGGAATGAGGTTTTAAACAAGCAAAAACAAAAAGGGGGGAAAAAGGAAACCCGGAATTTAAAAAGGGGAAGGAGAGAGAAAGTGGGGAGAGACAGGAAGGGGATAAATTTAAAGAAGAGCGAGACGGAGGAAGGGGAAAAGCCCCCGGGGTGAAACCCCCCGGGGGCCCGGGTGTTGCACGTTTGAAAAAGGCCCCCGGGGATGACGCAGGGAACGGGGGGCCCCAGGCAGTAATGATTTTTGCAAGGGGAAAGGGCCCTTCCCTTCCACTCATTGCCATTTTGAATTTTGATCCTTTTGAAAATTCCAAGGTGCAAACACGGGCCCCGTTTAGGTTGGG
>NC_051418.1:1442359-1442581 GCF_015228065.2 Penaeus monodon | reverse complement strand
GAAGGGGGGTAGAAGGGGGGAAAGAAATTTAAAGGGGTAAAAGACGAGAAGAACTATGTAATAAAGGGAAAGGGGGGGGAAAAAGGGAAAAAAAAAATTGAAAGAAGGGAGGAGCGAAAAAGGACGGAGGGGGCCCTGGGGGAAAAAGGGAAAAAAAAGACCCAAGAGAGTTTTTAAGAATGGCAATAAAGGAAGAGGGTTGAGAAAAGGCGAAATGAAGGA
>NC_051418.1:1441981-1442283 GCF_015228065.2 Penaeus monodon | reverse complement strand
TATATAGGAACCGAGATGGGGAGGGGAGAAAAAAAAATAAGTTTTTTTAAAAAAATAAAGATAAGGAGGGGGGGGGCCCCGGGGAGCAAGGGATTGGGGGGGCGGGCCCTTTGGGCGTGCGGGGCGCGGCAGGGGCGAGGGCCCAACCCGGGGGGGGCGGGTGTGATCCGGCCCCCCCTTTAAAGCGGTTTGGGCCGGGGAAAGCCGCTGCATGGGAGTCGGGGGGGGGGGGGGGCCCTGCTTGCCATAAACCCCCCTCAAACCCCCCTCCCCCGGGCCCCCCCGGTCCCCGGGTTCCCCCC
>NC_051418.1:1441739-1441889 GCF_015228065.2 Penaeus monodon | reverse complement strand
AATAAAAAAAATTACTCATAAACCAACTAACTTTATAATCCTTTTCTAAAAATTTAAAAATTAAAATAATATATATTTTTTTTTAATATATAAATATAATTTAAAATATTTTTTTATTTTAAAAATTGGGTTTAAAAACCCTTACTTTAC
>NC_051418.1:1440893-1441067 GCF_015228065.2 Penaeus monodon | reverse complement strand
AGGGGGGGGAAAAAAAAGGAAAAGGGGAAAAGGGAAGGAGGGGGGTTTTTTGAGGGGGCAAAAGGCAGGGGGTTTTTTGGGGAGGGGTAAATTCCCCTTTAAAAAGTTTGGCCGGAGGGGGGAAAGGGGATTTTTAAAAGCCTAAGAGGGAAAATTTTGGAGGGTGCAGGATTT
>NC_051418.1:1440774-1440864 GCF_015228065.2 Penaeus monodon | reverse complement strand
CCCCCCGGGGGGCGTGGTTTTAAAAGCGGTCTACCAGTTTTTTTCTTAACAGGGTTTTAATTATGTCGGTGATGAGAGCCCTATACCGTC
>NC_051418.1:1440579-1440651 GCF_015228065.2 Penaeus monodon | reverse complement strand
CTACAACGCGGTTATTATTTCAAGTCTTGCAACTGCGTGTTGATAGTCTCCTGCTGTTCTTTTGGGGGGGGG
>NC_051418.1:1440409-1440493 GCF_015228065.2 Penaeus monodon | reverse complement strand
AAAAAAAAGGGGTTTTTATAATTTTCTGGGCCCCCTAGTCCTCCGGGGGAAAAAAAACCCCCCCCGGACCCCCCTTTTGGGGGG
>NC_051418.1:1440226-1440359 GCF_015228065.2 Penaeus monodon | reverse complement strand
AAAAAAAAAAGAAAAGGGGGAAAAAAAAAGGAAAAAAATTTGAAAAAAAGGGGGGAAAATAAATGGGGAAAAAAGGATTGAAAAATTTTAAAAAATTTTTTTTTTTTTAACCCGGGGGTTTTTTTAAAAAAAA
>NC_051418.1:1439900-1439965 GCF_015228065.2 Penaeus monodon | reverse complement strand
GTAAAATTTTTAAAATTTTTTTCCCAAAAAAAATTTTTAAAAAAAAAAATTTTTTAAATTTTTTT
>NC_051418.1:1439533-1439636 GCF_015228065.2 Penaeus monodon | reverse complement strand
GGGGGGGGGGGGTTTTTAAAAAAATTTTTTTAAAAAAAAAATATATTTTTTAAAATTTTTTTTTTTTTAAAAAAATATAAAAAAAAATATATATAAAAATATT
>NC_051418.1:1439360-1439482 GCF_015228065.2 Penaeus monodon | reverse complement strand
TTTTTTTTATAAATATAATTTTTAAAAAAAATATATAAAAAAAATAAATTTTTTATTTAAAAAAAAAAAAAAAAAAAAAAAATATATATATATTATATATTTTTAAAAAAAAAAAAAATAAA
>NC_051418.1:1438833-1438898 GCF_015228065.2 Penaeus monodon | reverse complement strand
AAAAAAATTAAATTTTTTATAATTTTAATAATTTTTAAAAAAATAATTTTTTTAAAAAAAAAAAA
>NC_051418.1:1438360-1438584 GCF_015228065.2 Penaeus monodon | reverse complement strand
TTTTTTTTTTTTAAACCCCCCTTTTTTTTTTTTTTGGGGGGGGGGGGGGTTTTTTTTTGGGGTGGGTTTTTTTTTGGGGGGTTTTTTGGGGGGTTTTTTAATTAAGGGAAAAAAAAAACACCCCCCCCCCCCCTTTTTTTTTGGGGGGGGTTTTTTTTTTTTGGGGGGGGAAGTTTTGATTTTTAAAAAAATTTTTTTTTAAAAAAAAATTTTTTTGGGGGGGG
>NC_051418.1:1437908-1437972 GCF_015228065.2 Penaeus monodon | reverse complement strand
AAAAAAAAAATTTTTTTGGGGGGAAAGGGGGCCCCCCCCGCGGGGCCCCCCCCCCAAAAAAAAA
>NC_051418.1:1437693-1437802 GCF_015228065.2 Penaeus monodon | reverse complement strand
GGGGGGGTTTTTTGGGGGGAAGGGGGGGGGGCCCCCCCCCCCCAAAAAAAAGGGGGGGCCCCGGGCCCCCTTTTTTTTTTTTTTTTAAAAAAAAAAAAGGGTTTCCCCC
>NC_051418.1:1437270-1437354 GCF_015228065.2 Penaeus monodon | reverse complement strand
AGGGGTTTTGGGGAAGGGAAGGGGAGGGGGCCCAAAAAAAAAAATTTTTTTTTTTTTTGGGGGGGGGGGTTTTCCTTTTTTTCC
>NC_051418.1:1437069-1437193 GCF_015228065.2 Penaeus monodon | reverse complement strand
TTTTTTTTTTTTAACCCCCTTTTTTCCCCCCCCCGGCCCCCCCTTGGTTGGGGGGGGCCCCCCTTTTTTTTTCCCCGGGGGGGTTGGGGGAGTTTTGGGCCCCCCCCCCAAGGGGGAAAAAAAG
>NC_051418.1:1436378-1436737 GCF_015228065.2 Penaeus monodon | reverse complement strand
CAACATTCACTAATCCACGCGAAGCTGCAATGAATCCTGATCCTGAGCGTCGTTATTTCCCTCTTGACCCCCCGCCCCCCTCTTCCTCCCCCTATCGATTCCCGACAGGCGATCTCGCGATAGTTTTCGGCGGAGGATCACTTGTTTCAGCGCGAGGCTTCCCCGCCGCCGCGATCGCTGTCACGCACTATATCTAGCGCCCGCCTAATCCCCCACCCATCCCCTACAGCCCTCTCTCCCACTCCCCGTCTCCCCTTACAGCCGCTCCTGTAAGGCCTCGTTTCATTGACGCTGGTAAGTGGTGTTGATTATTTAAAGGGCGCACTGTAAGCTTTTGGCACGGGAGAGGGTTAAGTGCG
>NC_051418.1:1435900-1436210 GCF_015228065.2 Penaeus monodon | reverse complement strand
GTATACCCCTTCCCCTTTCACCATGTTCTTCCATCTCCTGTCCACCCCCGTGCCCCTTCTTATTGGTGGATGCGACGATAGGTAAGCAGCCCCATTTCGACCACCCCTTCCCATGATCCCCTTACCTCTCTCTCTGTCTCTAGCTACCTAGCTATATATACCTTTATCTCTATCTGTTTATCTCTTTGTCCTTTGTTCTTCTCGCTCCTCCTCCTTGATCTTCTGCTCCTCAAGTCGTGTGGGGCGCTGTCTTTCTTCATGCTGTCTTCGGCGTCGGGGATCAGCTTGATAGGTTGACGCGCCACATGAT
>NC_051418.1:1435400-1435631 GCF_015228065.2 Penaeus monodon | reverse complement strand
ACTTCTTGCTTGAGGCGTGTATGTCGTCGCGGTTCTTGCTTTGCTCCGAGGCTGTTTGCTTGCGTGGCTGCCAGCTTTGCTTCGACTCCGCTGACAGGTGTTAGGACAATGTCAGTCACGAATCAGTCCGCTAGCAGAGGAAGGTAGTTTTCATCTTTTTTCTCCTTTTTTTGTCTCCTTTCTCTTCTATTTTGAAAACGACAATGACACCGCCACTAACGATAAAGGCTT
>NC_051418.1:1435141-1435308 GCF_015228065.2 Penaeus monodon | reverse complement strand
GCGTTTCAACCACCCTTCGCCATCCCTCCTCCGAGCCGCCCGTAGCCCTGGCTGCTCACCTCGCCCGTCATCAAACACCTCAGTAATTACTTCCTCAGTTTAGTGGGGGGAAGGGAGCTAGCTGCTGGGCTTATTTACTGTACACTCGCTCCCCCCTCCTCCCTTTT
>NC_051418.1:1434310-1434665 GCF_015228065.2 Penaeus monodon | reverse complement strand
ATCAACCTTCACTAATCCACGCGAAGCTGCAATAAATTTCCTGATCCTGAGCGTCGTTATTTCCCTCTTGACCCCCCCCCTCTTCCTCCCCCTATCGATTCCCGACAGGCGATCTCGCGATAGTTTTCGGCGGAGGATCACTTGTTTCAGCGCGAGGCTTCCCCGCCGCCGCGACGCTGTCACGCACTATATCTAGCGCCCGCCTAATCCCCACCCCATCCCCCTACAGCCCTCCCCCCCCACTCCCGTCCCCTTACAGCCGCTCCTGTAAGGCCTCGTTTCATTGACGCTGGTAAGTGGTTGATTATTTAAAGGGGGGACTGTAAGCTTTTGGCACGGGAGAGGGTTAAGTGCG
>NC_051418.1:1434212-1434293 GCF_015228065.2 Penaeus monodon | reverse complement strand
GATGGTCATTCTCTGTCTTCTCTTCTTGTCTTTGCTCCTCTGTTCTATTTACTCCCTCTCTCTTGTCACTTTTTACTGTCC
>NC_051418.1:1434017-1434140 GCF_015228065.2 Penaeus monodon | reverse complement strand
CGTATACCCCTTCCCCTTTCACCATGTTCTTCCATCTCCTGTCCCCCCCGTGCCCCTTCTTATTGGTGGATGCGACGATAGGTAAGCAGCCCCATTTCAACCCCCCCTTTGCCATGATCCCCT
>NC_051418.1:1433823-1433955 GCF_015228065.2 Penaeus monodon | reverse complement strand
CTTGCCCTTTCCCTTTGTTCTTCTCGCTCCTCCTCCTTGATCTTCGGGCCTCCTAAAGCGGTGGGGCGCTGTCTTTCTTCATGCTGTCTTCGGCGTCGGGGATCAGCTTGATAGGTTGACGCGCCACATGAT
>NC_051418.1:1433299-1433529 GCF_015228065.2 Penaeus monodon | reverse complement strand
ACTTCTTGCTTGAGGCGTGTATGTCGTCGCGGTTCTGCTTTGCCCCGAGGCTGTTTGCTTGCGTGGCTGCCAGCTTTGCTTCGACCCGCTGACAGGTTTTTAGGACAATGTCAGTCACAAATCAGTCCGCTAGCAGGGGAAAGGTAGTTTTCATCTTTTTTCTCCTTTTTTTGTCTCCTTTCTCTTCTTTGTCTTTTGTTTTGTTTTCTTCGTTCGCACTCACTATAATC
>NC_051418.1:1432936-1433237 GCF_015228065.2 Penaeus monodon | reverse complement strand
CATTTTCATTCTGCTCCGTCTCATGCTCTTTGTCTTCCTCATTATCGTTTCCGGTGTCTCCGGGATACATTATACCCTTAAACATTGCCTTCACCTTTTGCTTTACTTCCATATTTTTTTTTTATCATTTTTTAATTAGCCTCGTCGTCCCTCCGGTCTTTGGTCGAGGTCGAGTCTCGACAGGCTTCGGCTGAACGCGATCCGGGGTTTCCCGGCCCTCGCGGCGGGCGTGAAATACCTTCGTTTACCCCCAAACAATTTTTGAAAACGACAATGACACCGCCAATAACGAAAAAGGCTT
>NC_051418.1:1432681-1432844 GCF_015228065.2 Penaeus monodon | reverse complement strand
GCGTTTCAACCACCCTTCGCCATCCCTCCTCCGAGCCGCCCGTAGCCCTGGCTGCTCACCTCGCCCGTCATCAAACACCTCAGTAATTACTTCCTCAGTTTAGTGGGGGGAAGGGGGAGGCTAGCTGACTGGGCTGATGTAACTGATACACTAACTGCAAGTA
>NC_051418.1:1432407-1432601 GCF_015228065.2 Penaeus monodon | reverse complement strand
ATTTTTTAAACTTCAGAGCACGTGCTGTAAGAAATTAATTTTTATGGTGTCCATTTAGTGTCATTTGGCAGTGTTGGATTGGGTGAGGGCGTGTGTATCGGGCGTAGAAGAACGCCATTGGTTGGTGCTGGTAATGCACAGGGGACCTATGGCCAGGGTTTTGTCTGTGCGTGTGTACTGTCAGAATTATGGGT
>NC_051418.1:1432006-1432261 GCF_015228065.2 Penaeus monodon | reverse complement strand
ACACTCGACACCCCTTGCCCCTCGTGAACGCAGGGTGTTGCCCCATTAAATTAGTCCTGTAGAGAATACCTCAGGTGCTTCCCCCTTCCCCCTCCCCCCCTTTGCCCCTCCTTCCGACGTGCTAGTAATCTAAGTGGTAATAGGATTGCTAGCAATAGGAACAGCACCCCATACAAGTTCTGAAAACGAGATAGTGGGCCCATACCTGTAATATGCCGAGGGTGAGTTATGTACCTGGAATGGAGCTATGAATTC
>NC_051418.1:1430827-1431977 GCF_015228065.2 Penaeus monodon | reverse complement strand
ATTTCTGTCTCTTTTTTCATTTTTAGGCGGCGTAGCAGGGAAGGTGAAAGGGAGATAAGGAGGAAGAGGAAAAAAGTGTTTTCAGGAAGAGAGGGGATGATTTAAGGGTGGTAGAGCGTGGGCGCCATGTTTTCATTGGGGGGCTGGGTTCTTCCCCTCCCCTCCCTCCCCTCTCTCTTCCTCTTTTTAGGGTGGATCTTCCCTAAGGACATCAGGGTTCGTTGGGAATTGGGGACAGGCCGAGGAGGCTCTAGCAAAGATGGGGTTTATTTATTACAAGGGAGAGTCTATGCGCTTCAGTGTGCGATGTGCGACATCCACCGATAAATACGATTTAGCACGTCAGCAGCATATGTCATTAATAACACTAGAGAACGTGCTGCAGCCATTGTTAGGAAGCCATAGGGCAGTCCACGTCAGCATGCAGCCGCGTAGGCCAGCGTGTAGCAACGGGAGCAATAACAGCCATGTTGCAGCGCCAGAGGATGCAGTAGAACACACACAGGAGTTGGCTGCAGAGCTTCTCGCTACATCATCATGGTTTTATGCTGGTAGTCCCCGTTATTCTCTTATTAGAAAATATCTGACAACTTGTTCTCGTTCTCTCGTTTCTATTGGATTCTGGATAACACGACCATTCTCAACTTTTAATGCAGAATCCATTTATTTATATCAAAAGCGTGTAAAAAAGTTTCGCCTGTAACAAGTGTGTAAAAATATGACCCGTTGGCGCGAGTGGTGGCAACGCTGCTAAAGATGTTATCAGCGCCACTTTGTATCCGGGCCTTAACCCCTCAACCAATCAGGACACCAGCCTCCGCGCAGGCCCCGCCTCTTCCGTACCGGCGGTCCAATCGCCTCTAGTGGTGGAAGACCCGCCGAGAGCAATTGGTCGGGGGGGATTGTAGGGGGCGTGGCAAGCGTGGGAGCAGATGCAACTGATGCTACGATCGTTATCTCGCGGGTCTTCTCTGCAGCATCCCTGTAAATGTATTTTATTACGTCTTGTATTGATTTGTTGTCCTCCTAATGATTCCAAAAGTAAGACGAACGGCCGGAGAACGTACGAGAGCGCTAAGAACTCTAGGTTGGTCTTCTGGGATAGGGGTTATCCGAGGAAGGGAGGGGGAGCGAAGGAGGGAGAGGGGGA
>NC_051418.1:1430654-1430740 GCF_015228065.2 Penaeus monodon | reverse complement strand
CGTTCGCTGATAAACCTCCCATGTCTGTAGCCCTCCGCACGTACATGCACACACATACTCACGCACCTTAGCTTCCCAACCTGCCA
>NC_051418.1:1430331-1430502 GCF_015228065.2 Penaeus monodon | reverse complement strand
CGCCACAGTACCCCGCCTGTGCCGAGAGCATCAGCCTCTGCGTAAGGATCGGAGTTTCCGTCTTGGTGGAATTGCGCGGCGCCCGCGATATCTGATTCCGGCCGCCGCCGCGCGCGCCAAATTGCATTTATGACTAGACCGGCGCGCGCGGACCTCTGCACTCACTCGTTC
>NC_051418.1:1429058-1430012 GCF_015228065.2 Penaeus monodon | reverse complement strand
GTACTCCAACAAAAAAGATTTCTCCTTTAATTCCACAAATATTCGTAGGATTATCGTAAATGTCAACCCTAACGTAGTTGCAAAGGGGAAAATATATAAAAAACTTCACAAATCCGAAAATGTCATCTAACAATAGCGTAAAAAAGAGTCTCATATACCCGATATCTGAACAGAGAAAAACTTTTTTCTCGACATAATCCGCTTCAAAGCCTCCTGTCACTGTTTTCCTTATACCTTCCTTACAGAACTTCACAAGAAGGCCCCATTAGAGGATGCTCAGCGATTTATTGGGTTAATAAACAGCCTGTACAGTTCGCTCTCAATGAACGTGCTGTTGTATGACCATTTACAACAATGAGCAAATTCTAACAATACACACAATATGTACAGTATACAGATATAGATGTAACGTCTTCATTTCATTCCTTCTTCTCTTCCCTTCACCTCCGAAGACGCCAGCAGCAGCCGTCAACATCCACGCCACCGAGGCCCCCAAGACGCCAGCAACGCGGACAAGTTCAGCCGGTCCTGGGGTGTTGACTCCGCCACGTCAGTCATCATACAATCGTGCCGAGGGAGAGGGACCCGAAGGAATCCCCAGGCAAAGCAATTATCTCGGCGACCAAAACCCACATATCAAAGAAGGGCCGTGCAAACAAGATATGTGTAATGGTTTCTCATCTCAAGATCACAGACTGTTAGCTAGCGGCGTTTGAACCCAAATCAGTCTTGTTCCCACGAAAACCCCCTTTGTCTTTCAACATAGTTTTAATGACGTGAATCATATTTTTTGTGCGTCATTTCAGATTTTTTCTTTCTTCTTTTTTATTCATTTGCTTGTATCGAAGAAAAATTTGTATCGTTAAAACCAGCACGATATTGCATTCCTATATGAATAAGCTTTCTAGTTGACAAAAAAACGTGGTATAGATACAGCAACAGTATTAGATGCAA
>NC_051418.1:1428475-1428660 GCF_015228065.2 Penaeus monodon | reverse complement strand
GACATGCTGGCCCTCTCCTTTGTATCTCTGGTGCGTAAGTCTAAGGAGCCCCCACGCACCTTATACAACCGCTCGTCTCGATGCTGACAGCTTTCACGAGGCCTGTCGATGGAAGGACAGAAAGAAAAAAGAAGACAGTGCGTGGGAGAGAAGAGGTATTAAGGGGGGGGGGGGATTAAGAGGCT
>NC_051418.1:1424847-1424938 GCF_015228065.2 Penaeus monodon | reverse complement strand
ACAAAACACCACACCCCACAAACAAAAACATGCACATATTTAGTGCAATATCTGACTCTGTCTTTTTGGTCATATTATAGGTGAATATGTG
>NC_051418.1:1424382-1424579 GCF_015228065.2 Penaeus monodon | reverse complement strand
GTCAAAAGTTTTTTTCAAAAAGGGAAGTGATAAGAAAAAATATTCCCTAAAAATACTTTTTTTTACACCCCCCGAAAGTAAAAGTTTTGGGCATTTTTTCCCCTTACCCCCGTTTCCCAAAACCCAGTGCCTTCGGGACCAAGCGATTTTGAGAAAAAAAATTTTAAAAGCGTTTTTTTTGGTTTTGCCCATTGTTC
>NC_051418.1:1423986-1424167 GCF_015228065.2 Penaeus monodon | reverse complement strand
CGCTTTTCAAAAATTTCTTCCAACAACCCCGGGGTCTGCCCGGCACGGGGTTTTGGGGGAAACGGGGAAAGGGAAAAAAAAAATGCAAATACATTTACTTTCAGGGCATTTTAAAAAAATAAGTTTATTTGGGGAATATTTGTTTACATTTTAAATTTTTATAAAAAAACACTTTTGACCC
>NC_051418.1:1423646-1423716 GCF_015228065.2 Penaeus monodon | reverse complement strand
CACATAAAATATATATGATGGGAACAAACAGACAGAGCAGAGTATTGTGCACAAAAATTTGGGCATGGGG
>NC_051418.1:1423381-1423571 GCF_015228065.2 Penaeus monodon | reverse complement strand
CATAATAGGTTTACAATGCAGGTGTCGACCATAAGGATAAAGAGGTAAAACTAACACAGCGTGAAGTTTTTCAAGGTATTCAAACTTTTCAAAGGGGAAGAAAACCCCCAAACCATAATGCTGTAAAAAAGGATCTTTCGAAAAGTCAGACACTTAAAATTAAAAATTTATGGGGTTTCTTTTTTTAGAG
>NC_051418.1:1422757-1423062 GCF_015228065.2 Penaeus monodon | reverse complement strand
TGGAAAGGCCATTCCTGAGTTTCGGTGCCCTTTAACCATAGTGAAACAGGCCCCCAACGTACCGAAAAACAAAAGGAAGGAAAAAAAAATACAATTTTAAAACACATGCCAGAGTTACCCCCCCAAATTTAGTGAGATTAGCTTTTTCCCCAAAGGGTTTGTAGGGAAGGCGACAATTTTACTGGTTATTAAAACAAGGGTTTAATGGCTGTTTTCTTGCATCTCGAAGGCAAAATAGACCCAAGGTTCCAAAATTTAACAAAATCAAAAAAACGCTTAAAAAACAAATGACTCTTCAATCATAC
>NC_051418.1:1421357-1421808 GCF_015228065.2 Penaeus monodon | reverse complement strand
TAAATAAAGGGGGCTATATATATTTAAAAAAAATTTAAATTTAATATATGTTTATTAGATAAAAAATTTTTTAGATTATATTATATATCAATAAATATAAATAAATAAAACCACATTAGATAAGGGTTAATTTTGTATGTATATAACATAAACATAACATAAATACATATTTTAATATATATATATTAAATAATATATAAAAAATATAATATAAATAATACTAATACATAATAAATAATGCAAACAATACATTTTACAAAAACTATACATTTACATGCTACATGCACGCGACACACACCAAAATTTAAAGTTAAAAATTAGATATATAAAATAGATATAATATAGAGAAATTAAAATAAATATATTATTACATATATAAAATTTTAAATATATTATATATAAAATAATATAAATATTATAAATTAATATAAATATTATAAAAATATACAAC
>NC_051418.1:1421062-1421153 GCF_015228065.2 Penaeus monodon | reverse complement strand
GTGGATGTGTGGGGTGTGGTTTATAAATAAAAAACATAAATTCAATTATGTTAAAAGTAAGTAATATTTTGGTATTAATACAAAAAACAGG
>NC_051418.1:1419447-1419940 GCF_015228065.2 Penaeus monodon | reverse complement strand
GTAGTGTAAAAAACCCTGTCTCTCTCTTTTTATCTGTGCTCCCTTTTTCCTTTCTCTTTCCGCTGGGCCTCATATCCCCCCCCCCCCCTAATACCCTTCCCCCACCCCACTGTCTTCTTTTTTTCGGGCCCTTCCAGGGACAGGCCTCGTGAAAGCGGTCAGCATCGAGAGACCCGGTTGTAAAGGTGCGTGGGGGCTCCTTAGACTACGAAACCGGGGAGATACAAAGGGAGGGGCCCCAGCGTCTTATAACCCTTTCCATGTCTTTCCCCAAATCGTCGTCATTATCTTTATCGATATCTTTAATAATTTTTTACATAATAATCTTTTAATTCCATTTTTACCCATTTTTTTTTTTAATCACGATTATTACATTATATCACCTCCACAGTAAAATTTTTTTTTTTAAATTTTACGTTTCTTAAATTCCCAATCATTTTTAGAAAATTTTTTTCCCCCTTACTTTACCCTTTTTAAATTTACAATTTTGGGG
>NC_051418.1:1419169-1419410 GCF_015228065.2 Penaeus monodon | reverse complement strand
TGAATCAATTTATTATCATTCCCGCCACCATTTTTGGTTACAGTTTTTTACTGTTTGGTGTTATTTAAATTTTTATATTTTTTCATTTATTCATTTTTATTAAAATTATTATTTTTTTGCTTTTAATACTGTTGCTGTATCTATACCACGATTTTTTTCATACTAGGGAAAATTTTCATTAAAGGAAAGCAATATCTGTGCGGGGGTTTTAAAGATACAAATATTTTTCTTCGATACAAGC
>NC_051418.1:1418280-1419138 GCF_015228065.2 Penaeus monodon | reverse complement strand
TCTGAAAAGGGCGCACTAAAAAATGGGTTCACGTCATTAAAAAATATTTTTGAAAGACAAAGGGGGGTTTTGTGGGAAAAAAAAGAAAGATTTCGGTTTTAAACGCCGCTAGTAAACAGTTTTGGATCTTGAGATGAGGAAAAAACCCTACACCCTATTTTTTTGACGGGGCCCCTTTTATAGGGGTTGTGGTCGCCCCAGATAATTTCTTTTCCCGGGGGTTTCCCCTCGGGGTCCCTTCCCCCCGGGGACGATTGTATGATGGAATTGGGCGTGCGGAGTCAAAAACCCCCGAACCCGGGGGGAAAATTGTTTCCCCGTTGGGGGCGTCCTTTGGGGGCCCCGGTGGCGTGGGGTTGACGGCTGTGCTGGCGGTTTTTCGGAGGTGAAGGAAGGGAAGAAAGGAAAAGAAATGAAAAGGACGTTAATTTTATCTGTAACTGTACATATTTTGTGTTTTTGTTAGAATTTGCTCTTGTTGTAAATGGTCAACAACAGCACGTTCATTTAGAAACAGAACTGTACGGGGTGTTTTTAACCCAATAAAAACGCCTGAGAAACCTCTAAAGGGGCCCTTTTTTGTGAAAATTCTGTAAGGAAGGTTTTAAGGGAAAAAAGTGACAGGGGGTTAGGGAAAGGGGTTTTGTCGAGAAAAGTATTATCTCCCGTTTAGATATCGGGTATAGGGGACTCTTGTTACGCTTTGTTAGAGGGCATTTGCGGATTTGTGAAGTTGTTATATATATTTCCCCCTTTTCAACTACCGTTAAGGATTTACATTTACGATAAACCTACTGATAAAAATTTAGTGGAAATTTAAAAGGGGAAATCTTTTTGTTGGGGGTACTGGGGTGTGGG
>NC_051418.1:1417812-1418052 GCF_015228065.2 Penaeus monodon | reverse complement strand
CCCCAAAATTTTAACATTGTCATACGTGCGTCCGCGCGGAAAGTAAAAACATGTTTGGGGCATGTGTCCGCCCCTATGAACGAGTGAGTGCAGAGGTCCCCGCGCGCCGGGTTTTCATAAAAAGCCAAAATTTGGGCCCCGCGCGGCGGCCGGAAACAGATATCCCCGGGCGCCGCCAAACCCCCCCCAAAACGGAAACTCCGAAACCCTTTCGCAGAGGGGGATGCTCTCGGGACAAAA
>NC_051418.1:1417539-1417626 GCF_015228065.2 Penaeus monodon | reverse complement strand
TTGGGAAGCTAAAGGGGCGTGGGGTATGTGTGTGGGAGGGACGTGCGGGGGGTACAGAAAGGGAGGGTTTTTTTAGCGAAGTCGGTA
>NC_051418.1:1416460-1417459 GCF_015228065.2 Penaeus monodon | reverse complement strand
CCCCTTCCCCCCTTCGCTCCCCCCCCTCCCCCCCTTCCCCGGAAACCCCTATCCCCGAAGCCCAAACCCAAGAGTTTTTTAGCGCTCTCGTACGTTCTCCCGGGCCCTTTGTTTTTACTTTTTGGGAAACATTAGGAGGACCCAAAAAAATACAAGACGTAATAAAATCATTTTCAGGGATTTCGCCCGAGAAAACCCGCGAGAAAAAGATCGTAGCATCATTTCATCGCTCCCCCGCCCGGGCCCCCGCCCCCTACAATCCCCCCCGACCCCCAAATTTCTCTCGGCCCGGGGCTTTCCCCCATAGAGGCGTTGGACCGCCGGTACGGAAGAGGGGGGCCTGCGCGGAGGCTGGTGTCCCGATTGGTTGGGGGTTAAGGCCCGGATTTCAAAGGGCGCTGGGTAACATCTTTTGCAGCGTTTTCCACCCCTCGCGCCAAAAGGGTCATTTTTTACACATTGTTTCAGGCGAAATTTTTTTCACGCTTTTTATATAAATAAATGGATTTGCATAAAAAAGGGAGAAGGTCGGGGTTACCCGAAAACCCAAAGAAACGAAGAGAACGAGAAAAAGTTTTCAGATATTTTAAAAAAGAGGAAATAAAAGGGGGCTACCAGGGATTTAAAAACCCTGATGATTTTAGCGAGAAGCTTGCAGCCAAAATTTCCCTTTTTGTGTTCTACTGATCCCCTGGCGCTGCAACATGGCTGTTTTTTGCCCCCCGGGTTTCTACCGCTGGCCTACCCCGGGCTGCCATGCTGACGTGGACTGCCCTATGGCTTCCTAACAATGGCTGCAGCACGTTCTCTAGTGTTATTAATGACATATGTTTGCTGACGTGCTAAATCGTATTTATCGGTGGAGTCGCACATCGCACATGAAGCGCATAGATTTCTACCTTGTATAAATAAACCCCATCTTTGCTAGAGCCTCCTCGGCCTGCCCCCCAATCCCAACCCGAAACCCTGATGTCTTAGGGAAGATCCACCCAAAAAAAA
>NC_051418.1:1415985-1416430 GCF_015228065.2 Penaeus monodon | reverse complement strand
AGAACCCAGCCCCCAAAAAAAAAACATGGCGCCCCACGCTCTACCACCCTTAAATCATCCCCTCTCTTCCTGAAAACACTTTTTTCCTCTTCCTCCTTATCTCCCTTTCACCTTCCCTGCTACGCCGCCTAAAAATGAAAAAAGAGACAGAAATCACACACATACACGCACACACGTAAAACACAAATTTTCATAGCTCCAAATTCCAGGTCCCAAAAACTAACCCTCGGCATATTACAGGTATGGGCCCACTATCTCGTTTTCAGAATTTTGTATGGGGTGCTGGTCCTATGCTAGCAATCCTATTACCACTTAGATTACTAGCACGTCGGAAGGAGGGGCAAAGGGGGGGAGGGGGAAGGGGGAAGCACCTGAGGTATTCTCTACAGGACTAATTTAATGGGGCAACACCCTGCGTTCACGAGGGGCAAGGGGTGTCGAGTGT
>NC_051418.1:1415395-1415921 GCF_015228065.2 Penaeus monodon | reverse complement strand
TAGAGATAACAGAGAAGAATGAGAGAATAGAAAGAAGAGAAAATAAGAGATATAGGAGATAGATAGATAGATAGATAGAAGAACAGAACCATAATTTGACAGTACACACGCACAGACAAAACCCCGGCCATAGTTTTCCCCCGTGCATTAACCAGCACCAACCAATGGCGTTCTTCTACGCCCGATACACACGGCTCACCCAATCCACACGCCAAATGGGCACTAAATGGACCCCCATAAAAATTAATTTCTTTAAAAGCACGTGCTCTGAGTTTAAAAATGAGGAGAGAGAGAGAAGGGGCAAGGAGGAGAGTTAAAAAGAGAGAAGGGAGTGGGGGGACGGGGAAAGGGAGGGAGGGGGGGTACTTGCAGTTAGTGTATCAGTTACATCAGCCCAGTCAGCTAGCCTCCCCCTTCCCCCCACTAAACTGAGGAAGTAATTACTGAGGTGTTTGATGACGGGCGAGGTGAGCAGCCAGGGCTACGGGCGGCTCGGAGGAGGGATGGCGAAGGGTGGTTGAAACGC
>NC_051418.1:1414708-1415303 GCF_015228065.2 Penaeus monodon | reverse complement strand
AAGCCTTTATCGTTAGTGGCGGTGTCATTGTCGTTTTCAAAATATTGTTGCGTGTAAACGAAGGTATTTCACGCCTGCCGCGAGGCCGAAGCCCCGGATCGCGTTCAGCCGAAGCCTGTTCGAGACTCGACCTCGACCAAAGACCGGAGGGGACGACGAGGCTAATTAAAAAAAATGATAAAAAAAACATATGGAAGTAAAGCAAAAGGTGAAGGCAATGTTAATGATAATAATGTAATCCCGGAGACACCGGAAACGATAATGAGGAAGACAAAGAGCATGAGACGGAGCAGAATGAAAATGAAGGAAGAAGAAAACAGGAAATACGAACAAGGGAAAAAATGAGAATAAACATGAAAGAGGAAGATTATAGTGAGTGCGAACGAAGAAAACAAAACAAAAGACAAAGAAGAGAAAGGAGACAAAAAAAGGAGAAAAAAGATGAAAACTACCTTCCTCTGCTAGCGGACTGATTCGTGACTGACATTGTCCTAACACCTGTCAGCGGAGTCGAAGCAAAGCTGGCAGCCACGCAAGCAAACAGCCTCGGAGCAAAGCAAGAACCGCGACGACATACACGCCTCAAGCAAGAAGT
>NC_051418.1:1414281-1414410 GCF_015228065.2 Penaeus monodon | reverse complement strand
TCATGTGGCGCGTCAACCTATCAAGCTGATCCCCGACGCCGAAGACAGCATGAAGAAAGACAGCGCCCCACACGACTTGAGGAGCAGAAGATCAAGGAGGAGGAGCGAGAAGAACAAAGAAGGACAAAG
>NC_051418.1:1413944-1414224 GCF_015228065.2 Penaeus monodon | reverse complement strand
GGTAAGGGGATCATGGCAAGGGGTGGTTGAAATGGGGCTGCTTACCTATCGTCGCATCCACCAATAAGAAGGGGCACGGGGGTGGACAGGAGATGGAAGAACATGGTGAAAGGGGAAGGGGTATACGAAACAAACATGAGTAAAACGAAGAACAAGAAACAGAAAGAAGAGGAAGAAGAAGAAAAAAAAACAGAAAGAAGGACAGTAAAAAGTGACAAGAGAGAGGGAGTAAATAGAACAGAGGAGCAAAGACAAGAAGAGAAGACAGAGAATGACCATC
>NC_051418.1:1413561-1413920 GCF_015228065.2 Penaeus monodon | reverse complement strand
CGCACTTAACCCTCTCCCGTGCCAAAAGCTTACAGTGCGCCCTTTAAATAATCAACACCACTTACCAGCGTCAATGAAACGAGGCCTTACAGGAGCGGCTGTAAGGGGAGACGGGGAGTGGGAGAGAGGGCTGTAGGGGGATGGGGTGGGGGATTAGGCGGGCGCTAGATATAGTGCGTGACAGCGATCGCGGCGGCGGGGAAGCCTCGCGCTGAAACAAGTGATCCTCCGCCGAAAACTATCGCGAGATCGCCTGTCGGGAATCGATAGGGGGAGGAAGAGGGGGGGGGGGTCAAGAGGGAAATAACGACGCTCAGGATCAGGATTCATTGCAGCTTCGCGTGGATTAGTGAAGGTTG
>NC_051418.1:1412853-1412946 GCF_015228065.2 Penaeus monodon | reverse complement strand
ATGAATATCAATTTACTGATTCCTGCTTTTTGTTTTCTTTGAAGGATAAAAACTGGCCATTGACTACGGCAATAACTGTCCGTTAACCACCCC
>NC_051418.1:1412407-1412802 GCF_015228065.2 Penaeus monodon | reverse complement strand
ATGCCCCTCTCTTTCTCTGCCCATCTATCTATCTATCTATGCCCCTCTCTTTCTCTGCCCGTCTATCTATCTGTCTGTCTGCCTCGTCTATCATTTATCTTTCTTATTTCTTTCAAATATTGCCTTCTCCTTTCTCTTTGTGTACCTGGTCACGCATGCATTTGTGCAATAAGCATATATTGTGGTCAGAATATGTCTCAGGGGTCTATAGACTTTTGTAAACGTAAGTAAAAGATTTCGATGATATCTAATTGGGGACTTACATATATGTGCGTGTTCGAGTGTATGCACGCGTGGACTAGCCTGTAGTCTTTATTTCCAGTGCGTTAAAAATATCTATATTTTTGTTTGCTGGCTGTGTCTATAACTATATTGTTAAACCGTGTTCGTTTGTT
>NC_051418.1:1411931-1412297 GCF_015228065.2 Penaeus monodon | reverse complement strand
TTCTCCTACCTGGCTCGCGGGCGCCGCTGATTGGCTGCCAGGTACTGGAGCTCCGCCCACAAACGCTCGCCGGCCTGGGCTTGGGATAACATTGATTTGGTGCCCGACCGTCCTGTGCGGCGGGAGGCTGGTCACCTTTATGGACGGTCCGTCCGTTTTCTGTCGCTTATTTCTTGCTTATTCTCTCCGCCGCTGACCTCAGATGCTGACGCGGAGGCCGATTCCGAATA
This sequence comes from Penaeus monodon, assembly GCF_015228065.2. Classification (NCBI taxonomy): domain Eukaryota; kingdom Metazoa; phylum Arthropoda; class Malacostraca; order Decapoda; family Penaeidae; genus Penaeus; species Penaeus monodon. Next base: position 1,412,067 of record NC_051418.1, on the reverse strand, counting down.
CTCGAGCGCCCGCGCTTCTCGCAATCTCGATTTCTTACATGATGTTGCTTTGGTCTTATTACGCTTGATGTCTCTGGAAACTTTTACACTTTATTTTACTTTTTTTTCCACAAGCTTATCACCACTTACTCTTTCC
>NC_051418.1:1411508-1411860 GCF_015228065.2 Penaeus monodon | reverse complement strand
ATTTGCATCTTCGATTTATACTATAATCTTTGTGTACATTCATTTTTAATCTTCTTGGAATAGTCTTGATTTCACCTCATTCCCGTCATCACCTTAGTATCTGTTGCCTTCTCCATCTCCCTCCCTACCTTCACTTCTTCCTTTTTTTCAAACTTGTCCGTCTCTTGTTCCTCCTTTAATCATTCTTTCTTGTACTCTCTCTCACCTTCTACTTGAGCACTTCGTCCGCCTTTCCTCTTTCTTCTTCCTCTCTCCTGCTCCTCTCGCCTTCGCCTCGCTTTCTATATTTACCTTCCTCACTTCCATTCATACATTCCCTCTCTTCCACCTCCCTTTATCTCCTCAATTACTT
>NC_051418.1:1411006-1411355 GCF_015228065.2 Penaeus monodon | reverse complement strand
CATCTATTGTTGCTTCCGTGTACACAAAAGGAATATTGTTTGATGCCCCTCACATAAAGAGGCGGTAAATATTCTCTCTGCTCTGTGCGGAAACAAAGGTCTATTCGGAATCAGATTCTAAAATAAAAAAGGAAGGGAAAGAAAGAAAACGGAATCAGATTCTGAAATAAAATTGTCATAGAAAACAAGAAAAAATTAGTGGAATCCCGTTTTCTTTTCATTTTCACGTTTTGGGGCGCCCCGTTACGTTCTGAAAGGAGGTCGACTCCGTCCAATGCACCAGTTTATATGAAAGCATGCAAATACGCAGACATACGTATTTATCAGCTTCCTTCTTCGCGTCCATGGT
>NC_051418.1:1410672-1410767 GCF_015228065.2 Penaeus monodon | reverse complement strand
CAGGGTTGAGAATAAAGTGGAAATTATTCGATAATTGAAGTAGGATGATTAAGAAGAGATAGATAAAGGAACACAAGGAGGGGGGCACAAAAGAG
>NC_051418.1:1408854-1408972 GCF_015228065.2 Penaeus monodon | reverse complement strand
CGTCCTTTTCACTATTTTCTCTCTTTTGTGCCCCCCCTCCTTTGTGTTTCCTTTATCTATCTCTTCTTAATCATCCTACTTCAATTATCGAATAATTTCCACTTTATTCTCAACCCTG
>NC_051418.1:1408268-1408615 GCF_015228065.2 Penaeus monodon | reverse complement strand
TCACCATGGACGCGAAGAAGGAAGCTGATAAATACGTATGTCTGCGTATTTGCATGCCTTCATATAAACTGGTGCATTGGACAGAGTCGACCTCCTTTCAGAACGTAACTGCGCACCAACGTGAAAATGAAAAGAGAACGGGATTCCACTAATTTTTTCTTGTTTTCTATGACAATTTTATTTCAGAATCTGATTCCGTTTTCTTTCTTTCCCTTCCTTTTTTATTTTAGAATCTGATTCCGAATAGACCTTTGTTTCCGCACAGAGCAGAGAGAATATTTACCGCCTCTTTATGTGAGGGGCATCAAACAATATTCCTTTTGTGTACACGGAAGCAACAATAGATG
>NC_051418.1:1407774-1408115 GCF_015228065.2 Penaeus monodon | reverse complement strand
AAGTAATTGAGGAGATAAAGGGAGGTGGAAGAGAGGGAATGTATGAATGGAAGTGAGGAAGGAAAATATAGAAAGCGAGGCGAAGGCGAGAGGAGCAGGAGAGGGAAGAAGAAAGAGGAAAGGCGGACGAAGTGCTCAAGTAGAAGGTGAGAGAGAGTACAAGAAAGAATGATTAAAGGAGGAACAAGAGACGGACGGACAAGTTTGAAAAGGTGAAGGTAGGGAGGGAGATGGAGAAGGCAACAGATACTAAGGTGATGACGGGAATGAGGTGAAATCAAGACTATTCCAAGAAGATTAAAAATGAATGTACACAAAGATTATAGTATAAATCGAAGATG
>NC_051418.1:1407322-1407705 GCF_015228065.2 Penaeus monodon | reverse complement strand
AATAAAGGAAAGAGTAAGTGGTGATAAGCTTGTGGAAAAAAAGTAAAATAAAGTGTAAAAGTTTCCAGAGACATCAAGCGTAATGAGACCAAAGCAACATCATGTAAGAAATCGAGATTGCGAGAAGCGCGGGCGCTCGAGTATTCGGAATCGGCCTCCGCGTCAGCATCTGAGGTCAGCGGCGGAGAGAATAAGCAAGAAATAAGCGACAGAAAACGGACGGACCGTCCATAAAGGTGACCAGCCTCCCGCCGCACAGGACGGTCGGGCACCAAATCAATGTTATCCCAAGCCCAGGCCGGCGAGCGTTTGTGGGCGGAGCTCCAGTACCTGGCAGCCAATCAGCGGCGCCCGCGAGCCAGGTAGGAGAACCACACCTGGAG
>NC_051418.1:1406849-1407230 GCF_015228065.2 Penaeus monodon | reverse complement strand
GGTAAACAAACGAACACGGTTTAACAATATAGTTATAGACACAGCCAGCAAACAAAAAATAAAGATATTTTTAACGCACTGGAAATAAAGACTACAGGCTAGTCCCCGCGTGCATACACTCGAACACGCACATTATGTAAGTCCCCAATTAGATATCATCGAAATCTTACTTACGTTTACAAAAGTCTATAGACCCCTGAGACATATTCTGACCACAATATATGCTTATTGCACAAATGCATGCGTGACCAGGTACCAAAAGAAAGGAAAAAATTTTTTGAAAAAATAAAAAGAAAAATGAAAAGGGGGTAACCAAAAGATGGGGGGAAAAAGGGAAGAAGGGGCATAGATAGATATAGATGGCAAAAAGGAGGGGCTAGT
>NC_051418.1:1406727-1406818 GCF_015228065.2 Penaeus monodon | reverse complement strand
GGGGGTTACGGACATTTTTGCCGAGCAAGGCCATTTTTTATCCTTAAAAAAAAAAACAAACAGAAAATTTAAATTTCATACCCACACAAAA
>NC_051418.1:1406324-1406645 GCF_015228065.2 Penaeus monodon | reverse complement strand
AATCCCAAAATATAATAATAAATACAATATATATATATTTTTATATTATATATTCATTACACACAAAAAATATTTAAATTTATCAATACTTTTTTTTAAAAAAAATTTTTAAAATAATTTTAAAAAAAAAAAAAATCATAATTTATATTATGTATAATTATAATATTAAATTTTAAATATATATAAAAATTTTTAATATTTTAAAAATAATAAATATAATAAATTATAATTATTAAAAATTATATATATATATAATAATATTCATTTATTTTTTTTATTTTATATATTATTTATATATAAAATTTATTTTATTTATATATT
>NC_051418.1:1405727-1406005 GCF_015228065.2 Penaeus monodon | reverse complement strand
TTCGTACAGGGATAAAAATCTGCGAAAAATAAAAGGTTTTTCCCTCTTTTTTTGTCAGCTGGATTTTTTTTGGCCCTAAAAGGGGGTTTTTGTACTGTAAAAAAATTTTAAAAATCAAAGTGGGTTTCTCGTTTCTTAAAAAAAAAACATTCACATATTGAAATGTTGTTTCATTTCCATCTCTGTTGTACATATAAACAAACATGCATTTATATGTATATATTTACACACACAAAAACCACACACACTCTCTCTCTCTCTCACATACTCGCGTGTTT
>NC_051418.1:1403981-1404127 GCF_015228065.2 Penaeus monodon | reverse complement strand
GCTTAAATCATATTGCAAAGCGTTGCATACGTTTTCACAGACATTCAAGCAGACAAAGACAAAAAACTGAGAACCTAAAGGCAAGACCAACAAAATAAAGACGCAAAGAAGCGCACGAATGCTCTCGCTCGCAAGCACACACTCTC
>NC_051418.1:1403348-1403934 GCF_015228065.2 Penaeus monodon | reverse complement strand
AGCATTGTACAAGGAAACCCCATCTACATTTCCTAAGGCGTTCCCTCTATCCTCCCCCTCCCCTCTCCCTCTCCCCCTTTCTATTCTTTCTACTCCCTCTCCCCTCTTCATTCCCCTCCCCATCACTCCTTTTTTCCCCCCCTTTACCTTTTCCCAACTTCCATCCATCTCCCCCCCTTTATTACCCTTTTTCCCCCTCCCCATCCTCACCTTCTTTTCCCCCTTTCCCCCCCTCCCCCAAATTTTTTCCCTCCTCCAATCCTCCCTTCCTCCCTCCCCTCCCCCCCTTCCCCTCCCCCCCCTTCCCCTTTTCCCCCCCTACCTCCTTCCCTTTCTCCCCCTCCCTTCCTCCCTCCCCCTCTCCTTCTCCCTTCCCCCCTCTCCTCCTTCCTTCCTTCCCTCTCACTTGTCCCCCACGGCAAAAGAGGAGATGAGAACGGTAAGAGGAGGAATAAAAAAGAGCGAATAGGAAAGGAGAAGGGGAAAAGAGGAAAAAAGGGGAGGGGGGGGGGTAAAAGAGAGAAGAAAAATGAAGAAGGGCGGGAGAGGAGTATGGGGAAATGATAAAAAAAAAATAATAAAAGTA
>NC_051418.1:1402517-1402622 GCF_015228065.2 Penaeus monodon | reverse complement strand
CATTATCTATATAATGTATATATACCCACCCCCCCCACCCCCCCCACAAAAATTTTAAAAAAATATTTTTTTTTATATATATATTTATATATACTTCATTACTTT
>NC_051418.1:1402388-1402481 GCF_015228065.2 Penaeus monodon | reverse complement strand
TAGCTATATTTTATTTTTTATATATATAAAACCCTACAATATATATAACACCCGGGAGAGTGTGTCTTGCGACGAGAGCATCATGCGCCTTCT
>NC_051418.1:1401736-1401984 GCF_015228065.2 Penaeus monodon | reverse complement strand
TGCTTGAGTGTGTGTGGCTTAAATCATATTGCAAAGCGTTGCATACGTTTTCACGGACATTCAAGCAGACAAAGACAAAAAACTGAGAACCTAAAGGCAAGACCAACAAATAAAGACGCAAAGAAGCGCATGAATGCTCTCGCTCGCAAGCACACACTCTCCCTCAGCCGCAGCCTCGGGTTCTCGGCCTGTGCCACAGCTTCCAGCCAGCATTGTACAAGGAAACCCCATCTACATTTCCTAAGGCG
>NC_051418.1:1400626-1400962 GCF_015228065.2 Penaeus monodon | reverse complement strand
CCCACCACACACACAATTAATGTGAAAAATTTAAAAAAAAAATATTTTATTTTTAAAAATAAAAAATTTTTTTTAAAATTTAAAAATTAATTATATTAAAAAAAATTTTTAAATTATACAATTATATTTAAAATAAAATTTAAAATCTTTTTTTTAAATAAAAAAATTTTTTTATAAAATTTTTATTTTTAAAAAACTTTTGTTTTTATTTCTTCATTTTATTTTTAAAAATTTTTTCTTTAAAATTTTTTTAAATTTTTCCCTTATAATTTTTTTTTTTTTATTATTTTTGGTTTTATTTTTTTTTTTTTAAATTATTTTTTCTTTTTTCTTTTT
>NC_051418.1:1400250-1400588 GCF_015228065.2 Penaeus monodon | reverse complement strand
TATGATTCTCTAAATTTTAAAATTTTTTAATATATTTTTTTTAAAATTATATAATTTTTAATTAATATATAAAATAAATTATAATCTTATATTTTGGAAAGTTAATTATTTTAATTAACCCAAATTTTAAAACTAAAAAAAAATTTTAATAATTTTATATAAAAAAAAATTTTATAAATTTTTATAATTAATTTAAAAAATATTTTTATTAAAAAATTTATTTTAATTTATTTTTCCCTATTTTTTTTTAAATCTTATAATTTTATTAAATTTATTTTTTTCTTTTTTTAAAAAATTTTATTTTTTGTTTTTTTTTTTTTTTTTTTTTTTTATTTTTT
>NC_051418.1:1398562-1399054 GCF_015228065.2 Penaeus monodon | reverse complement strand
GGTTGCCCGTCGTTTTTCGTCGCCCTTTTTTTGCCCTTTTGGCCCCCGCCCGATTTTCCCCAGCCCCATGCCCGCCCGCCCCCCGGGGCCTCTCCCCACCCTCCCCTCCCCAAAACGACCCTGACCCCTTCTCGGCTTTTTTCCCCCCTCCCCCTTTTTCCCTTTCCCCGGCTTTAAAGTCACGGAAATTTTTCGACATGCGGAGGGGTTGGAACAGCCCCAAAGGGTCGGCCCCCCCACAGGTGAGAAGAATTTTGTGGGTTCCCCCTACAGTTTCTAGATAAGCCCTTTTTCTCTTTTTTAAACCCAATTCCCCCAACGTTTTTTCTGTTTTTTTGTTCAACCCAGTTCCCGAATTCCGGGTAGTCTTCTTGGAAACTCGGCGCTATAAAAGAGGTAGATGGAAAAAATGCAAAATAGGAAAATACGATAAAGGAAAATAAAGAAAGATAAATACGCGATGAGGAAAAAATGCAAGGAAATAAAAGAATT
>NC_051418.1:1398059-1398236 GCF_015228065.2 Penaeus monodon | reverse complement strand
GGGGTAAGCCTGATTTGAAAAAAAAGAGATAGAGGATGGGAGGGGCGAGGGAGGGGGGAACGGAGGGGGAGACAAACTTTTGGTGGTTTTCAGCAATTCTATAGGTGCCATGCACCCAATGTTGCTTTTGTTCAATAATGATGATGGCGGTTGGCGTGATGAGGGCGGGGGCGGGCC
>NC_051418.1:1397338-1397809 GCF_015228065.2 Penaeus monodon | reverse complement strand
GGTTGCTATCCTCTGAAAACACTGATCTATATATAAAGATCAGCTTCCAGTATATTAGAAATGTGTTCACTACGATTGTATATTGCATGTTGTAATTGTAAGTTAACACGCATTTTAAGGTAGTTAAATAAGCAAGTAATTTAAAGAGATTTTTCGTTGGTTACTGAACAAAAATATTTGCTCTGTGATTAGCATACAATAAAATGATAATGACACTTCATTTGCTGATCGAAAATCTTTAATAAATATGATAATGAACAGATATCAAATGATGAGAGCTAATCAGTCGCTAATATCATTAATTAACCAACAACTCCGAAATTGCTTGAATTATTCATTCTTTCCAGCATTGTCATTCGCTTTAATATCATTACAGATATGGGAATAATTATATTGTTAAAAAGAATGACCAAAGTATGATGATGGTGTTGAGGAAAATAAAGGTAATCGTGATAATGAAAGTAATAATTT
>NC_051418.1:1397207-1397298 GCF_015228065.2 Penaeus monodon | reverse complement strand
CAGCTTTCTGTAGGGTGCAAGGGTAGCTAGCGAAGGGAGCAAAATCGGTTTTTGTGGCGCCGTGACCCCCCACCCCTCCTCCTTTTTTTTT
>NC_051418.1:1397043-1397148 GCF_015228065.2 Penaeus monodon | reverse complement strand
AGGAGTGGGAGTCCGGTCCTTGGGGGGTAGGGGGAAGTCAGACTTTGTGGTGGGCAATCAGACCCCCTCCCCCATGAATACGAGGACCACCACTACTACTACTTA
>NC_051418.1:1370264-1370340 GCF_015228065.2 Penaeus monodon | reverse complement strand
CATATCAAGGATCACATTTATAAGTCGCATCAGTCGTCCTTACAGTGTTTTTTTCTCACTGTCTGTAGAAGCCTGT
>NC_051418.1:1369780-1370212 GCF_015228065.2 Penaeus monodon | reverse complement strand
ACGGTATGTAAGAGAGCATAACATAGAAATATGATGAAGCAAATATTGTATTTCCTACTGAAAGACACACAAGAGATTATACTGTGCAGTTGATAATCATTTTTTCTATCGTTCAATGTATATTGATATGAAAGCATACACTGGGATTATGATCAAATGGAGCACTGGCTTTAATGTAAGGAAGCCTTTTGTGTGTTTATAATTCATTGTTACAAAATTATTAATGAATAGAATTTTGTTTATCGGGCAATGCAGTCAAAGTATTGACCGAGTGGCCTGCACAAAGGACACACACATACACCGGCATATCATCAGGAAGAGGTATTTGTGGAGACTCGGATAAATAACCCAAAACATCATGATACGATTATTATATGATTAAAGAAGAAAGTGTGAGATGGAAAATGAACGAAAACAGAGAGCTATTGTAAA
>NC_051418.1:1369373-1369678 GCF_015228065.2 Penaeus monodon | reverse complement strand
TGTGTGTAATGAAACAAATGAAATTTGCACGAATTGTATAAATACGAAATGCGTGAAGATCTGTGAGCAAAAATCAGATTCACAGCAAAAATAAAGCAGGTAACAGGAACAATCCAAGAAAGAAAACAACAAAAAAGAATTAGTGTAGAGCAAAATAAAAACATAAAGCTACCCATATGATGATTTTGAAATATCTTAAATTTTTATTACTCAGGATTTTTTTTTCTTTAAAATTAAGCTTGTAACTAAATGAACGGGAAGTGAGAGTGATAGAGAAGTCGGCTACGTAAGTAAAATATTTAACC
>NC_051418.1:1367772-1368302 GCF_015228065.2 Penaeus monodon | reverse complement strand
GGAACAGGATTTTCACTTGGACGAAAGAAAAGCGAGGCAGAAAAGAGAAATACGGTGATTCTGAATCCTGAGAAGCGAAGCAGCGGCTCCACCAGTAAAGAAATCAATGCAAATATCCAATGAGATCCTCGCAAACGGCATGGCTAACATATCAGGTTCAGATCAGGGAACAGGCAGGTCTGAGAAATAAATCTACAGCTCTAGACTGTACTTGGCTATTAAATCAACTTATATAAGCACGGAACTGTATTGCAAATCTCTCTGCATGACATTTATTGACTATGAGATATCTCTTTATGCAGCGGAAATATAAGGCGTATTAGACACAGGTCGGAGGAGGAAATGGGTGTCATTTGTTGCTTTTATTGAATATTCATGCAGGAGGCGAGGCAGCCTTTAGCACTTTGCTGAAATGAGTCCCTCTGAAGGGGAAATTAATTATAACATATCACAAATGAACAGAATATGGAAAGAGATTAATGATAATGATGATATCAGAGGTGATATATTCTCTCAATGCATTAATATAC
>NC_051418.1:1367185-1367266 GCF_015228065.2 Penaeus monodon | reverse complement strand
AAGATAAATCCAGTCACTGAAAAGAGTATCAGTGGCCGCTGCATTAGGGAATCAAAGAATAATGATGGCAAACCATACAAG
>NC_051418.1:1366963-1367151 GCF_015228065.2 Penaeus monodon | reverse complement strand
CTGTCGCCAGGCGTAGAGAGTGGAGAGCTCTACGCGCCGCTCGAAGCAAAAAAGCAGATTTAATGAGAGAACGTCAGAAGCGGCGGGGGGGGGGGGGGATGATCTACGCAAGATTGAACTCGTTTTTTTGTCGTTGCGAGCTTTTACAGTCTTCCCTTGGGGAAAAGGAAAGGTTTCGCTTTGTAGAA
>NC_051418.1:1366553-1366923 GCF_015228065.2 Penaeus monodon | reverse complement strand
CTCATTCACGAAAAACCCTTTTTAAATTTTTAACATTGGGTACCAACCATTTAAATTAATATTGTTTTTGTTCATTATTGGATATGATTATGTTCTTTTTTTAATTTTAGCATTTTTAAAACAATACCCAATAAAAATTTTTTAATACCTAAAACTTATAAGATTATCTGCTAATTTTTATTCCTATTAATGTTAACGAAATAATGACTATCAGCATCATTTATTCCATCTAAAAACAATATTATTTGCCTATTCACGCTAAAATTCACGTTGTTCTTCAAAACTCCAGCCATATTATAGCTTTAGCTCATGCTTTCTCGCTCCAATGACATGCTCTTCACGGGCGTTCACCTTTTACTCGGCCGCAGAA
>NC_051418.1:1366216-1366282 GCF_015228065.2 Penaeus monodon | reverse complement strand
GGGAAAAGAAGGGGAGAAGAGGGAGGAAAAAAAAGGAAAGGGGGGAAGGGTAGGTCCAAGGGGGGA
>NC_051418.1:1365962-1366038 GCF_015228065.2 Penaeus monodon | reverse complement strand
ATATAAAATATAAAATAATGGGAGGAAAAATATATAGAGGGAAAGTACACACACGTATCCACACAAATATATGAAC
>NC_051418.1:1364889-1365092 GCF_015228065.2 Penaeus monodon | reverse complement strand
CAAGGTGGGGACCCCTATGGGGGGTTGGCAAAGGGTGGGTTCACCCCCGGAAGTGAGAAACCCGGAGGGCACAAAGTATTTCACTGCTTGGTGGCCCCCGGGGAACACCCGGGGGGTAGCCATACATTCCTGAATCGGCGGTCGGGGGTGCACCGGTGTGGGGGGTTTGGGGATTGAGACTGGCTCTTTTGGTTCTTTCCTTT
>NC_051418.1:1364391-1364789 GCF_015228065.2 Penaeus monodon | reverse complement strand
ACAACTCCCCAAAAGATGAGCGCCAAATTTGATCTCAGGCAACCCCAATTTTTTTCTTGAGCTTTTTGATACTTTTTTGCTTGGTTTGATTTAATCCGGACACACATCATAGCTTTTTAAAACCACGGGACTTTGCCGCACCAGGAATTCGTTTGAATTTTAGGAGCATCAGTGTTTTACAAAGGACTGTCTGTAGAACAAAAAACGAATATCTTCACATGAGCCAGATTAGCCCCAAACCCTAGCCAGCGCATCAGGGTCTTCGGGATTTCTGGCACGCTCAGTTCCGCACCTTCCTCCAGGCCAGTGGGTTTCCACCCCGGACCGTGGGTGTTTCCTACACATCTGCTGATTACAAGACTTTTTATGAAGAAGCACCGAAAATATGGTCCCACCAT
>NC_051418.1:1363818-1364256 GCF_015228065.2 Penaeus monodon | reverse complement strand
GTATGTGTTGTGTAAACGAATTTGTCTGGCATTTAAGTGTGTAAATATTTCTTTGTTTTTGTATGTATATTTACCGGTCTTTTCTAAAAGGACTGTATATAAATGATGTAACATATGATCTTCATTAACCGGTCATTTACTGTTCCTTTTCTACATTATCTTGCAATATGAAATACACATTTTCAACTGTATAGAACCGAAATAGCATACATAAGTAAAGTTTCTTAGGCATGCTCATTCTTTTCTTTTAAAAACATTACAATTCAATACTGTGTAATCAAAGATATATCGGCTTAGAAGACAAACCATCCGAGCGTGAACTATCAGACTCGAGCAGGAAGAAAGAGGCAGGCGAGCCGGGCACTTTGGCCTCGGCAGCAACCCCACCGAGAGGAGGGGGGGGGGGGTAAATCCTCGTGCCATGATCATGTAGTTTGC
>NC_051418.1:1362815-1363350 GCF_015228065.2 Penaeus monodon | reverse complement strand
CTCCCAAAGATTTAGATGTGGCTCTAGTTTTCCTCTTTTCCGTTAGATTTCCGAGAGACCTTTCTCTTTATTCCTCCTCACCTTTTCTCCCTACTCCTTCTCTGTCTCTTTCTTCTACAGTTTGCTCCTCTTCTTCTCGCTTCCTCGGTCTTCCTTCTAATCCTCCTCGCTACCTTACTTTTCCATCTCCTTTCTTATCCATCCTTCTCCTTCATCTCCTAACCGTCTCATTCTTTTTATCTTCCTCTTATCCTCTTATTCATTTTATTCTTATCCCCCCTTAACTTACGCACATTCATCTTTCCGATTCCCCTTTTTTCCTTTTACTCTTCATCGTCCTCCTTCCTCTTTCTCTTCCACCCTAGTCCTTTTGTCCTCCTTTACGTAGTGTCCTCCTCCCTTATCTTTTCTTTTTTCCCCTTCTCTTGTTTCATTCTCTTCTATTCTCTTCTATTTCCATATCAATATATCTCTCCTTTTCTTCCTTGCCTATTCCTTCTGTTATTTTCTTTATCCGTTTTCTCAATCTTCCAAT
>NC_051418.1:1362504-1362658 GCF_015228065.2 Penaeus monodon | reverse complement strand
TCGGCACGTCTCGATCTCGTCCCAAGGGTAGAATTAAGACGTGTAAGGAAGCCGAAACGACTTTCTTATATCCCCTCCATCCCCCTCTTTCCCCTGCTCACTCTCCTCCCCTTCCCAATACCTCCCCATCCACCTCCTCCACTTTTCAATCCGC
>NC_051418.1:1362228-1362475 GCF_015228065.2 Penaeus monodon | reverse complement strand
TCTCCCCCCCTTCCTTGGAAGGTGAGAGTGAATCTCAAAAGGAGAGCGGAGGAGGAGGGGGTTATCCAGGGCACTCACGTGTGACCTCCTGGAGGACTTGCATATTTATAAGGCTACTTTTAGCGTCGCGTGCGGAATACCGGCGCCGAGGACAGTGTCACCTCATCGCGTGTATGTATGTGTGTGTGGTGGGGGGGGGGGGGGGTATAGAGACGTAGAATGTTTTGATGTGCCTGCTTGTGTATTG
>NC_051418.1:1361685-1362016 GCF_015228065.2 Penaeus monodon | reverse complement strand
AGCAAACTCGCACAGCAGCCCTTATAATGGTCGCCACATCCCGATTTCATTCCCTTGAAAGCCCGCATCCGGAGCCCCCTCTTCCCCCCTCTCTCCCAGGTCACAGTTTACTGCCCCGGAAAGATGTGAGGGAGGCTGAGGTGTGTTCGTAAGGGGGGGGGGGCGAGAAGGTGAGGAGGAAGAGCGGCCCAAGCGAGAGGGGAAGGTATGAAAAGGAGTAATAAAAATAGGAACAAGAGAAAATAGGTATTCGCAATCAGGGAAGTAGCCTTAAACAAGAAGTCTTAGTGTCGGGAAAACGCGAGGAAGGGCATTGTGCGCGTGCAGGAAA
>NC_051418.1:1360604-1360924 GCF_015228065.2 Penaeus monodon | reverse complement strand
GCTGTATCTCCAGCTTACCTTGGGCGCACAATGCGGGCTGTAAGGCCCTGAGGCGCCGAGGCCAAAGGAATTGACTTGTCGAACGCACGAGGCCGTCATTCCCTCCTCCTTCCGTGGCCGTTTTATCAATAATGGAGGCTTATCTCTCGCTCGCTGAGGAGATCGGTGGCCGCGCCTTTGCATGCCATGAATTGCCGCTTCCTTCGCTTCTTTCTTAAGGCTTTCATTGATCTTCTCTCTGCTCGCTTATTTATACCACTCCTTTGTTTCATCGTCTGTGTCTTTGTGTTAGGTCTAGGTGCGTTTGTGAGTGTGGTAAG
>NC_051418.1:1359954-1360477 GCF_015228065.2 Penaeus monodon | reverse complement strand
AATGAAGATATTCCAATATCTATGTCTTGTTCATTCATTGCCGATATATAGCAGTCATCCCAGTCCACATGCGCCCCGTTTGAAGAGATTTAGGCCACAATACCAGGCCTCTTCCGCACAAAGACAGGGCGGTACCTAATCCCTGGCTGACGCATATCTGACACCTGTTCTCAGCCGCGCCTATGCCCCAGGGACCCGACACTCTCAAAGTTGAATTAGGATTTCCTGCTCGTTTTCCTAAAAGCATTTTTCTCACATATAATTCATCATGTTTTTTGTTTTTGTTTTCCGTTTTCTTACTATGGGATCCACACTGATATCACTATGAACATTATCACATCTTTCTTGTTAATAATATTTTCCTTAATATTACGTTCTTGAAGCATTGCCGTTATCACCTTCTATCTATTCTTCTTCGTTCTTACTGTCATTGTTTTTTGCCTTTTCATTGACATTCTTATAATTCTGTTTTCCTTTCTCGTTGTTAATCTTTTCCACCATCGCATAACCCCTCCCTTCATAC
>NC_051418.1:1359543-1359780 GCF_015228065.2 Penaeus monodon | reverse complement strand
CTTCCCTTCCTTCTTCCCCCCCCCACCCTGCCCCTCCTCCTTGGGACCCCTTTCCCCCCACCCTCTTAATCATCCCTAAGTGAAGGTGATCATAATCTTGGGAAAAGGTCTGGCCTCAATTTTCCCTCTTGCTTTATCTCCATCTTTCTTTTTTGTATTGTGGCTTCTTTCGTTACACATTTTTTATTGTTCTCTTTTTTTTCATCTTGCTTCTCTCGCCCCCCCCCCATCTTTCTC
>NC_051418.1:1359226-1359403 GCF_015228065.2 Penaeus monodon | reverse complement strand
TCTCCTTCCTCCTTCTCCTTCTTTCTTGCTCCCCCCCTCCTCACCCTCCCCTTTACCCAACCCGCACTTTCACACTTAGGGACAATTATCTGAGAGTCTGAGCGATGAAGTGCTTTTAGCTTTATTAAAAAGGGCTGATTATGTATTGTGTGATAGGGAGTGGTAGGTAATGAATAA
>NC_051418.1:1358433-1358616 GCF_015228065.2 Penaeus monodon | reverse complement strand
GACACAGATGGGAAAATGTTGAGGATGCAGAAATCCATCATTCTAGCTTCCTTTCATCTACATTCCTTCCCTTGTTCTTTCTACTTCCTCCTCCTCCTCCCACTCCTACGTTCCCAGGTCTCTCCTCAACCGCCTACGCTTCTTATCTCCCTTATTCCATTTCCCTCCTCGCCTTCCATTCCC
>NC_051418.1:1357925-1358392 GCF_015228065.2 Penaeus monodon | reverse complement strand
ATATTCTTCTAACCCTCTCGCCTCCTCCCATATCCCCCTCCCCACAGCTCCCTCTGTCCCTCCCCCTCCCTCTCCCTTCCTTTACTCCCCCCCTAGCCCCTTATCCCCTTCTTTCGACTCCCTCCTCTGCCCCCTCCCCCCTGGTCCCTGCAACAATGCGAAGAGAAATGTAACAGCGAAGGAGTTCCAATACCTCGCAAAGGATTAATCTTTGGCTCACTATGGCATCCAATCGCACGTTCCTTCGACATGGCTCTTGACCGTATTGTCGGGCCCAAGGCGACGAGCGCGGCCACGCCGACCGACCTTCATGGCGCTCGTACACGCGCGCGCGCTCCCCGACGGCCTCCTGGACACCTTTGCAGAGAGCGGATTGCGAGGGACGCCGTCGCTTGGCAATGCTTGCAAGGACATAGCTTCATCATGACTTGCATCATCCGTTACCTCCTTCCTTTTCATTATTTAGC
>NC_051418.1:1357119-1357329 GCF_015228065.2 Penaeus monodon | reverse complement strand
GACGTTTCTCTAGCATCGCAAACTTTTATCAACTCTTTGAACTTTCATCATTTTATCCCCCTCCTGCCTTGGGCTGCCTCCCACGAGGAGCGCCCGAGGCCCCCCACTCTACAGGAGCGCGAGAGACCGCCTCTACGTCCCTTCTAAATGATCAAGACTAGAATTCCATTGCCCTGACCTCGCAGCCGGCAGCCCATCCCTCTTCGATGC
>NC_051418.1:1357005-1357083 GCF_015228065.2 Penaeus monodon | reverse complement strand
AGGCTCAAAATGTTGATATTATAGCTACTTGGCTTCAATTCAAAAAGCCTTAAAGTGCACACACACACACACAGAGTC
>NC_051418.1:1356383-1356704 GCF_015228065.2 Penaeus monodon | reverse complement strand
GACTCTGTGGGGTGTGGTGTGCACTTTAAGGCTTTTTGAATTGAAGCCAAGTAGCTATTTAAAATCAACATTTTGAGCCTGAAATGAAGAAAGAAAGAAGCAACGAACAAAGAAAGGCAAACGAAGAGGGATGGGCTGCCGGCTGCGAGGTCAGGGCAAGGAATTCTAGTCTTGATCATTTTGAAGGGACGTAGAGGCGGTCTCTCGCGCTCCCGTAGAGTGGGGGGCCTCGGGCGCTCCTCGTGGGAGGCAGCCCAAAGGGAGGAGGGGGATAAATGATGAAGTCAAAGAGTTGATAAAGTTTGCGAGCTAGAGAACGTC
>NC_051418.1:1355356-1355826 GCF_015228065.2 Penaeus monodon | reverse complement strand
GCTAAATAATGAAAAGGAAGGAGGTAACGGATGATGCAAGTCATGATGAAGCTATGTCCTTGCAAGCATTGCCAAGCGACGGCGTCCCTCGCAAGCCGCTCTCTGCAAAGGTGTCCAGGAGGCCGTCGGGGAGCGCGCGCGCGTGTACGAGCGCCATGAAGGTCGGTCGGCGTGGCCGCGCTCGTCGCCTTGGGCCCGACAATACGGTCAAGAGCCATGTCGAAGGAACGTGCGATTGGATGCCATAGTGAGCCAAAGATTAATCCTTTGCGAGGTATTGGAACTCCTTCGCTGTTACATTTCTCTTCGCATTGTTGCAGGGACCAGGGGGGAGGGGGCAGAGGAGGGAGTCGAAAGAAGGGGATAAGGGGCTAGGGGGGGAGTAAAGGAAGGGAGAGGGAGGGGGAGGGACAGAGGGAGCTGTGGGGAGGGGGATATGGGAGGAGGCGAGAGGGTTAGAAGAATATAAG
>NC_051418.1:1355135-1355289 GCF_015228065.2 Penaeus monodon | reverse complement strand
TAAGGGAGATAAGAAGCGTAGGCGGTTGAGGAGAGACCTGGGAACGTAGGAGTGGGAGGAGGAGGAGGAAGTAGAAAGAACAAGGGAAGGAATGTAGATGAAAGGAAGCTAGAATGATGGATTTCTGCATCCTCAACATTTTCCCATCTGTGTC
>NC_051418.1:1354401-1354525 GCF_015228065.2 Penaeus monodon | reverse complement strand
TTATTCATTACCTACCACTCCCTATCACACAATACATAATCAGCCCTTTTTAATAAAGCTAAAAGCACTTCATCGCTCAGACTCTCAGATAATTGTCCCTAAGTGTGAAAGTGCGGGTTGGGTA
>NC_051418.1:1353816-1354224 GCF_015228065.2 Penaeus monodon | reverse complement strand
GCAAAGAGAAGGAAAGGAGAAAGATGGGGGGGGGGCGAGGGAAGCAAGATGAAAAAAAGAGAACAATAAAAAATGTGTAACGAAAGAAGCCACAATACAAAAAAGAAAGATGGAGATAAAGCAAGAGGGAAAATTGAGGCCAGACCTTTTCCCAAGATTATGATCACCTTCACTTAGGGATGATTAAGAGGGTGGGGGGAAAGGGGTCCCAAGGAGGAGGGGCAGGGTGGGGACAAGGGGGTGGAAGGAGGGAGGGAGTGAAAGAAGGAAGGGAAGGAGAAAAGAGAGTGGAAGAGAGAAGAGGAGAGTGAGACGGGGCGGAGAGAAGTGGAAGAGACAAGAAGAGGAGCGAGAAAAGGTGGAGAGAGAGAGAAAGGGATGAGAAAAGATAGAGAGAGGTTGCTCTCC
>NC_051418.1:1353235-1353758 GCF_015228065.2 Penaeus monodon | reverse complement strand
GTATGAAGGGAGGGGTTATGCGATGGTGGAAAAGATTAACAACGAGAAAGGAAAACAGAATTATAAGAATGTCAATGAAAAGGCAAAAAACAATGACAGTAAGAACGAAGAAGAATAGATAGAAGGTGATAACGGCAATGCTTCAAGAACGTAATATTAAGGAAAATATTATTAACAAGAAAGATGTGATAATGTTCATAGTGATATCAGTGTAGATCCCATAGTAAGAAAACGGAAAACAAAAACAAAAAACATGATGAATTATATGTGGGAAAAATGCTTTTAGGAAAACGAGCAGGAAATCCTAATTCAACTTTGAGAGTGTCGGGTCCCTGGGGCATAGGCGCGGCTGAGAACAGGTGTCAGATATGCGTCAGCCAGGCATTAGGTACCGCCCTGTCTTTGTGCGGAAGAGGCCTGGTATTGTGGCCTAAATCTCTTCAAACGGGGCGCATGTGGACTGGGATGACTGCTATATATCGGCAATGAATGAACAAGACATAGATATTGGAATATCTTCATT
>NC_051418.1:1352790-1353110 GCF_015228065.2 Penaeus monodon | reverse complement strand
CTTACCACACTCACAAACGCACCTAGACCTAACACAAAGACACAGACGATGAAACAAAGGAGTGGTATAAATAAGCGAGCAGAGAGAAGATCAATGAAAGCCTTAGGAAAGAAGCGAAGGAAGCGGCAATTCATGGCATGCAAAGGCGCGGCCACCGATCTCCTCAGCGAGCGAGAGATAAGCCTCCATTATTGATAAAACGGCCACGGAAGGAGGAGGGAATGACGGCCTCGTGCGTTCGACAAGTCAATTCCTTTGGCCTCGGCGCCTCAGGGCCTTACAGCCCGCATTGTGCGCCCAAGGTAAGCTGGAGATACAGC
>NC_051418.1:1351665-1352051 GCF_015228065.2 Penaeus monodon | reverse complement strand
GAAATGTCTAGCCGTGCAGCAGGGGGCGTGTGTGTGCAAGTGAATAATCATTCCTTTTTCCTGCACGCGCACAATGCCCTTCCTCGCGTTTTCCCGACACTAGACTTCTTGTTTAAGGCTACTTCCCTGATTGCGAATACCTATTTTCTCTTGTTCCTATTTTTATTACTCCTTTTCATACCTTCCCCTCTCGCTTGGGCCGCTCTTCCTCCTCACCTTCTCGCCCCCCCCCCCTTACGAACACACCTCAGCCTCCCTCACATCTTTCCGGGGCAGTAAACTGTGACCTGGGAGAGAGGGGGGAAGAGGAGGCTCCGGATGCGGGCTTTCAAGGGAATGAAATCGGGATGTGGCGACCATTATAAGGGCTGCTGTGCGAGTTTGCT
>NC_051418.1:1351215-1351466 GCF_015228065.2 Penaeus monodon | reverse complement strand
ATTTCCCCCTTTTCTTCTTCCAATACACAAGCAGGCACATCAAAACATTCTACGTCTCTATACCCCCCCCCCCCCCACCACACACACATACATACACGCGATGAGGTGACACTGTCCTCGGCGCCGGTATTCCGCACGCGACGCTAAAAGTAGCCTTATAAATATGCAAGTCCTCCAGGAGGTCACACGTGAGTGCCCTGGATAACCCCCTCCTCCTCCGCTCTCCTTTTGAGATTCACTCTCACCTTCCA
>NC_051418.1:1350321-1351083 GCF_015228065.2 Penaeus monodon | reverse complement strand
TATAAGAAAGTCGTTTCGGCTTCCTTACACGTCTTAATTCTACCCTTGGGACGAGATCGAGACGTGCCGAAGGAATAGGGGAGGAGGAGAAAGAAAAAGTAGAGGAGAGGAACGGGGAAGAAGAGGGGGAGTATGAGGAAGAAGAAGAGGAAGAAAAAGAAAAAGAAAAAAGAGAAGCAGGAAAAAAAGTAAAAAAAGGAGAGGAAGAGCAAGGAGAAGAGAAGAAGGAATTGGAAGATTGAGAAAACGGATAAAGAAAATAACAGAAGGAATAGGCAAGGAAGAAAAGGAGAGATATATTGATATGGAAATAGAAGAGAATAGAAGAGAATGAAACAAGAGAAGGAGGAAAAAGAAAAGATAAGGGGAGGAGAGACGACTACGTAAAGGGAGGACAAAAGGACTAGGGTGGAAGAGGAAGAGGAAGGAGGACGATGAAGAGTAAAAGGAAAAAAAGGGGAATCGGAAAGATGAATGTGCGTAAGTTAAGGGGGGATAAGAATAAAATGAATAAGAGGAATAAGAGGAAGATAAAAAGAATGAGACGGTTAGGAGATGAAGGAGAAGGATGGATAGGAAGAGGAGATGGAGAAGTAAGGTAGCGAGGAGGATTAGAAGGAAGACCGAGGAAGCGAGAAGGAAGAGGAGCAAAACTTAAGAAGAAAGAGACAGAGAAGGAGTAGGGAGAAAAGGTGAGGAGGAATAAAGAGAAAGGTCTCTCGGAAGTCTAACGGAAAAGAGGAAACTAGAGCCACATCTAAA
>NC_051418.1:1349341-1349765 GCF_015228065.2 Penaeus monodon | reverse complement strand
GATCATGGCACGAGGATTTACCCCCCCCCTCCTCTCGTTGGGTTGCTGCGAGGCCAAAGTGCCCGGCCGCCTGCCTCTTTCTTCCTGCTTGTCTGATAGTTCACGCTCGGATGGTTTGTCTTCTAAGCCGATATATCTTTGATTACACAGTATTGAATTGTAATGTTTTTAAAAGAAAAGAATGAGCATGCCTAAGAAACTTTACTTATGTATGCTATTTCGGTTCTATACAGTTGAAAATGTGTATTTCATATTGCAAGATAATGTTAGAAATGGAACAGTAAATGACCGGTTAATGAAGATCATAATGTTACATCATTTATATACCAGTCCTTTTAGAAAAGACCGGTAAATATACATACAAAAACAAAGAAATATTTACACACTTAAATGCACAGACAAATTCGTTTACACAAACACATAC
>NC_051418.1:1347720-1349202 GCF_015228065.2 Penaeus monodon | reverse complement strand
ATGGTGGGACCATATTTTCGGTGCTTCTTCATAAACAGTCTTGTAATCAGCAGATGTGTAGGAAACACCCACGGTCCGGGGTGGAAACCCACTGGCCTGGAGGAAGGTGCGGAACTGAGCGTGCCAGAAATCCCGAAGACCCTGATGCGCTGGGCTAGTGGTGGAGGCTAATCTGGCTCATGGGAAGATATTCGTTTTTTGTTCTACAGACAGTCCTTTGTAAAACACTGATGCATCCTAAAATTCATAGCGAAGTTCGCTGGTGCGGCAAGAGTCCCGTGGTTGAATAAGCTAATGATGTAGTGTCACGTATTAAGTCAACCAAGCAAAAGAGTATGCAAAGAGCTCAAGAAAAATATGGGATTGCCTGAGATCAAATTTGGCTGCTCAGTCTTTGTGTAGTTGTCTGAAGGTAGAGACCGAGGGGAGGCAACATGGTGAAGCAGACAGACCAGATATCAGAAATGAGGAGAAAAAACAGCAAGGAATTTCTGTGTTAACACATGGACGAGAGGGGGGGGAGCAAACAATAAGGCAATAAGTTTAGGCAGATAACTAAACAGGAGAATGAAAGAAGATAGCATGTGTGAACACATCACCAAGATGGAAGAATTGATCATGAGAGAACTAGAAACTGGAGAAATAACAAAACGTGAGTTAAGAGCTAACTGAAGGATGGTCAACATCAAGACAAAAGTTGATAAGCTAATTTGGCAGCAAATATAAGAAAAAAAAACAATCCTGGTGAAAAGACTGACGGATTGTCAGTATATAGAACTAAGAAAACGCACTAATCAATTAGAAAAGAACTTTTAGAAAATAAATGTAAAATTTAAAAAAGGAATATAGGTACCACTATTGATGAAATCAAACAAAGATGACTACAAAGGCCGCTAAGATCGAAAATGTGACCTAAGAGCTGACCAGTACTTTTAAAATGGATCCTTTGGGGAAAAGAGCAAGCCCAAGAAAATAGAAAGCAAAACAAGAGAACAAATTGACATCTGGAGTAAAATGTGGAGTAGAGCTGTCACTCATAATTAATCTGTTCTCTATCAATGAGAAAGAGGTTTGGCGCTGCTCCAGTTGTCAATGAGGTCGAGGCTGGTCTTAGTGCAGGTACATGAAAAGGGTCTTTTCATTTACTGCACTTCAAGGATGGTGGTTGCGAGTCCCCCATCTCCCCAGGAGTTGAGGACGTGGGTGGTTCCAAACTAGATTCCTTTTGTCTTCTGCCAGGCTACCGAGGGTGTCACTCCTTTTACTGGGCTGTTCCCTTTATGGGCAGGTACTTGCTTCCACTCGCTGGAGTGTTAAAACGGTTTTGGGTATTGTTTACATTCAGTGAATTAAATGAGTTGAAAAGCAGTTAGGGAAAACAGGAACATAGCTACTTACCATCAACGGATCTCCAGGGATGGTATTCATGAAAGGTCTTAGACTCCGAAATTTATCTTAGAAAAAAGTCTCTGTTGTCACATA
>NC_051418.1:1347114-1347587 GCF_015228065.2 Penaeus monodon | reverse complement strand
CCCTACACTTATTGCCATTGCATCAGTTGTAAGGCGGGCGCCGCTATTTGAATATTTTTCATAAAATATAGCTACAGAAATATAGGAGATGGCTCAATTAATGTTTGATAATTTGTCAAAAGAGGTCTTGAAGCTTTTCTTATTATTTCCAAAGCGGAATAATCTTCAACAGAGGAAAATTTGTATAAGAAACTTTGTTAACGTGAATAGAAAATATCAGGAAAATATAAAAAAAGACTATATTAATGTTTGGCCATAAATCCAAAGGGTTTTCTATCATATTCGATTCAGAATTATCATCAAATATGTGTAAAATTGCACTGTGCACATGGGACAATTCCACTCCTGTCCTAAAACTTCTCCAGTCTTAAACAAAACTGCCTGTTTGAGAGATTTTTTATGGGGAGTTACAGACAAATTTACAGTGTCAAAGACATGGGAAAAGAAACACAACCATAATGACAAACAGACTT
>NC_051418.1:1346075-1346898 GCF_015228065.2 Penaeus monodon | reverse complement strand
CATATTTAACATATTACCCTCATTAAATCTGAGATGTGGCAAATTTCGGAATTTAAGATCTTTTGTGAATACCGCCCAGAACTCACTACAGAACTGGCAAACAAAATGTGCAGATGGGAAACACTTGGTCTAGACAAGCGAATAGTGATGACGAATATCATAAGTGGCTACATGAAGGAACAATCCCTGATGAATGGCTAACAAAGGTTTTAACATCACTGATAATGAAAGACGAGACTAAGGGAGCAAAACGCAGGAATTACAGACCAATCACGCCCCTATTACATGGAAACATTTAACGGAGATCCCAGACGCAATACAAACACCCGAAGGAGAAACGATTATTACCAGAAGAACAGGAAAGGCTGCAATAAAGAATTTGTCACAAAGGATCAGCTGCTAATTCAAAAACTTATTGTCTGGAGACGCAAACAAAGTCAAGTAGGATAAGCACTGCAGTGATTCGACGGTAAGAAAGCATTTAATTTGATTCTCGCTTTACTCTGAGGCGCCCATTGATGTCAGAGGTGGAGACACCACCACGCAGTTATTCAAGGGCAGCATAAAGGAATGGGAGACGGATTTTGTTGGGGGCAGAGACGCTCGGAAAAGTAAATTTAAATATGCTAATGAGACAATCTGTTCACACAATTCTTTATCACTGTATAGTGTTTCAGTAATAAACCTGCTTTGTCCATCTTGTTAATTGTCATTAATTTTTGAAAAAAGCATTGCCAATATGGCTGGCAGAGGTTAGTGAAAACAAAATAAAAGGTTCACATATATTAAATAAACTGAACATAAAGAATAAATAATATGCGTT
>NC_051418.1:1345887-1345986 GCF_015228065.2 Penaeus monodon | reverse complement strand
GTCCAGTATAACATTTTAATAACTAATAAAACAAAGCATTCTTATTAATAAAAACCGCCCTTTTGCTTTGTACGCCATAACAACTCTACTTAACTTTTG
>NC_051418.1:1345604-1345779 GCF_015228065.2 Penaeus monodon | reverse complement strand
AATCGGCGAAGGCGATTGCTTGGCTATTTTTTTTTTATGGTAAAAATGAACAATTAAAAGTGTTAAAAGTTGCCTGTCTTACTGGACCATTAAAAGTTAAAACATAGATCAAACAAATAAAACTGCAAAGTACTTCATACTAAACACATTACTAAAGACTAAAAAACGAAATTGT
>NC_051418.1:1345174-1345374 GCF_015228065.2 Penaeus monodon | reverse complement strand
GCACTGCAACTGCACTTACACCACCACCTCCTTTACTGAGAAAGGAAAAAGCTGGTTACAGGTTTGGCAAGGGAAAAGTCAGAGAAAAATACAAATTCCTTATCAAATACATTGATGCAATATAGAATAACGGACTTCTGAATTTTGGTTAATGAAGAAGAGAGGATATCACTAAAAACGGCAATGACTTGCCTATTCTG
>NC_051418.1:1344955-1345133 GCF_015228065.2 Penaeus monodon | reverse complement strand
AAGAACAGCGCTTGAAGGAGGATATGAAGTGCTACTAAAACGATCACACACCTACGGTATTGTAAAGGAGGACCATTAGGTCCCTTGTAAGAAATAAAACTGAACACTGAAACTGGATGTGGCAATGTCCGTGAAGGAGAAATAGAGAAAGGGAGAATGAAATACACACAGAGGAAGA
>NC_051418.1:1344473-1344757 GCF_015228065.2 Penaeus monodon | reverse complement strand
CCAGCAGTTCCCAATGTTCTGTCCACAAGTAATCCCGCAGTCCGTTTACATGTATCTATTTACCTCGACTATTTCACGCCCCACATAGGCCTATGCATTAAACATTTCTACACGCTGCCAACTCCTCCTTTTTCTGCTGCGTAGGCCTACCCGCCCTATGCCTTCCCTGTGTTCACATATGTTATCTACAGCAGTTACCCCTGGATCTCGCCTGAAGAAAACGTCTCTCCACGGACAGATTTTATTGTCAGACATTTGTCTGTCGGTGACTTATATATGTGGAT
>NC_051418.1:1344156-1344432 GCF_015228065.2 Penaeus monodon | reverse complement strand
CCTAGATTCGTTCATGTTTTGGCTCAGAAAACAGTTTCCGTTTCTTTGGCTCTCGTTCAAAATCGATCTTTTCACCCTTGATATTTTCCCCATTGAAATTTCGAGGACAGTACAAGAAGCTTAGATAAATCGACATTGGTATTCATAAAAAAACAATCAGGAATGTATTATTAATTGTCTACAAAAGGATGAAAGACTATGACAGACAAATGGATTATATGCATCTCAAGCTTGATATATTGCACATGATAAACCACATTGGATTTGTTCTTGGCA
>NC_051418.1:1343436-1343688 GCF_015228065.2 Penaeus monodon | reverse complement strand
GAGATGCTTCCTTTGATTTTTAAATAATGCGGTCATTATTTTGCATCCACGCTTTCCAGTGTGTGTTTGCAACAGCGGGGTGTCTTCTGATCTGTAAAATCGTACATCTGTAATCATGAGGTCTTGGGCACCATTCATTATGTAAAACTGTTCTGTATTCCTCAAGTGAATTGCAACATCAACATGCATTGCCTTGTCCCAGTGCGTTAAGGTCTTCCCCATGCAATACCTTTGTAAATTCAGCGCTTTGTG
>NC_051418.1:1341941-1342251 GCF_015228065.2 Penaeus monodon | reverse complement strand
AACGGCCTTGGCGAGTTTTATACACAAATGCCAGTAATGAGATATTTAGAAATATGAGTTTAAAATTCTCGAATATTCGGAACATTTCCATCCTTAATTACTCACCATGCATCGATTTTGCTTTTCGTTATTAATGTTCACTTTTTTCGTTTTATCTTCCTGTCTTTTCGGCAGAAAATGCGCAGGACTTGACGTGGAATTCAGCTGCTCTCGATTATGGTTTTAAGTTGAGCTTTTACTTTTTACGGATAAAGTGTATACTGCTTTTATAGGCATATATATTTCTGTGTATCGGTATACAGTAAATGAT
>NC_051418.1:1341333-1341805 GCF_015228065.2 Penaeus monodon | reverse complement strand
TTTACGTGTCCACATGCTCGCACCTGTCAAACCATCAGCTATGACCATCAGAGGAACCAAAGATTTCTCGGGGTCAAATTGGTGCCAGTAAAGACTTAAACATTAAATGCGCTGAAGAAAAAGTAACGTATTTAGAGCCTAAAAGAAATTTGCCAATCCTTCTTCGTTCAAAACACTCGTTTTGAAACAAAGAAATGTCATTTGTATCAATATCGTATTGAGAGCTTAACACTAAGGAAGAGAAGTAAATTATTTTTTAAAGGGTAGAGGGAAAATGAAGACTGAAGGACGGACAACATTTTTTGGGAGTGCGCAGAGAATCTCTATCATTGTTTCTTATATTTCAACTTACCGAGAAAAGGGGCACTACCAACATAGAGTGTATGATACTAGTCGAAGGAGAGTTGGTTATGTGTATTAAATCCACTTTTTTGCTGAGTTAATGCAACTCCAGACGGCTGTGTAAATTGTA
>NC_051418.1:1340957-1341067 GCF_015228065.2 Penaeus monodon | reverse complement strand
GTCCTGATACCAATGGAGTAGGAAGATACATAAGCCAAGAAAGTTATCTGTTCATAGACGCTGTCAAAACGTAAAGAAGACTAACTCAAGGGGATTTGGGCATTTTGCGC
>NC_051418.1:1340301-1340370 GCF_015228065.2 Penaeus monodon | reverse complement strand
GCGCAAAATGCCCAAATCCCCTTGAGTTAGTCTTCTTTACGTTTTGACAGCGTCTACGAACAGATAACT
>NC_051418.1:1337711-1338049 GCF_015228065.2 Penaeus monodon | reverse complement strand
TCAGAGAATATAGAAGGCAAATTAATTTTAGTAGGACGAGCGTTGTATTATTCAAATTGCAACATGACTGATGTGCATCTATATCACAGTCAAACAAACGCCCCTGCGCCAGCGCCGTCGGCGTTAAAAGAGCCTGTTTTCAGGGAACCAAATCCCGCAGAACAAAACCCTATAGAACTAAAACGCTCGATCACCAGGATTGTCGAAATTACGATGTTGTTTAAGATTTGAAATAAACGTATGTTTCAGAGAAAGAGAGTATTATAGAGAGTGAAATGCAATGAGAGAGACTGATCCCAACAAAGCCGGCAGCCCGGGTAAAAAGCTTTAGGGAAAAG
>NC_051418.1:1336516-1337181 GCF_015228065.2 Penaeus monodon | reverse complement strand
ACTGATAAAGAATGTACAGATACATGTGTGTTACTATTCATTAATTCTGTTTTCATTCCATATTGGTATGAAAAAGTCGCTTACTTCAGTCGCAAAAACCTTGTTTTGCCCTTTATATGAGCCATCCGCCTCTGTACTTTCCCCACGTCCCTATGTCTCTTTTCTCGTCCCTGTTCCCCTTCCTTGTTCCTCTTTACTCCCTACCCTCCACCTCTCTTCCAAGAACGACCCTGTATCCCTTCTCTGGCTTATTCCTCCTCCTGCCCCTTTTTCCTTCCCGGCTTTTAAGTCACATGGGAATTATTCGACATGCTGTGACGTGTTGTCGGCCTACAGCCCTCCAAAGGCGGCTCGGCCCCGCCACAGGTGAGACAGTAATTTGATAGGTTCCCCTTCTACAGTTTTCTATGATAAGTCCCGTTTTCTCTTATTTTATTCTCGAATTCCCTCTAACGTTTTCTTTCTTGTTTTTTTGTTCAACCCAGTTCCCAGATATTCCATGGTAGTCTTTCTTGGAAACTCTGCTGCTACTAAGAAGAGGTAGATGGAATAAATGCATACATGGAGGAAAATACGATGAAGGAAATAAAGAAAGATAAATACGCAGATGAGGAAACAAATGCAAGGAAATAGAGAATGTGAGAGAAATAAAGAAAGACAGGCGG
>NC_051418.1:1336041-1336164 GCF_015228065.2 Penaeus monodon | reverse complement strand
GGAGACGAACAGTTGGTGGTTTTCTCATGCAATTCTCATAGTGTGCCATGCACCTCATACTGTTGCTGTTGTTTGCAATAATGATGATGGCGGTGTTGGCGTGATGAGGGCGAAGGCTGGGCC
>NC_051418.1:1335301-1335780 GCF_015228065.2 Penaeus monodon | reverse complement strand
GGTTGCTATCCTCTGAAAACACTGATCTATATATAAAGATCAGCTTCCAGTATATTAGAAATGTGTTCACTACGATTGTATATTGCATGTTGTAATTGTAAGTTAACACGCATTTTAAGGTAGTTAAATAAGCAAGTAATTTAAAGAGATTTTTCGTTGGTTACTGAACAAAAATATTTGCTCTGTGATTAGCATACAATAAAATGAAAATGACACTTCATTTGCTGATCGAAAATCTTTAATAAATATGATAATGAACAGATATCAAATGGTGAGAGCTAATCAGTCGCTAATATCATTAATTAACCAACAACTCCGAAATTGCTTGAATTATTCATTCTTTCCAGCATTGTCATTCGCTTTAATATCATTACAGATATGGGAATAATTATATTGTTAAAAAGAATGACCAAAGTATGATGATGGTGTTGAGGAAAATAAAGGTAATCGTGATAATGAAAGTAATAATTTCAGTACCT
>NC_051418.1:1335179-1335269 GCF_015228065.2 Penaeus monodon | reverse complement strand
CAGCTTTCTGTAGGGTGCAAAGGTAGCTAGCGAAGGGAGCAAAATCGGTTTTTGTGGCGTCGTGACCCCCCACCCCTCCTCCTTTTTTTT
>NC_051418.1:1335018-1335120 GCF_015228065.2 Penaeus monodon | reverse complement strand
AGGAGTGGGAGTCCGGTCCTTGGGGGGTAGGGGGAAGTCAGACTTTGTGGTGGGCAATCAGACCCCCTCCCCCATGAATACGAGGACCACCACTACTACTAC
>NC_051418.1:1332412-1332971 GCF_015228065.2 Penaeus monodon | reverse complement strand
ACAGAGAAAACAAGTTGATATTCCTCCGGAGGGAAGAAGGGAGCATTAAAAAAGACGAAAAAGCAACCATGCAGAAATATTAAGAAAACTTTGATAGACAAGTTTGGAAGGCAGGAGAGCCGGCGCCCAGGACTTTGTATCCTCCTTAAGTTTGTTCGAAGAAAAGAAACCTGAATTTCCAATAATTTTAAAAATGGAAACAACGGCAGCGGTATGAGGCGATAAATATTACCAACCTTTACAGAGGAATAAGCTGAAGTTTCTGTGAGTTTAAGAAGCGGCGCGGATATAGTAAGTAGGGGAGTGATTAAATTGATTAAGGAGATAATGAGCTGACTCCTGATTACTTAATCGTACACACGAATTCACGCAGCACTCTTTTTGAGGAATGCAGCTGCTTCTGAAGGCCACTGACGGACACGTAGGTGTCCACAAAAGCAAGTGATGTTCATTTAGATGAAAGTATGTTTAAAAGCTTACATGTAAGATCAGTTAAAGATTTGAGGTCATTTCCTATTTAAATTTTGTAAATTCGTGTCTAATTTGATAAACGAAAAAA
>NC_051418.1:1330663-1330893 GCF_015228065.2 Penaeus monodon | reverse complement strand
TCAAATTCTATGTTCCGTTTCTCTTTTCGCTTTTTTTCTCTTCCTTCTTTTTATGATTTGTTTCGTTCAAGTTGACTTCGTTATGTTAATTTGGCTTGAGGTGAGCGGCGGTCACTGATTCCGAGGCCGAAAGGTCACTGATTCCGAGGCCGAAAGGTCACTGATTCCGAGGCCGAAAGGGCGCAAAGCCACTGCTTTCATTGGGCTGCGGATCACACCCCACCCCACCC
>NC_051418.1:1330455-1330619 GCF_015228065.2 Penaeus monodon | reverse complement strand
GTAAATGGAATATTTTTAACGTTTACCTGAGAAGCTTAAACATTTTATCACACAAGTAAAAGTCTGAAAATGCAACGAAATTCGCTTTTATGTCCATGGATAACGGCGGCGGCGCCATAACGCCCACAATAACACTCGATGTGGCCTTGCTTCTGGTGGGCGCG
>NC_051418.1:1328844-1329483 GCF_015228065.2 Penaeus monodon | reverse complement strand
TAGTTCCCCATAAATTCATTCACCTGCGACCCTAGGGAGCTAAAACTTGGACCCCTCAGGTAAACTGACAAGAGGAATAAGTTAATCAGGAATACCGCGTAAAGTTAAAACTTAAATGAGAAAATTTTTTTGAGGTTTCACTTCGGCCACAGGCTGAAATTTGATATACTGGGCAACAGAGGCAAGATGGCATCAGCAGAGAGTGAGTAGATTAAAATATTCTCAATGTCTTTTCAGTCGCAACCAACTGGCTTCCGGGGAAACAGCAGAGTTACTGCACCTGTCCGTCGTGCGGCGCGGGCCTTATGGCCCTCCTCATTGCCATTGACTGCTGGAGAATTTTGCATGGGACACTCGGCCCCATCTCCAATCTTAGAAGTGCCTCATGCAGTAGTACCTGAAGGAGGACGTTCTCAGAAGAACAATGAACGGGGAACAAGAAGAACCTTGCACGGAGCTAGTGCCCAGCAGGTAGTGTCGTCTGGAACGTTTACTGCTTCGGTTCAAAGGCACTCACGCCGACAACTGCTCCTTTCTGTTCCCCCGCAAGAGTCTCGAGCATGAGACAAGAGTCACATCCATCAACCCGGTCTGTGAGTCATGCTCTCAGGAGGTAAACGTTCGCATGTTGCTTTGGTT
>NC_051418.1:1328361-1328813 GCF_015228065.2 Penaeus monodon | reverse complement strand
TGGCCGAACTGATCTGTCGACAAACCTCGCCCCTGCTACCTTTCAGGTGGTTTTCCTTTCAGTCGTCTGCCACCATTCTGGGTATGGAAATGAACAACAGCCAGACACTCCATAGGCACCTTCGAACGATTGCCAGGAAAGCTTCGCTCCGACGGGCGCCGGCAACGCTGCACGCCCACGCAGGGATCAACAGCTCAATGTCCCGCTGCCAGGAATGAGACCTGTCTCTTTTTTCATAATATATACCATAATGTAGAACCGGATGGTATAGCAAACGGTATGGGGCATGATATCGCCCCGTACTGTCGAGTCCTCTGAAAATACTTGACTGAGGATGACGCAATTTGCTTATCATTACATAGTAAGAATTTTATATCAGATGAATTTTCCTACTGACATTTATTATAGTTGAGATAGTCTTCAGCGGCCCTGATGATGCCTTTGGACATTTT
>NC_051418.1:1327481-1327882 GCF_015228065.2 Penaeus monodon | reverse complement strand
CAAGGAGACTGGAGAGGAAAAGAGTCTCCAGAGTGACAGATTAGTCCAGTTCCCAGTGTCGCGGCGTCCACGGAATCCCGAGCAAATTTTCCTTTTTGTTTTATGCAGCTCTGTTTTTCCCTAAATAGGAAATGAGGAAAAAATCACTGGATATTAAGTATACATTTCCAGTTTCCATTAACAGTTGCACGCCAGGACATGAGTCTCGTTTCCCGTTAACAATTCTGTAATGGAAAAGCCCCATTTTAATACCGCTCATCGAACAGCTGTCTCGTGAATTGTGAAATTAACGCCAGCGCTGTTTACTCGCTTTTGTCTTCTCGCTTATTTAGTCAAGTGCATTTGTCTTGGAAATATGTTAAGAAGAAAGAAATTATATGAATAAATAAGTTTCCTCCAGA
>NC_051418.1:1322052-1322866 GCF_015228065.2 Penaeus monodon | reverse complement strand
GGGGGGTTCATTATATCAGATTGAATTTGTATTTTTATCGTTTTAAAGTCATGTAAAATAGGGTGAACTTATTATTTTGCATGCCCATTTTTTTTTCATTATCTTAAATGATATGATTTGTTTCTTATTATGAACTTTTTATAACTAATTTAATAGTTCAATTTGTAAGTCAAAAGAATCAGGTTCTCATTTTCATTTTAACTTAATTAGAATGTTGATGAGCTTTGCTAACTGACCTTTTTTCAGGAGGTAATATTAAAAATAGGGATAGTCCTTACTTAGATCCTCAGAATGTAAAGATGCTTCCTCTACCTGGTACAGGGTTTGCCATCGTGTTTCAATCTTAACTAACACTTCACACTTGAAGCATTCCGTCCCTCTTCCCACATACTAATACATCCTAGGTGCCATGGCGCTACTGTGGATTTCTTTACACTAGGCACGAAATTTAATTCCGTTATTGTCCACATAAGTAACTACAACAGACATTGCAAGCGATACGTGGACAGCGTAGTTGCCAGACACATTTTCAAGCGCAAGGCACTCCTCGGTCCAGACCGGAATATGTTCAGTTACATGCCACAGCGTACATCACTATCAGATGCCACAAGGACGTGGATGATATATATGGAAAGCTTGCTTGAACCAGTGCAGGATAGACTACACAGATTGACCATATCGGATATCTAGGTTGAATGAAGCCGTTAGCATCATGATGTGCTCATGCGTGTGTGGATGTGAGTGTGCAGTGAAACTCATTGAATCTTGTCGGATACTATTATATATAATATAGCCATTGGAAATAGTATCATGG
>NC_051418.1:1311151-1311417 GCF_015228065.2 Penaeus monodon | reverse complement strand
CAATCATAATATAATCTTTAGACAGAAGAGACGGATCCACTAATCGATGTAGACTATTGTGATATTTGACATCAAGAACCGCACATTATTTTTTGATAAATTTGTTAAACTTGGAGTGCTGTTTGAATTGACATTCGTTTCAGTTCGAGTAAATAAGTAATTCTCTCTATGCCACGGATATCTTTTTCATCAAAGCTTAAACATATGGGAGGGATGGGGGTCAGGGGACCTTGCCCTCGGGTGTCTAGTTGCACCTTTGTATAAAG
>NC_051418.1:1310429-1310753 GCF_015228065.2 Penaeus monodon | reverse complement strand
TATTGTCTTTTATATACACATACA
This sequence comes from Penaeus monodon, assembly GCF_015228065.2. Lineage (NCBI taxonomy): Eukaryota > Metazoa > Arthropoda > Malacostraca > Decapoda > Penaeidae > Penaeus > Penaeus monodon. Next base: position 1,310,729 of record NC_051418.1, on the reverse strand, counting down.
TTGTTATATTATATATTTTGTATAATTATTAATAGTGTATTGGATACCACATTTTGCATATTCATTTTTTGTATTTAATTCTATAAGTGAGCACACATTCGCCTTAGTTTTTCCTATCGATCGGAGATGCAAGTGGCATATCGGTTCCGCTGAAAGGCCTTTTCGCATCAAATCAATCTGTGAAATAGAATAATCCTCTTGTTTACCTATTTACATATCAACATCTCGTCTGATATTACTCCTTAAGTCTCGCACTTTTATTTCCATGACGGAGAGAGGAGACAGAAAGATATACATGGG
>NC_051418.1:1310077-1310329 GCF_015228065.2 Penaeus monodon | reverse complement strand
ACTGAGGGGGAACAAAAGCGAAAAATAGCCTATTACAGTGCTCACAATTGGCCCATTAAAGCTAAGCCAATATCCGTCATATCCGCCTCCCTCTCGCATTTCGCAAATCCACTGGAATAAATGAATGTTACTTTTTAAACACAGTTGATTTTCATGGCTGATGTGCGTGCCTTTGGGCTGGCTGTAAAAGACATCAGCGTTTTCAGAAACTATTAATTAAACTTTAAAATAATTCACATGGCGAGGATGGTT
>NC_051418.1:1309702-1310045 GCF_015228065.2 Penaeus monodon | reverse complement strand
GACAGGGAACTAAGGCAATCGGTCGCGCTCCATCATGATTCATTAATTCAAAAAATCCAATTAAGCATAATTAGGAGCGTGGTAATGAATTACCTTTGAAATCATTATAATTACCATTTAAATAACCTCAGTCATAGTCAAACCACACGGCGAGGAACTTAAGGGTTTAGGGTTAATGCGAACAGGCATACAACCCAAATTGTCCAAAGACGCGCCGAGAAATCCTGCAAAGCAAATATCCGGACAATCAGTGTACTTTCAAAAATAACCTTAAAAATGGGCGCTTTTAGTTTAAAACATTTAGATATTTTGTTTCTTTTTATTTAGATATGCTTGCACATGT
>NC_051418.1:1309319-1309538 GCF_015228065.2 Penaeus monodon | reverse complement strand
TTGGATTATGCATATCAAAAGACTGTAAAGACTGCATCTGTATACCGAGAACCCTACAGTAATTTACTGAGACGTCTACATGTGTTGTTTGTATTCAACGCAGGACATGCAGAGAGATAGGAGTCATTTCAGCTTTTCCTGGGGGTGAGTGGCAAAGGCGAGTTGATGAGCGTAGCAAGCATAATCAGGTAATTAAAAAAAAAGGAAAAATTGAAAATG
>NC_051418.1:1309152-1309258 GCF_015228065.2 Penaeus monodon | reverse complement strand
GAAAAAAATCAAAACACTAATAACCGAAAACTATCCTATTGGTTTAATGATCAGTCTATACTAACTAATTATTATAGTGCTTTATACATTTTTTATGTAACATATT
>NC_051418.1:1308736-1309074 GCF_015228065.2 Penaeus monodon | reverse complement strand
ATTTCATGGAAAAAGAGTGAGCACTAGTGACAAACTGAAGTCCTCAAAGTCGTGGGTGTGGCCCTTAGGGGGGGGGGCAAGCCAGGCCTTAAGGAGACTAACAAAGTCTCGGGGGGAGGGGGGATCCACCCAAGCCTTCCTAATTGATACCCCTGGCAGACAGACACACAAGAAAAAATACATGCAATGTAAACGTATATTCAACACAAAGTATAGGCAATACGAAGATGCATGCCATGAAAGCGTAATGCAAACTCTAGTATATATGCAATGCAAAAAGACATTTTGATTAGTTTGTCCGTTTACTTCGACCTTTATTTCGGAGATATCTCTACGAG
>NC_051418.1:1308567-1308671 GCF_015228065.2 Penaeus monodon | reverse complement strand
GTTTTTGATATTATGAGAATGGGATTTTTTCTGTATGTGCATTCAGTATATTATATGTTTGTTTTGTGTTTGTATATCTCTCTTTCTCTCTCTCGCGCGCGCGC
>NC_051418.1:1308249-1308501 GCF_015228065.2 Penaeus monodon | reverse complement strand
AAGGTCTAAAAGAGAGAGCGAGAGCGAGGGGGTAACCACCCATACTCCTCTCAACCCACCACCTCCTCTCCCTTCCTTAGCTTCTACACCACCTTCTCCCCTCTCCCTTTTTCTCTTTTCTTACCTGTATCCCTCGCCATCCCATCTTCCTTTCTCCATCCCCCATCCCCCACTATGTCTAACTTTCCCCTTTTCCTTCTCTTCTTCCTCCCCCCTCATTCTCATTCTCCCCTCTCCCTCTGTCTCTCATCG
>NC_051418.1:1307731-1308128 GCF_015228065.2 Penaeus monodon | reverse complement strand
AAAAATGTTTTTTCCTTCCTTCTCCCCTTCTCCCTGTCTTCCCCCTCTATGCCTCCCCCCTCTCCCTGTCCCCCTCTGTGACGGAAGTGGCGGGACTTGTAATGGGCATGATATACGGGACACTTTACAATCTATTAATCATAGGACTTGCTCAGGCTTTGGTCGCTTGCCTTTTCCTTTCCACCGCCTCTTGATCTTTCTTTCTCGCACTCTCTTCTTGTCTAATTTCTCTGTCTCCCTTTTTGCTTCTCTTCTTCTCCACCTCTCTAACTTTATTTTCTCTCCGTCTGTTTATGTTTCATTATTTATGTGCGTCTCCCTGCCTCCCTTTACCTCTCTTCATATATTTATGTAACTATGTCTCTCCAGTTGTCTCTAAGATCCAGACAGCTATTTA
>NC_051418.1:1306578-1307312 GCF_015228065.2 Penaeus monodon | reverse complement strand
TTCCCCGTACCTCTCCATCCATCCATATTTTTGCTCCTTCATCTTTCCGCCCGTTTCTTTCTCTCTTGCTCTCCTCACTTTCTCCGACACGCCGTGTACACCTTGAGATGACACATGGTCTCATAAGGTGCCATCGTCCCTATGCTAATGGTGCCATAAGTCGAGGGGCGCTGGCACCGACGCGCTGGTCAGCCGGGTGTTTGTGGCCCCAACAGACCCCGGCCTCTTCTCCGTTCGCGGATTCAGGAGGACTTAATCCGGCCTGCTTACGCGAACGCTCTCGCTAACCTTCAATGAGGCGGTTTTGCATTGCAGTTGCTGTAACGTCAAGGGCTTCGTCTCGCAACGGTAAAGGAAAAACGCTCAAAACTCAGTTAACTTCTCGGAAATGTTTTTCTGTGCTTCTCCTTTCTATTTATCGACGTATGATTTTCCTTTCATGGATCTCCATTGACGTTGTATGTAAGACGAATTCCCTCAAGTAGAATAAAAAGTTTCACTATTTTTTTGTATATATAATAGGTCAAGATGCTTCTGAGCTTAAAAAGGTTCTTTGGGGAGAGAGCCTGGAGTTTAATAGCTTGTGGAAAATTAAGAAAAAAAAAGTGGAGTCAGCATCTGTCTGACGATAAAGAAAACTTCTCTAAGATTAAAGTTTCTGGAAAGAAGATCCTCTCATATTGATTCCCTCGAGTTGGGAAGTTGCTCTTACGATATCATGATGTGTACTGCCT
>NC_051418.1:1304291-1304902 GCF_015228065.2 Penaeus monodon | reverse complement strand
TCGGTCTCCTTTATCTCCCGCCGCTGCAGCCTCGTCCATTTCTCTCATGCTCTCATTTTTCCCTGATTCTTTTTTTTTTTCTTCCTCCCCTTCCATCCCCCCCCCCCACACACATGCTACTCCATCCTTCCCTAATACCATTATGCTGTCAAGCCGGAGGGAGAGCGTCCTGTTAAACACCTACTTTTACCCGTTGTGAGGCTGATTTTTTTTGCTTTCTCACTTTCTCTCTTTTCTTTCTCTTTATAAACATATACATTTTCATCTTCTTCCATTCTTCTGTTTCTCTATATTTGATTGTGTGAGTGTCTATCTGTGTGTGTGACTGCACTGATAAACCGCCTCGTGAAAAGAGGAAACCTGCCTTGACCTACATTACCGAGAAATGGAATTCACTTCAAAGAAGATTTTGACGTCTTGCACGAGGCCAAGGTCTGTCTCGGCGAGAAACGCCGGCGAGATCAAAGGTCTTTCCGCGAATTGACTCTCGCCCGGGATGAGAAAAGACAGCCTGATTTCGTTAACATGGAACTGGATCGCCAGGTGGGGGCAGGGGATGGCGTGGCAACGGATGACGGAGTGATGTATGTGTGTAAACAATAGATCGATGG
>NC_051418.1:1301667-1302011 GCF_015228065.2 Penaeus monodon | reverse complement strand
TAAGAAGAAAATATAATCCAAAGGAGCACTGTCCAAACACGGACAGGGAAAACAACAGAAAACAAACGGTGACAAATAATATTTTCAGATTTGAGACGCTGAGGGAAGTGCATGAAATCGAAACGCGCTTGTGCAAAGGCTCAGCATGTTCTTTTATTTCTTTTGTGGTTGCTGAAGGCATTATAGAGGTTTCCAGGAATAAGTTGGTCTGGCAGAGCGAATTATAGTAATGGCGTTTAGATGTTGTGGAGTTTGTCACTATTCTCAGGTCGAATCCTACACGAATGGAAGTGCAAGCTGTTGCAAAGAGAGGCAGACCTAAGTTTAGCGAACATATATATTTG
>NC_051418.1:1300780-1301140 GCF_015228065.2 Penaeus monodon | reverse complement strand
CATATGTATACAGATAGAGAGATAAAGAGGCAGATAGAGGCGCAGAATGAATGAAAGAGCGGGGCACTGAAAGGAGGACGGAAAAGTGGGAGATCTTGCACTGATTTTCCCTGGACCGAGGTGCCGCCAGAGGCGTTGTGGGGAGCTCATCAGGCTCGGGATCCTCGCAACTTTGTATGTGGTAAAGGTTGCCAGGCATTTAGTGTTGTTTTTAGAGTTTTTTCTTATTTTACTTTTCATCAGTAATTCGTCTTGCCTTATCAGTGTTTACATTTGTAATTACGCGCTCCTTTATTATCGCTATTGCTTGTGTCATATTGTACTTACAATATAAATACGTAGTCGCGGTAGTAACAACAA
>NC_051418.1:1300495-1300646 GCF_015228065.2 Penaeus monodon | reverse complement strand
GACAACGCCTTTCCCGATTTATTTATCTATTTTGCTCTAAATACAGGTTTTAATAAAGGGCTTACCTCACGCTTGTCCTGCCCCTAATTTGCATAGAAAAGCAATATCGCATATTTGTTTCCCAGTTTAATCATGGCTTCCTCCCACGCAC
>NC_051418.1:1297369-1297567 GCF_015228065.2 Penaeus monodon | reverse complement strand
AGCGCTAGATACAACTAACTCTTCTTCATTTGCATTTAACGTCAAAATCTTAATTGCATGTCACTTTCGCAGTTCATTAAAACTTAATGAGATAAAAGAAACTTGGGGAAAGACTCACATCCTTTGCCTTTCGCATCTTATTTGAGCGAATAATTCTCTCACTAGGCAACAAAATGCAGGTGCTCGAGCTTAAGGAAT
>NC_051418.1:1294211-1294278 GCF_015228065.2 Penaeus monodon | reverse complement strand
TGTCTCAAGATTTCATTTGTGTATTTAGTGCTCATATTGATTTTATTACACATGCTTTCTTTTAGAA
>NC_051418.1:1293982-1294089 GCF_015228065.2 Penaeus monodon | reverse complement strand
TTCTTCACCCTTCCTTTAACCCCATCGACCTCTTGCCTATTCCTTTCCCATTTCCATCCCAACCCCTTTTCCTCGATCTATCTCCCCCACCCTCCACTCCCAGCCCA
>NC_051418.1:1293248-1293876 GCF_015228065.2 Penaeus monodon | reverse complement strand
CCCTCTCTCATCCCCCCCCCCTCTGTGTCGTCCAAAGGGACAAGAAGAATAATGACAAGTTGTGCCACTAAATGAATTGGAAACAAACCCTCGAATTCCAGAGAACGATCTCCCTTCGCTCTTATGTGTCTCGGTTATAAGGTCGATTTCCCCGCGCTGTCCCGGTTGTAGAATGGCGAAGCGTTATGTTCGTTCTTGTTTTACAGGGCACGATGGTTGTTTTTTGTTTAAAGGCTTGCGTGTGCTTCCAGGAGGTAATAGTAGTGGAGTTTGGTATAACGTGTTCGTATGCATAATTGATGTACCGTTTGTTCCTTTATGTGTCATTTTCCTTTTATTATTTCCAGTTCTGGTTTCCCTTCTTTCTTCCGTCTTTTCCTTTTGAAGATATGCTCTTGATCTTTATTTTTTGGGTTTTGCTTCCTGATTATCCTCTGTTGTTTCATATGGATTTTTTTATCCTCACTTACTCTTCTTTCGGTTTATCAGCCATTCTTTTGACTAATACTTTTTGTTCTATGCTTTGATTTTCATTTGTTTCCGCTTTCGTCCATATAAATATCTATCAAGTCGTTTTATTTGTGATTGCAATCTTCTGTGTTTTTTTTTTTTTGTCAATCGGTCTTTT
>NC_051418.1:1291721-1291832 GCF_015228065.2 Penaeus monodon | reverse complement strand
TATTAACTATTTCCTACAAGACGAAATAAAAATATTTTGATTCATCAACGTTACTTATATTTTTCTTTTATTGCCATGAGGATTTTGATAACAGATGTAAATATAGAAAAG
>NC_051418.1:1291065-1291304 GCF_015228065.2 Penaeus monodon | reverse complement strand
CCTCCAAATTATTTATCACAAATAATATGAAAACATCAGGACTACTGGTAGTGGCTATCATTGTGTAAATGAGTTTATATAAAACTCATAATTTGGTTGCATGAAATATATACCTCCTTTTTACTTACATTAAAACAATGCACACAGTAGCGTATTTGCATCTGCTTTTGTACTTTCTTAGAAAATAGCCTATAAAATAGATGGAAGATTTTAAAATTATCATGATAAAATGTATGCTT
>NC_051418.1:1290038-1290280 GCF_015228065.2 Penaeus monodon | reverse complement strand
TTTGAAAAAGGTTTAAGGATGCTCTCTTTATCCCATAAGTGATGAGAGAAAAGGAGAGAAAAATCACTGCCATTTTCCTCCGTATTAAGGCTGTTCCCCCTTTGCCGTTACCCTCTTTCCTCCTTCCCATCAGTATTAAACCCTTCTCCCCTTCCCACTCTCCTGGTTTGCATCATATTCCCTCCTCTTTGTATGATCCCCTTCTCTCCCCCTTTCCTCCCTCCCCTCATATGATGGATCTT
>NC_051418.1:1289827-1289975 GCF_015228065.2 Penaeus monodon | reverse complement strand
CAGCGCCCGAGATGAGAGACAAGGAAGCAGCTGATCTCTCGTGATCTGTCATCAATCTCGGAACTGTGTCGATCAAGGAGATGAGATTCCCATATCACGGCGAGGGGAGATGGGCGGGAATTTTGAGAGGATGTGATGTTCGCCGTTA
>NC_051418.1:1289186-1289460 GCF_015228065.2 Penaeus monodon | reverse complement strand
ATCACCTGCCAACACACCCTCGTCCTCATCCCAGTGAACAACCACAAGAGCCAGCCTCCCGCACCGCCTCCTCGCGGGCAGCACGCTCCTCCCTTTCCCCGTGCTCGCAGGGCACGGGGCGGAGACATATTGGCGTTCTGAGAGAGCGTCCCACAGGAGCTCAAAGCAAGACTTCAAGACGCGAAGTTTCCTCGGCGAGAATTCAAGGGACGGGAGGAGGGAGATCAAAGTCACGCGATGCCAAGGAATACCCGGGAAGAAGGGGGAGACGCCG
>NC_051418.1:1281887-1281986 GCF_015228065.2 Penaeus monodon | reverse complement strand
TTAAAAAAATTTGGGGGGGGGGGAGGGGAAAAGGGGGGGGGGGAGAGAAGGGGGAGGAAAAGGAGGGGGAGAGGAGGGAAAAAGGGGGAAAAAAAAAAA
>NC_051418.1:1279880-1280363 GCF_015228065.2 Penaeus monodon | reverse complement strand
GAGTAAAGGTAAGGGGAAAGTGAATTAATGATTAAGAGATTTGTAAATGCCCACAGCCAAGGAAGAAACAGTTACTCAAAAGAAATAAATCAGATATGGTTGCTTAATGTTTTCCCATCTCTTTTGCATAATAAATTTTTAATATACTGCTAACTGCTTTAAAAAAATTTCCATACCCAAAAAGAGTTAGATGGTGCCCCCGAGAAGGGGGCCAGTACAATTTGCTTCATTTTTTACCCACCGCGTCAGATCATCAAATGATTTTTTTTTCAAAGGTTGATAAACGCTTCCCATATCTGTGAATTAATGTTATTCAGTGATGCCAAAAAATATTTACGCGTCAACTGTGGAATGGAGATCATTTTTTAAATTATTTTCAGACATGAGTAATTGGAATAATAGTTTAATGTACAATAGCAAAAGATTAAACAGAATTGTGTTATTTGGAAGCGAAATTAATATGTATGAACATGATCGCCACGC
>NC_051418.1:1279780-1279862 GCF_015228065.2 Penaeus monodon | reverse complement strand
TACACTAAGCTTCACATTTAAACCTTTATGCATTCTTGTGTTTGTCTAGTTATTCTTTGATAATTTATTCAACGTTTGCCTC
>NC_051418.1:1276553-1276617 GCF_015228065.2 Penaeus monodon | reverse complement strand
GAGAATCTATGAAAGGGTTGCAGGGAGAAGCAGACTTTTATAGACTCAAGCAGAGTATATGGAT
>NC_051418.1:1276111-1276504 GCF_015228065.2 Penaeus monodon | reverse complement strand
TTTGTAAATTTTTGTTTTAAACTTATCCATATCAACTGCAGAAACATATGATATATTTTAAGTAATTTTAAGCTTATTACTACTTTCAGTAATTTTATATACTTTGAATAAAAAAAAAATCGCCCTGAAGTCTATAAACGAAGATTAACAGGAGATGATGGAAAGCCCCCTCTCATCCCCGCTATCTCAGTGCCGCGCCCTCCAGCGTGCCTTCCCGCCGTGCAGGGTCGTGTTGATCAAAACAAGGAACTGACACCTTGCCTCCTGCCCTTCTCCTTGTTGCATTTGTCAACATAGTGCAATAGAGCTTAGGCAGTGGCTTAGGCCTTTTAAATTCTTTAGTAACATGAGTAAGGGTTTGTGAGTACGTGTGTTCGTGATAGGAGACATGGT
>NC_051418.1:1275713-1275886 GCF_015228065.2 Penaeus monodon | reverse complement strand
TTCAGACGAAGGCCGGGCTTGAGTCAGCTACAACCACTTTGGCGAGGCGACCCCGTCACGGGAGGCCTTCATTTGCCGCCTTTCGTTGATCGAGGAGCCGCGATTGTTTTGAAGCGACCCACCCAAGGCTATTGGCGTCCTTCAGCAGTCAGTTACAGCAATATGGCCACAGA
>NC_051418.1:1273821-1275625 GCF_015228065.2 Penaeus monodon | reverse complement strand
TCCTTGCAGACGAGTTTAGCAACTGTTCCTCTGAAAATGGTAGAAATCTAGCTCAGTCAGTTCCATTGCAGGACGGACAGAGTATTTCTTAGCCCCAGAAAAGATAATCAGATGTGTCTACGCCCTCTTACTGACTCGGTTATAGTTGACATTGCTAACAGCCTGAAAAACTCCACTGCGAGCCATGATGATATTCTCATTATCCTGATTAAACTCCACTAAAGTGTATAATAATTTTCCCCTTCGACTCTGGTATTTTCCCGAATAAAGAAAAAAGGTACAGTGTTCCATATTAATATGTCTGAAGATAGATGTCACATGGGGAACTTCCGACTTGTAATAGTTAGTAGTTACGTTTGCAAGATTACTAAAAAGCTTACGTATAGCCGACTCACTAAATGTTTAACTAAAAATTATATACTAAGCAAATCTCAAAATCTATTGCATCATTGATATTTTAAATGCATTTAATGACAATAAATTCACAATAGGCATATTTCTTGAGCTGTCAAAAGCTTTTGGTACAGTAAATCAACCCAAATTACTGTGTAAGCACAACGATATCCAAGGTAGATTATATGATTGCTTTGTTTCATACTTGAGAAAACACAAGCAGTTTCTCAAAATCCCTTCAATCATGGTGTTCGCCAGAGTGCAATTCTGGGCCATTTTCTTTTTCTAGTATATATTAATGACAGAGATAACTCCTCTTGTTTTAATTTTATTGCATATGCAGACGTTACGTGTACATTATCTTCAAGCAGGTATGTACAGGTATTAATAAATACATCAAATAACAAATTAGTAGCGAAAAGTGGATATTGCTAAATAAACTAACCCTAAGTGTGGTCAAAACCTATTACGTGATACTTCACAGGAATAAAGAATGGCAGCGTTACCTCCCACACACCACACTGGGAACCTGTGTCATATAACGTGAATTGATAACATGATAACAAAGTTTCTTGATAACTGTATAGAGCCCCAGTTGAGCTGGAAAGACCTTATAAATCACATTTAATAGATGATTAGTGTGGTGCATTAGTGGCCTAATGCACCATTTAATCCAAGCACAAAATAAACACGTTTTGAAATAGATTTACGCTTCTCTAATATACTCACAGTTATTATATTGCCAGACGGTTTGAGGAGCAACACATAAAAACACCTGAAAACCCTCATGGGTAACACAAAAGTGTTTGTACAGTTTTAGAGTTAAAGAAGTTGGATCACTCATACGACATGAAGGATTCGTTGATTTTAAGTTTGAAGCTTAGTGAAATAATTGTATATTGTTGCTGTTTACATATTTTCAATGTATGAATGACGTAGGGAGTAAAATGTTTAGCTTTAGAATAAATCAGAGGTATTTTATGAGACATAATAATCTAATTGATTTGAAGTCTCAACAATCTCAGTCAAACATCATCTATCACGGTGCGTATTCCTGAGCATAAGAAATATTACAACAGTTTCTCAATTTAAATATTAATTAAACAATACTTTTAATATAAAGTTGAATGAATAACAACTTTCTTTTCTTCCGTCTGTTAGTGTTATATATCTGCATATTACTCTCTCTGTATTTTCTCTTCTTTGGTAAGCTTTTATTAGTTCACTTCGTGATATTTAAAAAAAGTTTACTCTTAAACATGGTTTATGAACATGGTCAATAATGTATGTATATACTCATATAGTAATATCTATATGATAAGAAACATATCTCTAAATTCTCATGTGATAAGTATCTTGTGTCTAAATGATCATATAATATGTAATACAAGCTTAATGCCTAGTCTGTTAA
>NC_051418.1:1273322-1273405 GCF_015228065.2 Penaeus monodon | reverse complement strand
TACGGAGGCGACCCGAGATGGCGGATGAAGGCGACGGATGGATGCAGGGCCGCCCGCACCACTTAGCGTCTCCTTGGCGATGC
>NC_051418.1:1272073-1272566 GCF_015228065.2 Penaeus monodon | reverse complement strand
TCTCTCGTTGCAGAGTCTGGGAAAGCAGATCTGGGGCTCATTGCAAACGGCAGGATAACGCTTTATGTTTGGGGAAAAAAGTCAATGACATTGAAATGAAAATCACACACTGCTTTGTAAATGATCTATCAGATATACAAGCGGCAGACACCCATTTTTATAAGGATAACACACTACTGTATTTGCTGTACGAAGCTGAGTTCGTCTCATTTAAAGGGTATGTTGCTATATAAATATTCGGAAATACAAAGTAAACTCAGCAAGTTAATTCTAGTCTGCAATCAGAAACTTAACATCCTGCTGTACAAAGCAATCGGTCAAGAAAATACTATTAAATGCATGATTTAATCTTCTCAAGTAATTTTTTCTTCCATTGGTAAACAGTCTGAATCATTCCGTTTAATAATGAAGTTAAAAATCAAAGTAAAATCTGTAACTGTACTTACAAGTCAGTGTTGTGCTGACAACGCCGGAGTCATAGTCAGCCTTGGCG
>NC_051418.1:1271120-1271471 GCF_015228065.2 Penaeus monodon | reverse complement strand
ACTCATCAATTGTTCCCAAGCAGCACATCGGGATACCTGCCTTGCCCCTCTGTTCCGACGCCAATCGGCAGCGGCCATTATCTTCCGGCAGAGGATCAGCGGGCCGCCGTAATCCCGGGTCTTGGCTTCAGGTGGGGGATCGCGTGAGGCGCCGCCCGCCGCTGATCGCGCAGCCGAGGTGGCGGGCCGGCCTGGGTGGGCGTCTGATGTGGCTTCCTCCTCCGTCTTGGTTGTGTCTGTGTTGGGTCGGGTGATCGGCGGGCGCGTGCGGGTTGCTGTGCGACCTGCCTCAGTCTCGGCTGCTGGCTTCTCTCCTTTACTCCTCCTATCTGGCCCCCGCTGCTTTCTGTA
>NC_051418.1:1269824-1270347 GCF_015228065.2 Penaeus monodon | reverse complement strand
TAATGAGAGAGAACCAGTGTATAATAAACATAAATGTATATATTTGAAAGCGAGTGCATTTTTAACTGAAAAATAAAACAGGCAAACAGAGAAATAATAATAATCGGTCCATATATGATGTAAGCAACAAACACACATAAATAAACATGAAATGATTATGCCAACTGTGAAAAAAATGTATACCCATAAACCTTTTTAAGATAAACACTTTGATTTGCCAGCACCAGGAAAAATCCAATGACGTTTAATGGTTATAAATGCGCTCCAAACTTACGTGATATTGACTTAACAAATGCAATAAACTATGCAAGTGAAAATGTAAGTAAATAAACCTATAAACTTAGGAAAGTATATTATTCATTGATTAATTAGCGTGTTGTGCATTTATTAAATTCATTGTGCTGGTATAAGATTACATTTATGATCATATGAATATAAGCAGTGAATAAAACAAGCCTTCAAACTACCTTTGCTCAAAAAGAGAATAAGAGAAGACTTTGTGATGCTGAAAACGAAATGAAAG
>NC_051418.1:1268677-1269793 GCF_015228065.2 Penaeus monodon | reverse complement strand
GGTATCATTACTTGTATTTACATCATAATCAAAGCCAGCTTCGACTGCCATATTTAGACAGTTCGCAATTCAACTGTCCCTTTTGTATACGCCGAAAAAGAACAATTAAACTTTCACGAACTGTTAATTGCATTAAATATTCTGTACAAGCTGCAGCCTTGCATGTGGAAGAGCGAACTACTACTTGTTTAGCTCTGCGACCTCCATCTTTTCCTCTTTGGCTTGGGCGTGTGCTTCGTGATGCTTTTCAGAATCTGGTTGATTCTATATAAATCATGACAATTAAAGGCTTTTGTTCATTTGTAGTGAGTGGTATGCCTTACTCTGTTTGTATGTATCAAGAGTTATTTTTTTTCTGTTTTGTGACTACAATTATTATGCATTACGATGCAAAGTTCGGGACGCGTGAGTGTGTGTTAGTGGGGGAGGGGGTGAAACGCGCGCGTAATTGTGTTCGAATAGACACTTTGTCCGAACACGTTGGAGAGGCAGATAAGAGGTGAGGCTCAATCATCTTGCGAAAGCCAAATTATGGTTAATTGCCCCGAGTCTTTGTCATAATCGATTCCTGATTAAGACCTGCTGCGTGGTCAGAATATTAACGAGGTTACAGGCTGTGGGAAGAGCAAGGTAACCCAACAAAGGAAGCTCGGCTGCCGCCAACCGAACCATTCGTCTCCGAGTTGCTGAGCGATGTGACGAATGTGGATTTTTCCCTTTCTCTTCACCTAAGGTCTATGATCTGCCTTCTGCTGTAGGAGATGGAAATAACTTTTCCTTATTCGTGTAAAAGATAATTAAGAAAGAAGAGTATATGTTTTTCATCCTTTTTAATCACATGTCCTTCTCCCGTTTCATTTTCTTTTATTCTAGAAAAGGTAGTCGTACTTTTCCACGCAAATTAATGTAACCAGTGAGATGTGGAACCACGCTGCTGACACTGCACTTTGTTCTTGTAATTGCAGGTTATTCATTTTGCAACATACCTACGAGACATGGCTCATAATGCCATTTTGTCGATTGCAAAAAGCAAATGCAGTTTTTATTAGGCAAACATTTTAGTGGATGTCGTTTTTCATTGGTTTACAGGTATTACAATGGATGGATATAAAGACA
>NC_051418.1:1268454-1268577 GCF_015228065.2 Penaeus monodon | reverse complement strand
GTGAGTGTGTATGTCACTGCATTCAGTGCCTGTATGACTATAAATACATATGCTTAGTTTGATCGTTTACATAAGAGAACAAACACATAACGTGGAGTTAGCATGGGATAGGTCAGGAGTAAA
>NC_051418.1:1267367-1267438 GCF_015228065.2 Penaeus monodon | reverse complement strand
ACAGTTTTTTTGCATGCCCTTTAAATAAAAAAAATTAATCCAAAACACCAACAACACCAAAAAACCAAAAC
>NC_051418.1:1266622-1267214 GCF_015228065.2 Penaeus monodon | reverse complement strand
TCGTTTAAAAAAAACAAAAAACAAAAAGCAATCAAAACATTTGCAAGCATTTTTTAAATAAAAAGAAAAAAAAAATATCTAAATGTTTTAACTAAAGCCCCCATTTTTGGTTTTTTTTTTAAAAGACATTTTGCCCGGAATTTGCTTTGCAGGATTTCTCGGGGGCGTTTTGGTTTTTGGGTTTGTATGCCTGTTGCATAACCCCTAAACCTTAAGTCCTCGCCGTGGGTTGACTATGACGAGGTTATTTAAATGGTAATTATAATGATTTCAAAGGTAATTCTTACCCGCTCCTAATTATGTTTAAATTTGGTTTTTTTGAATAAGAATCATGGGGGACGCGACCGATTGCCTTTAGTTCCCTGTCCCCCCTCCCTTCCCTATCTCCCCCCCCCTCCTCAACCATCTCGCCGTGAATTTTTTTAAAAGTTAATTAATATTTTCTGGAAACGCTGATTTTTTCCCCACCCCAAAGGCCCCACATAGCATGAAAATCAACTGTGTTTAAAAAGAAATTTATTTTTTTCCAGTGGGTTTTCGAATAGAGAGGGAGGGGTATGACGGATATGGGGCTTTAAGGGGAATTGTGAGC
>NC_051418.1:1266182-1266438 GCF_015228065.2 Penaeus monodon | reverse complement strand
CGAGACATAAGGGGAATTCATACGAGATGTTAAAATGCAAAAAGGGAAACAAGAGGATTATTTATTTTACAATTTATTTTTATCGAAAGGCCTTTCAGCGGGGAACCGATATGCCACTTGCATCTCCGTCGTGGAAAAAAGGCGAATGTTGCTCATTTTAGAATTAAATACAATGAATATGAAAATGGTATGCTTGACACTTACTTAAAAACCCTTTTACACCCCCAAAATATCACAAAACACATGTGTGTGGTAT
>NC_051418.1:1264973-1265252 GCF_015228065.2 Penaeus monodon | reverse complement strand
AAGGTTCATTAAGTAAGTGTCAATGCATATCCATTTGCATATTCATTTGTATTTAATTCTATAAGTGAGCACACATTCGCCTTAGTTTTTCCTATCGATCGGAGATGCAAGTGGCATATCGGTTCCCGCTGAAAGGCCTTTTCGCATCAAATCAATCTGTGAAATAGAATAATCCTCTTGTTTACCTTTTTGCATATTAACATCTCGTATGATATTACTCCTTATGTCTCGCACTTTTATTTCCATGACGGAGAGAGGAGAGAGAAAGATATACATGGG
>NC_051418.1:1264649-1264903 GCF_015228065.2 Penaeus monodon | reverse complement strand
ACTGAAGGGGAACAAAAGCGAAAAATAGCCTATTACAGTGCTCACAATTGGCCCATTAAAGCTAAGCCAATATCCGTCATATCCGCCTCCCTCTCGTATTTCGCAAATCCACTGGAATAAATGAATGTTACTTTTTAAACACAGTTGATTTTCATGGCTGATGTGCGTGCCTTTGGGCTGGCTGTAAAAGACATCAGCGTTTCCAGAAACTATTAATTAAACTTTAAAATAATTCACATGGCGAGGATGGTTGA
>NC_051418.1:1264273-1264616 GCF_015228065.2 Penaeus monodon | reverse complement strand
GACAGGGAACTAAGGCAATCGGTCGCGCTCCATCATGATTCATTAATTCAAAAAATCCAATTAAGCATAATTAGGAGCGTGGTAATGAATTACCTTTGAAATCATTATAATTACCATTTAAATAACCTCAGTCATAGTCAAACCACACGGCGAGGAACTTAAGGGTTTAGGGTTAATGCGAACAGGCATACAACCCAAATTGTCCAAAGACGCGCCGAGAAATCCTGCAAAGCAAATATCCGGACAAACAGTGTACTTTAAAAAATAACCTTAAAAATGGGCGCTTTTAGTTTAAAACATTTAGATATTTTGTTTCTTTTTATTTAAATATGCTTGCAAATGT
>NC_051418.1:1263850-1264061 GCF_015228065.2 Penaeus monodon | reverse complement strand
TTGGATTATGCATATCAAAAGACAGTGCATCTGTATACCGAGAACCCTACAGTAATTTACTGAGACGTCTACATGTGTTGTTTGTATTCAACGCAGGACATGCAGAGAGATAGGAATCATTCAGCTTTTCCTGGGGGTGAGTGGCAAAGGCGAGTTGATGAGCGTAGCAAGCATAATCAGGTAATTAAAAAAAAAAAAAAAATTGAAAATG
>NC_051418.1:1263684-1263789 GCF_015228065.2 Penaeus monodon | reverse complement strand
GAAAAAAATCAAAACACTAATAACCGAAAACTATCCTATTGGTTTAATGATCAGTCTATACTAACTAATTATTATAGTGCTTTATACATTTTTTATGTAACATAT
>NC_051418.1:1263269-1263606 GCF_015228065.2 Penaeus monodon | reverse complement strand
ATTTCATGGAAAAAGAGTGAGCACTAGTGACAAACTGAAGTCCTCAAAGTCGTGGGTGTGGCCCTTAGGGGGGGGGCAAGCCAGACCTTAAGGAGACTAACAAAGTCTCGGGGGGAGGGGGGATCCACCCAAGCCTTCCTAATTGATACCCCTGGCAGACAGACACACAAGAAAAAATACATGCAATGTAAACATATATTCAACACAAAGTATAGGCAATACGAAGATGCATGCCATGAAAGCGTAATGCAAACTCTAGTATATATGCAATGCAAAAAGACATTTTGATTAGTTTGTCCGTTTACTTCGACCTTTATTTCGGAGATATCTCTACGAG
>NC_051418.1:1263128-1263204 GCF_015228065.2 Penaeus monodon | reverse complement strand
GTTTTTGATATTATTTGAATGGGATTTTTTCTGTATGTGCATTCAGTATATTATATGTTTGTTTTGTGTTTGTATA
>NC_051418.1:1262797-1263032 GCF_015228065.2 Penaeus monodon | reverse complement strand
AAGGTCTAAAAGAGAGAGCGAGAGCGAGGGGGTAACCACCCATACTCCTCTCAACCCACCACCTCCTCTCCCTTCCTTAGCCTCTACACCACCTTCTCCCCTCTCCCTTTTTCTCTTTTCTTACCTGTATCCCTCGCCCTCCCATCTTCCTTTCTCCATCCCCCATCCCCCACTATGTCTAACTTTCCCCTTTTCCTTCTCTTCTTCCTCCCCCCTCTGTGACTCATTCTCCCCT
>NC_051418.1:1262241-1262638 GCF_015228065.2 Penaeus monodon | reverse complement strand
AAAAATGTTTTTTCCTTCCTTCTCCCCTTCTCCCTGTCTTCCCCCTCTATGCCTCCCCCCTCTCCCTGTCCCCCTCTGTGACGGAAGTGGCGGGACTTGTAATGGGCATGATATACGGGACACTTTACAATCTATTAATCATAGGACTTGCTCAGGCTTTGGTCGCTTGCCTTTTCCTTTCCACCGCCTCTTGATCTTTCTTTCTCGCACTCTCTTCTTGTCTAATTTCTCTGTCTCCCTTTTTGCTTCTCTTCTTCTCCATCTCTCTAACTTTATTTTCTCTCCGTCTGTTTATGTTTCATTATTTATGTGCGTCTCCCTGCCTCCCTTTACCTCTCTTCATATATTTATGTAACTATGTCTCTCCAGTTGTCTCTAAGATCCAGACAGCTATTTA
>NC_051418.1:1261086-1261809 GCF_015228065.2 Penaeus monodon | reverse complement strand
CTTACATATCATTTTTCCCCGTACCTCTCCATCCATCCATATTTTTGCTCCTTCATCTTTCCGCCCGTTTCTTTCTCTCTTGCTCTCCTCACTTTCTCCGACACGCCGTGTACACCTTGAGATGACACATGGTCTCATAAGGTGCCATCGTCCCTATGCTAATGGTGCCATAAGTCGAGGGGCGCTGGCACCGACGCGCTGGTCAGCCGGGTGTTTGTGGCCCCAACAGACCCCGGCCTCTTCTCCGTTTGCGGATTCAGGAGGACTTAATCCGGCCAGCTTACGCGAACGCTCTCGCTAGCCTTCAATGAAGCGGTTTTGCATTGCAGTTGCTGTGACGTCAAGGGCTTCGTCTCGCAACGGTAAAGGGAAAACGCTCAAAACTCAGTTAAGTTCTCGGAAATGTTTTTCTGTGCTTCTCCTTTCTATTTATCGACGTATGATTTTCCTTTCATGGATCTCCATTGACGTTGTATGTAAGACGAATTTCCTCAAGTAGAATAAAAAGTTTCACTATTTTTTTGTATATATAATAGGTCAAGATGCTTCTGAGCTTAAAAAGGTTCTTTGGGGAGAGAGCCTGGAGTTTAATAGCTTGTGGAAAATTAAGAAAAAAAAGTAGAGTCAGCATCTGTCTGACGATAAAGAAAACTTCTCTAAGATTAAAGTTTCTGGAAAGAAGATCCTCTCATATTGATTTCCTCGAGTTGGGAAGTTGCTCTT
>NC_051418.1:1255826-1256552 GCF_015228065.2 Penaeus monodon | reverse complement strand
GGAAGATATGGATGTTCGTGTTATATCTGTCGCTAAAGTTTTTACCGTGACGTCACCCACTTGTCCTTCTGCTTTCTCTCTCTGTCCACCCCCTCCCCTCTTCGGTCTCCTTTATCTCCCGCCGCTGCAGCCTCGTCCATTTCTCTCATGCTCTTATTTTTCTCTGATTCTTTTTTTTTTTTTCTTCCTCCCCTTCCATCCCCCCCCCCACACACACACATGCTACTCCATCCTTCCCTAATACCATTATGCTGTCAAGCCGGAGGGAGAGCGTCCTGTTAAACACCTACTTTTACCCGTTGTGAGGCTGATTTTTTTTTGCGTTCTCACTTTCTCTCTTTTCTTTCTCTTTATAAACATATACATTTTCATCTTCTTCCATTCTTCTGTTTCTCTATATTTGATTGCGTGAGTGTCTATCTGTGTGTGTGACTGCACTGATAAACCGCCTCGTGAAAAGAGGAAACCTGCCTTGACCTACATTACCGAGAAATGGAATTCACTTCAAAGAAGATTTTGACGTCTTGCACGAGGCCAAGGTCTGTCTCGGCGAGAAACGCCGGCGAGATCAAAGGTCTTTCCGCGAATGACTCTCGCCCGGGATGAGAAAAGACAGCCTGATTTCGTAACATGGAACGGATCGCCAGTGGGGGCAGGGGATGGCGTGGCCAAGGATGACGAGTGATGTATGTGTGTAAACAATAGATCGATGGAAGAGGGGGTTTT
>NC_051418.1:1255250-1255390 GCF_015228065.2 Penaeus monodon | reverse complement strand
AAATCAAATCAGTCACTTGATTTTGGAGAAAGCAAAGAAACCAATACCATTGCCTAAAACAATATTTCCTCATTGAGAACTTTTTTATCATATTACCACTCATGTTTATTTTTAGATGTATAAACACATTCAATATGTGG
>NC_051418.1:1254826-1254990 GCF_015228065.2 Penaeus monodon | reverse complement strand
ATTGTTAGGACGAAAAGACCTAGCTCATTTGCTGTATTGGGTTAATTAAAAAGAAGAAAAAAAATGGAAATAGCGATTTAAATAATATATATGTCCCCCAGGACAGAGCATACTGTTTTGAATAACAATTATTGTTCTACCATAAGTGTCCGAATGATTTTATG
>NC_051418.1:1254669-1254771 GCF_015228065.2 Penaeus monodon | reverse complement strand
ACGTATGTACAGTCGTTACATTCAAGAAGGATTTCTGTCATAAACCTCAGGTTAGAATATCTACTGAATGCTAAGGATTTATTAGGAAGAGATGTAGAACAT
>NC_051418.1:1253160-1253438 GCF_015228065.2 Penaeus monodon | reverse complement strand
GAAACTGGTTTCAGTTTTTATAGTTTTACAGTATTTCATAAGTTTGAATACTAGTTCACATCTTGGTTTATTATGCTTGTTTATTTCTCACTCTCCGTATATAATCTTCATAGTGAAGCAACTCGGTATGAGAAATTAGAACGTTCTTACGGGTCTGTTACGTGTATTAATAAGTAAAATACTTGAATGATGCCTTTCCATTATTCTCAGTTAATGGCGAAAAATCTTACTCTGAACCAGAACTACATGAAGTAATTTTGCCTTCCATAATAAAGCAG
>NC_051418.1:1252693-1252803 GCF_015228065.2 Penaeus monodon | reverse complement strand
GTTTATTGTTAAACACTGTTTCTTTCCATATATCTGTGTATGCTTTATTATAGCTAACCCATCTACTCAGTGTACAGTTTTATGAAAACCTAGCCACTGGCCTACATAGG
>NC_051418.1:1247778-1247894 GCF_015228065.2 Penaeus monodon | reverse complement strand
TATAATGTGTAAATGTCCATCTGTTATCCAGAATTTTCTGTTTTTTAGGAGAGAAACTATCAAATTCCTTTGTTTTATTCTTTTTATGAAAATTCTTCCAAGTATATATAAATAAG
>NC_051418.1:1247354-1247494 GCF_015228065.2 Penaeus monodon | reverse complement strand
TCTTATCTACTCATACATGCGAACTCTTTATTCATTATTCTTAGGAGCCCATTACTGCATAAAAAGAAATTAGTACTACCTTTAAAAAACAGCAGATAACTTAAAACTGATACAATGCATTATCCTAATCCCAGGTCTCA
>NC_051418.1:1245361-1245694 GCF_015228065.2 Penaeus monodon | reverse complement strand
ACACCTGATTTTTTCAAGATCCCATAGTATCTCAGGAAGTTAATTATCACTGGAAGGCAATTGCTTCATGTGTTTTTCCTGTGGCGAATTAGGATTTTTCTCCATGAAACTGACTCAATTAAAGAAAATATATCATTCAAGTAGTTACTTTGATTAAATACACTTTAAACAGTTTTACAACCCGTAAGGAAGGTTATGATATCATACTAATTGCTTCACGTGAAGATTTCATCAGTTAGTAAGGCAACAAACAGGCTTAGAATTATACTAAAGATTTACTGATATTACATAATTATAATGTAAAACTATAAAACCTGATCCAATTCCATTTGC
>NC_051418.1:1243979-1244084 GCF_015228065.2 Penaeus monodon | reverse complement strand
CTTTTCTATATCTCTTCCTAATAAATCCTAGCATTCAGTTGATTATTTCTAACCTTATTTTTATGAAAGAATGCCTTGACTGTATTTTCATTGTTGCATATGTCC
>NC_051418.1:1243739-1243922 GCF_015228065.2 Penaeus monodon | reverse complement strand
ATAGATAATTTTACCTTTATGGTAAAAAAATAATGTTATTTCAAATCAATAATTCTCTCCTTGTGGACATGTATATTTATTATTTTCAATCGCTATATCCATTTTTTTTTTTTCCTTTTCCAATAACTCAAGACTGAGCTGAACTAGGTCCTTTTGATTTCATTCCACTTCAACCATAATAAC
>NC_051418.1:1243292-1243504 GCF_015228065.2 Penaeus monodon | reverse complement strand
ACAATGATGCTCGCATGTGGTGCACATATGAATGGTGTTATACCATTTATGTGATCTAAAAATAAACATGAATTGCCTTTTCATAAAATCCTAGGTTTTTCACAAAAACTGTTTTTTCTATATGCACCAGTGGAGGATATATGTTTCGGCAATGGATTTTAATTGCTTTCTTTGTTGTGTTTTCTCAAAAAATATTGACCCCGGGCCAGGAC
>NC_051418.1:1242638-1242894 GCF_015228065.2 Penaeus monodon | reverse complement strand
TTCCTTCTTTCTTATTTTTCACAGGAAATGAATACGGAAAAATTTATCAGCTTTCAATATGAGGCGTAATGTTTCTAGTATTTTTGGTATATTTTAACATACCTACCGTCATACTTCATACAAAAGAAAGATAGAGATAGAGATCATTTTCGCGATGCATGAGAATTAACATTTTTTTGTCTGATTCCATAATCTTTTTTCATAATTATTAATTCTTTTGAAGGATTCGGAAGGCCACTAAAGCCGACGAATTCGC
>NC_051418.1:1242340-1242558 GCF_015228065.2 Penaeus monodon | reverse complement strand
CTATTCGAATTCCCTGGCTTTAATGGGTTTCTCGAATCCTTTCAAAAGATATTAATTATGAAAAAGATTATGCGAATCCAGACAAAAAAATGTTATTTCCCTCCATGCAGCTCGAAATGATCGCTAGCTCTCTATCTTTCTTTTGTATGAATGTATACGGTAGGGATGTTATATATATAAACATTCGAATTCGTGGCTTTAAAATGGCTTTGTTCGAA
>NC_051418.1:1242160-1242243 GCF_015228065.2 Penaeus monodon | reverse complement strand
AAAGGATTTTCTGTCATGTAAACATCAGGTTAGAATAATCTACTGAATGCAAGGATTTTATTAGGAAGAGATGTATAAATAAT
>NC_051418.1:1240635-1240923 GCF_015228065.2 Penaeus monodon | reverse complement strand
TGACACTGGTTGCAGTTTTATAAGTTTTACAGTAGTTTCAATAAGTTATGTAATACTAAGTTCACATCTTAGTTTTATTATAGTTTGTTTATTTCGCACTAACTAATTTATCTTCATGTGAATCAACTAGTATGAGAATTATAAGTTCTTACGGGTTCCTGTTACGGTGTATTAAAAAAGGTAAATACTTTAAATGATGCCTTTCATTATTGCGTCAGTTAATGGCCGAAAAATCTTAATTCTGAACAGAAAACTACATGAAGTTAATTTGCCTTCCCTATAAAGCAG
>NC_051418.1:1240207-1240284 GCF_015228065.2 Penaeus monodon | reverse complement strand
GTTATTTGGTTAAACACGTGTTTTCTTTCCCATATTAAAACCAATCTGGTATCTTTATATATAGCTACCCATCTAGC
>NC_051418.1:1235385-1235624 GCF_015228065.2 Penaeus monodon | reverse complement strand
GGTTTGGGGGTTAAAGGGGGGGGGCTGTGGTTTTTGACGGCCCCGAAATTTCCCGGGGGTTTTTTGGGGTTTTTAGCAAAAATTAAAGGGGTTTAAAATCTTTTAAAACAAACCCCTTTAAAAAAACTTCCTTTTTTGCTGGGAAAATTTTTGGTTTGAATTTTTTTAAAAAAGTAATGGGGAAAAAAGGCAAAAAAGAAAAATAAAAAATGGCCCCCCAAAAACCCCCTAAAATTTTT
>NC_051418.1:1234995-1235337 GCF_015228065.2 Penaeus monodon | reverse complement strand
ATTCAACTTTAAAATTTCCCCCCAATTTTTTGGGGGAAAATTAAAAAAAAAGGGGATCCAAAAAGGGGTTTAAAAAAAATGAAAAAATTTGCCCAAAAAATTTAAATCTTCGGTCTGGAGGGGGAAAAATTTTTTTGGAAACAAAAAATTTTCAAACAAATTTTGGAGGGGGAAAAAAAAAATTAAAAAAGGGACAAAATTTTGGGTTTTTAAAAAGGGTTACCGGGAAAAAGACAAAAGGGTTTAATAAACCCGAACCAGAAAATTAAAAAAATTTTAAAAATTTTTTAAAAAAAAGGGGGCCGAAAATTTTTAAAAACTCAAGAAAGGGAACCCTTCTTT
>NC_051418.1:1234879-1234963 GCF_015228065.2 Penaeus monodon | reverse complement strand
GGTTTCCCCCCAAAAAAAACAAAATTTTAAAAAAATGTTTTTATTTTAAACCACAGAAAAAAAGGGGGGAGGGAAACAAAAAAG
>NC_051418.1:1220286-1220402 GCF_015228065.2 Penaeus monodon | reverse complement strand
AACATTATGTCAATGTTTGTTTTTAGGTACCTTTCTCTTGTTCTTAGTTATATGAATTTAAATGTTTGGTTATGATGGAGACCATCGTTTTAAAACGATATTAAAAGATTACATGT
>NC_051418.1:1217135-1217271 GCF_015228065.2 Penaeus monodon | reverse complement strand
CTTGACAAACATGTAAGACATGTAATCTTTTAATATCGTTTTAAAACGATGGTCTCCATCATAACCAAACAACATTTAAATTCATATAACTAAGAACAAGAGAAAGGTACCTAAAAACAAACATTGACATAATGTT
>NC_051418.1:1215461-1215815 GCF_015228065.2 Penaeus monodon | reverse complement strand
TTTAGCAACCCAAAAGCTCATGATCTTTTTTTTTAGGCGTTGTTAGTTTTTTGGGTGTTTTGGGGGGGAAATGGGAGGGGGGAGATTTTCCCTAGGAAAATTTGGGAAAATTTCCCGGGGGAAAAAATGAGGGTTTTTTTAAAACCCCCCTTTTTTTTTTTTAGTTTATTTGTAAGGGGTAAAAAACAAAGTTAGAAAATAAAAAAAAAGGGGGGGGGGGATTTTTTTAAAAACCCCAAAATTTTTATCCTAAAAACCTCCCAGGGGGGGAAGTTTTTAAAAATTTTAAAATTTAAATGGGATTAAAAAAAAAGGGGGGGATTTTAAATGGGGGAGGCAGGACGGGACTAAAGG
>NC_051418.1:1215202-1215404 GCF_015228065.2 Penaeus monodon | reverse complement strand
GGGGGGGATAGGGGGGGGAAAAAGGGGGAAAAGTGGGGTTTTAAAAAGGGAGTAAGGAAAAAAAAAGAGGAAAGGGGGGGGTTTTAAAGGGTAGAGTTAAAAGGGGGGGATATATCAAAAATTTTTTGGAATCTAAATAAATGAACCAAAATTGAAGAATCCCAAAAACTTAATGAAATTTTAAAAAATTTTTAAAAAATAG
>NC_051418.1:1214346-1214581 GCF_015228065.2 Penaeus monodon | reverse complement strand
CGCTCATAAAAGGGGGTTTTGTCCTTACTTGGCACGAATTTAGCTATGAAACGGTTATTAAAAAGGGAAATGTTAAGCAATATAAAGGGGATCGCAACCAACCAACCATATTTGTGTAGCAAGATATGAAAAATCAGGTAAAAAGCAAAATGATCATGTATTAAAGCGTAATTAGTGTGGAATACGTATATGACAAAAAATTAATATATAAATATGTAGAATAGGTGTGTTTTTT
>NC_051418.1:1210900-1211092 GCF_015228065.2 Penaeus monodon | reverse complement strand
ACCCAAGGGGGAAACGAAAAAGGATTAAGGTGATGTATGGGGATTAGAAGGCTAAAGGAAAAAAGAATTAGTCTGTGGAAAGGTCAGGGCGGTGGATTTTAATTGGTGAAATGTCGGGGAACAAAACCCCCTTCAAACCCTTCGTCATGGGGACCCCCCCCCCCGTGGTGCAGATTTTGGAGGATTAGCTGG
>NC_051418.1:1209010-1209116 GCF_015228065.2 Penaeus monodon | reverse complement strand
TTTAATTTTAATACACAACAAAAAAAAAAACACCCCTGATATAATATGGAGAAAAAAACCCAAACAACAAAACCAAAAAAACTTTTTATATTTTTTTTCCCCAAAA
>NC_051418.1:1208016-1208192 GCF_015228065.2 Penaeus monodon | reverse complement strand
GAATTTTGGGACCTTGAAGTTTCCGCTCGCAATGACGGCCCTTTTCTATGGGGGAAAATGAGCACTAGGGGTATTGGCGTAGGGGAAGCAAAGAGAAAAAAAAAAAAAAAGAGGCACGAAGTGTGTGGGCTCTCCGTGGGTTCAAACTTTGGGCCCTCCTGGCAAAGGGCCCCCGG
>NC_051418.1:1206011-1206170 GCF_015228065.2 Penaeus monodon | reverse complement strand
AACCCCTGGTGGGAAGCAGCCAAGATGCCAGAGGTGATTAATTGATACCCCACGGTTTTTGGGAAGGAAAAACCCCCCGGGCCCATAAAGCCGAAAACATGGGGAAATAAGATTGGGGAAAGTCCGGGGGACAAGGCCCCCCCTTAAAAAAAAAAGGGG
>NC_051418.1:1204948-1205013 GCF_015228065.2 Penaeus monodon | reverse complement strand
GGGGTTTTGGGGGGGGTTTTAAATTGGTTTGTTACCAAAACGGGAGGGGTTTTTAAACTTTTCCC
>NC_051418.1:1204819-1204913 GCF_015228065.2 Penaeus monodon | reverse complement strand
CGGTTTTAAAACTGGAAAAAAAGTAAAAGAAAACAAAAAAGGGTTTTTTTTTTTTTGAGTAAAGGGTTTTTTTTCCTTTTTGGAGGGGGGGGAA
>NC_051418.1:1204602-1204773 GCF_015228065.2 Penaeus monodon | reverse complement strand
GTATATTTTTTAAGCCAAGAAACAAATCATGAAGATCGAAGATAGGCGTGAAAGTGCAAACATGCTCAAAAAAGGAGGTGGGAAATGTGAAGGTTCACGGGTGTAATAGCAAGGTATTAGGATAAAAAAAACATGCCACAAACCCACACCCAAAAACACCAACAACAACAT
>NC_051418.1:1204313-1204432 GCF_015228065.2 Penaeus monodon | reverse complement strand
TTTCTTTTATGGTACCATCAAATATTGGGCTGTGTACATGTAAAATGCATCGAGTGATGCGGATGGTAGGAGGTCCCGTCTTCAGAGAAGTTGATGTTAACATAAAATACATACAATAC
>NC_051418.1:1203620-1203901 GCF_015228065.2 Penaeus monodon | reverse complement strand
CCAACAGTACAAGTGGACCAATAGGACAAAAAAATACGCGAAGGCCGTTGCTTATTCTCTCACCCTGCAAGGTTTGCGATAGACTTATATTTACATTATATTAATGTAATTGATTTGCCTTTGCGGTTTTGTGGTCCCGTTTAGCTGACTGTGGTGGTTTGTTGTGAAAAGGCAAGCTCAAATAGGTTTTATTTTCAAGGAAAAGGGCCCTGAATAACCCCATACTTTACTCGGTTTTGGGCCGGTTTCCCCGGCCGCGGCCCTGGTTTTTAAAAAATTAA
>NC_051418.1:1203442-1203571 GCF_015228065.2 Penaeus monodon | reverse complement strand
AGACAATGCTCAAAATTATGAGTTATATATTAATTTATCTTAAAAATAATATATTTAATTATATAAATTTTTTTTATTAAAAAAATTTTTTTGGGTGGGGTTGGTTTTTTGGGGGTGTTGGGGGGGATG
>NC_051418.1:1202659-1203222 GCF_015228065.2 Penaeus monodon | reverse complement strand
TGGCCATTCAGTAAAAATCCACAAGTATGGGCTGTTTTTTTCTTTTGGTTGTTCTACAATTTTGGGGGTTATGGGGTTGTGATTGAGTGCACGTATGTTAGCGTGGGCTATTATATTGGATCTGTTTATGTATATATGCAAAAATTATATTATATATTTATAATATAATATTATTTATAATAAAAATTATTAAAATAATTATAAAATACATTAATAATATATTAACTAAATATATATTAATATTTATATAATATAAAAAAAATTTTTAAAAAAAAAAAAAAAAAATATATAATATAATAATAAAAATTTTTAAATAAATTTTAATTTATATATAAAATTATATATATATATATATAAATATTATATTATTAATATTATATTAAAAATTTAATATGTTTTCACTTTAAATTATGATATGAAAATAAAATTCAATAGGAAAATATTAATTATGACACTAGATTGTGCATACCGTTTAGTTTTTGTTTTGTTTTGGTGGCGACGCCATGCGTCACTTTGAAAGGCAAATGTACACACTAACAGTGTTGGGAAATTTTTTTAAAGCT
>NC_051418.1:1202142-1202552 GCF_015228065.2 Penaeus monodon | reverse complement strand
GGACAGTAGAGGGGTGTTGAGGGTTGGGCTGTTGTGGGGGGGGTTACGAAGGAGTGTTTTAAAAATTAGTTTAGTAAAGGGCGATATAAAGATAATTATGAAAAGTAAAGTTTTTAAACAATTGTACTTGCGTGCATTTGTGGTTGCATTTGGGGTTTTTTATGGATGAAATGAAGGAAAATAGATTTAAAAGCTATAACAGTGAATATTACTTAGAATAGAAAAAAATTCAAAATTGTCAATAAAAAGGGGAACTGTAAAGCAAGAAAAATATATACTGCTTTTTTTCAAAAAAAATATATTTAGGGTAGCCCAATGGGGAAAAAATTTAACCCCGGGGTAGGATGTGATATTTTACTTTATCTTTTTTGGGTTGAAATGGTTTTCAACGGTAAAGAGTTTTCCTTTGG
>NC_051418.1:1197803-1198342 GCF_015228065.2 Penaeus monodon | reverse complement strand
CCCCCTCCCCAAAAACCTCTCCCCCTTCCCCCTTTTCGTTTTTCCCTTTTGGGGCCCCTCTTTCCCCCCCCCTTCCCCCCCTTTTTTTCTCTCCCTTTTTTCCTTTTCCTCCCCCCCCCCCTCCTCACCCTTTTCCCCCCCTCCCTCCGTCTCCCCTTTTCCCCTTTTTCCTTCATTTCCCTTTTTAAAAAACCCCTTTTTTTTTCCCCCCCCCCCTTTTTTGAACCCTTTATTTTTTTTTTTTTTTTTCCCCCTTTTTTTTTTTTTTTTTTTTTTTTAAAATTTTTTTTTCCCCCCCCCAAAAAAAAAAAATTTTTTTTTTTTTTTTTTCCCCCCTTTTTTCCCCCCCCCCCTTTTTTAAAATTTTTTTTTTTTTTTTTGGGTTTTTTTTTCCTTTTTTTTTTTAAAAATTTTTTTTAAAAAATTTTTTTTTTAAAAAATTTTTTTTTTTTTTATAAAAACCCCCTTTTTTCCCCCTTTTAAAAAATTAAAAATTTTTTTTCCCCCCCCCCCCAAAATTTTTTTTTCCCCCCCCGGGG
>NC_051418.1:1197535-1197630 GCF_015228065.2 Penaeus monodon | reverse complement strand
CCCCCCCCCCCCTTTTTTTCCCCCTCTCCCCCCCTCTTTTTTCCCTTTCCTCTCCCCCCCCTTTCCCCCTTTCTTTTTTCCCTCTCCCCCTTTTT
>NC_051418.1:1196709-1196906 GCF_015228065.2 Penaeus monodon | reverse complement strand
CCCCCAAAAAACCCCCCTTTTGGGGGGGCCCCCCCCCCCAAAAAAAAAAAATTTTTAAAAAAGGGGAAACCCTTTTTTTTCCCCGGGGGTTTTAAAATTTTTTTTTTTTTCCCCCCCTTTTTTTTTTTTCCCCCTTTTTTTTGGGGGTTTTGGGGGAAAAAAGGGAAAGAATTTTTTTTTCCCCCCCCTTTTCCCCC
>NC_051418.1:1196439-1196619 GCF_015228065.2 Penaeus monodon | reverse complement strand
AAAAAAAAAACCCCTTTTTTCCCCCCAAACCTTTTTTTTCCCCTTTTTTTTTTTTTTCCCCCCCCTTCCCCCTTTTTCCCTTTGGTTTTTTTCCCAACCCCCGCTCACATTACATTTATCATTGCATATGTATATGTACATATATTCTTTGCAAACTCTCTCAAAACACAACAACAATCT
>NC_051418.1:1195522-1196090 GCF_015228065.2 Penaeus monodon | reverse complement strand
TTCCTGCAGTCCTTCGCCCTGCTCTCCAAGCATCGTATTGCAAGAGAGAGCGAGTAATATGATCTTTTATTAATGCCTCTCTCGCGCGTTTAAAGAAACTAATTTCTCTCGTATTGTTATTACTTTGTCCCGTTTTCTATGCATCTAAATGTAGGCGTTTTCTGTTACGCTTTATTTACGGTATGGAGAGGCTTTATATAACTTATTGTTTCAGAATCTTTAACGGATTGTCATAATTAGTGAAACGCTATAAATTTCGTTCTCTATGATCTGCAATGGGGGTCAACAAGACTGGGATACAGAAGTTGCTGAGAATAAAAATAAAGTTTGTTGTATCGTTCAGATCAAATCCTCAAGGAACACTGGCCATGTACAGACACAGTAAAGAACACTCGAACATTTCGTTCGTCACGAACGCTAATACTGCTATGTATCCCGAGGGAACGTTGTAATCTAATATAAGCAAACGGTTCATTGTCCCGTTGGATGCTATTGGATTATAGACCTTCCTGCCTGGGGTTGTGTACGTTGTGGGAAGACAAAGCGAAGGGAGATAACTTTTTTTTAG
>NC_051418.1:1195363-1195473 GCF_015228065.2 Penaeus monodon | reverse complement strand
TTTCCTTCAATCTTTTTAATATTTCTTCCTTAGCCTCCGTTCTCCTCTCACCCTCCGTCCCCCAACTATCTCTCTCTACTTCACTCTTTCCTTACTTTTCTTCGTCTTGC
>NC_051418.1:1195132-1195286 GCF_015228065.2 Penaeus monodon | reverse complement strand
TCCTCCCCTTCCCATCTCCCTCCTCTTCTCCCACCCTCGCTTTTAAATCTGCTATTTTGAGATCGTTTTAATTCATCTCAAATCCCGTGATTTCATAGGCTTTGCTCTACACATTCCTGCGATCTTCCAAATAAATTTTTCTTCGGTAAATTGT
>NC_051418.1:1194736-1195061 GCF_015228065.2 Penaeus monodon | reverse complement strand
TGATTTCAAAAGAAAAGGGAGAAAAAAAGAATAGAAGCTTGACCATTCTGACATAACGCAAATAAATAACCTTTCAGTCTGGATCCCCTGCTTCAGAATCCTGCTTCGAACCGACAAACAATCTATTTGAATCATACCTAACTCTAAAAATATCCATCGTTCTACGACTGCTTATCCATAATATCGCTCTAAAAAGTCTCGCGTTTCTCTCCCATCCATAAAAAGATTTGGGTTTGAAAAATGGTGGGAAAGGAGAACAGGGGATCCAGAAGATAGAGAGGAAAACGGGAAATGGGTATATAGACGGAAATATCGAGTAAAACAA
>NC_051418.1:1183963-1184063 GCF_015228065.2 Penaeus monodon | reverse complement strand
TTTTCTGTGTGTTGCCCATCTGGACGCGTGACCGCACTGTGGCTCTTTTCCCGTGTACGGTTTGGCGACCTTATGCCTTTCTGCTTCTTTTTTGCTTTAC
>NC_051418.1:1173358-1174023 GCF_015228065.2 Penaeus monodon | reverse complement strand
AAGGGCGTGACGACGAGATCGACGTCGATGAGGCACGGCCAGGTTGGGGGAAAAATCTAGGGGGATCGGGGATAGCCGCCAAGGATGCGCAAGAAAGGCGAAACAAGGAGGGGACACGAGATAAACCGCAGACGGGGAGAATTTTCGATCCGGGGAAAAACCCTAGTGTGTTAGTTTTTTTCGTATGGTGGTTCCAGGCGGAGCGTCGGGCCGAGAGGAGTAACCCTGCCCGGTTTGAAAAGAAGATGGGCCGGTGAAACCTGGTTCGAAAACCCGACCCCCCCTCACAAGAGGTGAATTATCATTCAACCAAATGGCCCCTTATGTCCCCAATCAAAAGGGTAGGACCTGATTTTTGGATTTGAATGGAATCAGGGTTAGTGAAGATTTAAGAGGGGAAAGGGTTAAATGAGAAAGGCCAGTATCGTATTTTTAAAGGGGGACCCTGTCCAGATTAATGGGGAGTTTTTGCAGATGTTTGGGGAGTTACCAAATTAGATTGGTTGTGCACTCTCGTTTTTATTTAAAAATTAGAAAAGACCTTAAATTATATGTCCAAAAGGGCCATTAGAACCCTGCCTTTTTTTTTCAAAAGTTTTGGCCTATTTCTCGCTCAACGGGTTCAGTTCGCCAAGACTTTTAACGAATTTTGATGGGGAGGAGTT
>NC_051418.1:1170901-1172297 GCF_015228065.2 Penaeus monodon | reverse complement strand
TCGATCACTACACCATAATGCGCTCGTCAACTGAAGTTGCATCCTCAACTGAAAAAACAAAGCTTGGTGGTGATAGTGATAAACTGGCAGTGGTGGACACTGTGATAATGGTAATTAGGTCATATGGAGCAACGACTGCAGTGGTTCTCAGCTAGGAGAGTATCAGCTGGTCAAAGAGCAGGGTGTCGGTCAAAAACTGCAAATTTTCAAGAAAGGAACACACGCACAGAAGAATAATGCCTGAATCATGACGTATGTCATGGATGGATGCGTCTGATTCTAAACAATTAGATAAAATTAGGTTCAGCATAACAAGTAAAGGTGGGGCTTTCTTGGAAGTTAAAAGGGAAGAGGGTGTCGAGCAAATGCGTGGGGACAACTGGTTAACTGTGACTACAATTACGAACATCGTCCCTTTCTTTTTCTTTCTTGGTGTATGAACAATAGTAATCTAGAGTCATTAAGCAGTTACACTGTAATGCGCAACAGTAAATACAAAATCTTATAATTTTCTATAAACATTGTCATAACATTTACCTAGAAGGGCAACTTCTTTTTCCTTTGCGCATGGCGGAAGTTCACGTGACTTTTTTCCACTTTCTTTCACATTTCCCGCCACCCTCTCCACCATTATCAGCTTAATTAACTCCGCCATACTGAACAATCCAGGTTAGTAGCCCCGGCGTCACGGCCTTACTCACTACCACCATTATCATCCGTGTTAACCCATGATTTCTTTCACAAACACCATCGCTACCTGTAGGATAATCGTGTCATATCTTGGAGTACAAGAATAATCACTCTCAGTATAATACTCATCAAGCTAACATTTCTGGTTCCGGTGTTGACAATACAAACGAAATGTTTCGGGCATTACACTGTTTTCCTTTTAGTGTAGCTTTGGCGAACCAGCCACAGATTTTCAATACTCGTTTTTTGTACCTTCACTACAAGACATAATTGCGATATTGAAAAAAAGGCCTAGATTCTATGCCAACCACAGCAGTCACAACACACGTCTGACGCGCTGGTATGTGTGATAATCAAGACAGGGAAATGTGGAGGAAAACTTCAGAAGTGTCGTACAATTTTCAGTGATTTTACTGTCAGAGTTCCACCGGTAATTTTAAAGCTAATTACTGAAAATTATATAACTTCTTTTAAAATTTTAATTAAAACAGTTATTAACCATAAAATCAAGTGAGAGGTGATTCCATAAACTTCCAATCGGAGACCATTAGCTGGCAACTCACTCTTCTAGACGTCTCTGCTTGTCCCAGAAGAAACGTTTTCACCTCTTAAATGTAACATATGTCATAATCACACGAAATTTTCCATATTCTTGATGTTTTCATACATGCAGACGTACATGAGACGAAAAGTAAACTGTGTAAAC
>NC_051418.1:1169214-1170804 GCF_015228065.2 Penaeus monodon | reverse complement strand
TTTGTTTGCGATGTTACAACATTTATTTATTTTGTTAGGTATAATTCATTATACATATGTCAATGCAGTTTACTCACTTATTTCATTGAGACTGAGTGTATCCAAAGCTGAGACATTTAAAAGCAAGGACAAACTATTGGCGGCAATGTTTGGATTCACTAACGTAATATAGACCGTTTATTTATCATGATAAGTAGAGCATAATAACTATAAGCTGTTTGAAAAACTATTTTTTCGAATTTACATCACTTCGCATAAAACTGGTAGTAACAAAAACAGCTTCATAAAAAGGAAAATGGAAGGAAAAAAGACTGAAAATACAAGACAGAAATTTTGTTTATGCATCAATTTCTCGCTATATTTTGAAAGTAAACCACACACATTCATCCACCTAAGAGACAGTCATCGAGTCTAGTCTTAAAAGTTTGGAGGTTTGGATGCTATCAAGCTGACGCTACATTTAATACAAGTAGCAAATATGCAATATCTGAGCCTGAGATACTTTCGTCCGTTCATTGGCAAAATCTTAGTTATGTATAAGAAAGGCTTTGTTGTAAGAATTTTCCCTCGCAAGTCTCCCACGCTGTTGTTACTCACGAACAGGGAGGAATCTCTGCTCGCAGTGTGCCTGTTCTTCCTGTTGCTATGAGTCACGAAACTTTCAGCCGACGATGCAGCCTTCACGCGAAGTTATTGGAGATTTGCCATGCCATTCCTCTTCAGGAAGGAGATTTATAGCTTTTCGTGTATGCGATGTTGTCCCGATAATTAACCGTAAGACCGAGTTATTTCACCTCATATCAGAGTAAATTTGTAGGACCCGCCACCCTGACAGGATTGTGCTCCACTCATGAGAGAGAAATGCAGCTAGCTATGTATTGCAAGCTTTTCATTCTTGTGTTAAAGCATCTCATTCACTGCGCTTTCTAAGAAGGACTTTTCCCTTGCGATTATTCACATCAGTTATTATGACAGCTATTATATGTTCTATCCCCCACGGAATGTACTTGAAGAATACCACTAAATCAAACTTGCCTCAGACATATGGAAGTAACTAATATAGGATGAGCAGAACCTGATGGGTTGCAGAGCACCCGTTACGTGCACACGACAAACAATCAGTAATTTTATTTTTACTTCCCAGGAACGTTGTTGGTCCTGATAATAATACATACGATTTAACATGGGGGGAACAACTCTCGTATAATTTAATTACAGTTAGACCCCACTACACATGCTGGCCGAAAGGAATATCCATAACAAATCGTTGATCTCTCACTGTTTCGGAAACCCTTGCTGTCATAGGACACAATACATTCTTGGTCGCGTTTCCATGAACTTAAGGATCATTACCTGTACCAGTATCACTAAGCTGGCTGGGAATTAAGGCAGTATTGGCTATTAAGTCGATATTTTGTGTCAGGCTAAGTCTGTGGTTTCTCTGGTGCCTGGGACAAGTCCGGGATGGTTGATGGTGTATTATTATGGCTGTTTGTATTTTGTTTGTTTTTCTTACTTCAGCTTTCACTACTACTACTATCAGCATTATTGTGTTGTTGTTATCAATGTTAATGTTATCCTCATACTGTG
>NC_051418.1:1166639-1168555 GCF_015228065.2 Penaeus monodon | reverse complement strand
TTCAAGCTTAGGCCCAGACTTTGAATTAGAGATAGAAGTGCATAAACGTTATATTGAGGAATTAGACTTTGAAAGAGTTAAGATTCAGTCACTTTTAACAAATCTATGTGACATGGAAATTAATCAAAAGTCGAGTGATGTTAAAGTAAAAGTTAGAGCATTAGAACCACCCACTTTTAAGGGCAATGTTCGAGAGTGGCCTACTTTTAAGCATGAGTTTGAAAGGTTAATGGTAGCTGCACATGGAAAAGACCCTTATGTGTTGAGACAATGTATGTCTGGAAGTGCAGGAGAATTGGTGAGAGGAATCACAGATTATGAAAATATGATGGTAAGATTAGAACAGAAATATGGAGACAAAACTCATGTTATAGACTGTGTTAGCAGACATAAAGTCTCTTAAACCAATTACTGAAGGTTCAGGTAAGAAGTTTATAGAATTAGTAAATACTATAGAAAGAGGATGGCTAGATTTAAGCAAATTGGGATTGGGTGATGAAATGAACAATCTAACTAATGTTAGTGCAGTTGAAAAATTATTACCATTTAATTTGAAGCGTGAATAGGCTTTATTGAAACAGTCGTTGAAACCAAAAGAATCTATATTTTCAAAGTTGATAGAATTTCTAGTAAGAGAAAGGTATGTGGTGCAGTATATGAAGATGAAAATCGATTTCAGGTTTGCAAAACAGTTACACATCATGCCCAGTGTGAAGAAAATATAGATCTAAAACATATTCTTGATATTGTTAAACAGGTTCAAGTATATCAAATGAATTATCAGAAACAAGTAAATGAATTTATGATTAATGCAGCAAGTGCACTGTCTAGTTGTAAGGCACCTTCTCTACAATCTACTGAGCCCAAACAAAATAAGAGTCTCAAATTTGGATGTTGGTTTCATGGCAGTAATACTGAGTTTGTCAAACTGAGCAATCAGTCAAAATTGGAAGCATTGCGGAAACACGGAGTTTGTTTTTGGTGTCTACAAATGGGTCACACAAGCAAAAATTGTCCTGATAAAAAGTTTTGTGAATTGAAAACTAATGGCAAAGACATGTGTAACAGGCTGCATCACCCTTCTCTACATGATTTGTTTTCTAGTAATGTTATGCCAATAATGAACAATATGATTTCAAAGGAGGAGTTTTGCTTATGATGAGCCACGTGAAAGGTATGAATGTGGATATACTTACACTCTGGGATTCTGGTTCGAATATTTCAATGATAACTCATAGGATAACTAGGCGATTGGGATTACATGGCACTGATATTAATTTGAATGTTACTAAAATAGGTAATGAATCAAGAAATTTAAGCAGTAAAATTTATAAAGTTCCACTCATGGATACAGAAGGTAATATATGGGAAACAGAAGCTTGTGGCATTATGGAGATCACATCTGAAGAGCCAAAAATTGATGCATCAAAAATGCTGGAAATTCTTGAGGCCTCGAAGTTAAAGATATGTAGGCCCTGGGGCAAAATAGAACTGTTAATTGGAACTGATCATGCAGGACTAATACCTGTTGTATTGAAAACTGTAGGAAATCTTCAACTGATGAAGAATGCATTTGGTTATTGTATCAGAGGATCACCTTCAACTGAATTAATGTTGAATTGTGCTATGATCAGGATTAATCATTCAAATTGTTCTTATAAAATTGAAGAAATAGATATAATACCTCTAAAAGGTATTGGAAAACAAATTGAAGAAGAGATCAATGAACACAGAACTGCCTCCAGAAGAATATGTGCTAACTAGGGTTGCTTTTGGGGATAAGCGAAGTAGTGTTATATCAGTTTTAGCACTACAAAGGACAGCGAGACGGATTCCTCCGTACTGGGAAATTGGTGACAAAATCATACGTGATACATATGTGGAGGATATTTGTGTCAGCGTTCCATCCGTGCATG
>NC_051418.1:1150694-1150787 GCF_015228065.2 Penaeus monodon | reverse complement strand
TTTTTTGATGACATAACTGTTCCTGACTGCTTGCCTCGCCACTTATCTACTAATTATTAACTATCATCTTATCTCAATTATTCTGTTATTCTC
>NC_051418.1:1150214-1150295 GCF_015228065.2 Penaeus monodon | reverse complement strand
AAAAAGAAAGAGAAGTGTTTACTTTAGTATATTAACTCATTTACTAATATTTGCCAGCACAGCAGCAAAATACAAAATATA
>NC_051418.1:1148817-1149569 GCF_015228065.2 Penaeus monodon | reverse complement strand
AATATAGTTAGTCATTATCAATATCAGCTTCCACATTATGGCATCTTATTTTTTATGATCAACTCAAAATCTAAATTTAAATACATGTGTAGCTTTGTTTGTGTGCTCACTGCCACCAATACAAACGTAGTAACAGACGTAAGCACAAACCCCCTCACAACAAAAGCGCAAACACTTACACCTAAAACCCAAACAAGGCAGCCAGCCCCCAGCCTCCGCCCTCGGCCGCCCACACTTCATGAGTGCTTCGTAACTCAGCTTTCCGCTACTTCTCTTGTTGGGAACTCCACATAGCGTCACAAATGCTGCCCAGTTGGGTATTAACACTGCTGCAAGAGTACTTGATTCCCTTAAGAACGTGCGAACTGAATCGTAATCACCTCCTCTCGGCTCGTTCACTTATTGATTGCCAGTGTTTATGGGCCATTGTCGATAAAGTAGTACAGACGCTATCGGGAATCTCAGCCTTGGAATCCATATTTGGTCGCATTTGAGAATCGTTTATTTACTTTTTTGCGTCATGGAAATTAAATTTTGTTTTAAGTGTGTTAATAAAAGATTTTGGAAACAGATCTTGTTTCCTTTTTTGGTACCATATACACACAAACTCGGGCTAATATTTTAGTTTGTGCTACGAGTGGAATACCCTTGCACATTTATATTTTCTTTGACATGAAACGTTTTCTTTGATAACGTTTAAGTGTAACTCCTCTATATGTATGTAATGTTTCTTACCTTTTTCTTTATATTTG
>NC_051418.1:1148100-1148603 GCF_015228065.2 Penaeus monodon | reverse complement strand
AGGTAACCTTTCTTATACAGCAACAGTAATTCACAAAATCGCATTAATACTGACCGACTTCTGTTTATATCCACAAACACTCAATATAATCAGTAAAGGGAAACTTCTGAATAAAAGTGGTTTACTGGCATGAAGGAAACGTGAAGTAGAAAAATGTTACACAGTGTGTGTGTAGTAACCAAAGATTTTAAAATGGCCATTGAGAAGGCAACATTTATAAGAAAAAAAAAATCCCATTTTTGTGAATTGAACTTTACATATGGCATCTGAATAACAAATGAATACGCATTAAAATGAAAATAAGCATTTCCACTCCTCTCCGGTTCCATTGCCAGGATATAGCTTGTTTCTGGTCGCGATGGAAAGGCCTTCATAATAATTATAGAACTATTCGGACGTTTATGGAAACGTTTCAGTAAACGTTGACTGAGTGATGCCAGCAGTTGCCAGTTAATGCTCGTTGGTGTTCCACTAGCCTTAACAGAGGACATAATCATCTTGTG
>NC_051418.1:1147579-1148080 GCF_015228065.2 Penaeus monodon | reverse complement strand
CTGGGCAGAGAAAACGTAACAATCTACAAGAAACTCGCTTGGTATAAACATAACGTCATATGTGAAAAATATAGACTAACAATAAAGTGAAATTAGTCCCGTAGTAACTTCTTTTATTGAAAGTGGACATTTCTTTATGAAATATGGTCCTATTTGCAAAATGAAAAGTACAAATTGCGTTTGATTTAAGATTATAAACACCGCCAAGTAGATTACAATGAGTTCATTTTGCGTTTTCTGCTTCAAATGTTTGCTGCGCTCATCAGAAAAGTCAGAAGGAAAGTTGACAGTGTACATTTATCGAGTATGATTTCCTTAGAGTGATAAAGCTAATTTTTCATTTTTTTTGGGGGGTGAACCTGTATTGTCAAAATTAAACACATTTTGAGAGATTTTGTAGTGGATTTAGAATGAGAGAAAAGAGAGAAAGCATTCTTAAATAAGTATCACTTTTAAAAAATCCTTTTGACCTTTTTTTAAATTTCTTTTTGTCTGTCTGCT
>NC_051418.1:1147379-1147520 GCF_015228065.2 Penaeus monodon | reverse complement strand
CCTCCCCTTCCTTTTGTTTCGTACTAGGTCCTCATAATACTCTTCAGGTGGCTTTCTTCCCACGTTCGGGACAAGAGAGTGTTATACCATTAGGAAAAAATAGGGAAATTTCCTTGTTCTTTTCCTCTGACAGCAAAGATG
>NC_051418.1:1146871-1147294 GCF_015228065.2 Penaeus monodon | reverse complement strand
GTAGGCAGAGTAAGAGCACATAATATAAAAAAGGGCAGGCAGCGCTCTCCGAGCTGGGGATGCAGAGGCAGCGTCTCCTGCCGTCGGCCCATCACTCGCAGGAACCTCGAAGAAGCCGAGGAAAGCGTTATTGCAAAACGAAGAGGCACTCCTTGAGAACGTAAATGTGTCTGCAACATTATGCAGCATTTCCACCTCTGCAATACCTTCATCATTAATTTCAAGAAGCGGGAGAAACGTCCGACCCCAGATACATTGCACGTTGATATAGGGTTCGCTGTGGGACCATGACCGGATTACAAGACAGGAAATATGCAACTGGCCATTGCTTGGGAGGTAAGAGACAGATGCCTGAGACCTCTTCTCTCCCCCACCTCCCCCTACCGCGATTGGGGAAATGGAGATATGGACAAAAGGGCAATG
>NC_051418.1:1146370-1146641 GCF_015228065.2 Penaeus monodon | reverse complement strand
CAGCTTCCCCAATTTCGCGAAAACGCATCATGGGACCCTCACTTTTAAGGATTTCTCCATGCCTTTCCTAAGACAGCGAGTGTGATCTCCTGTGCATGCTCTGGTTCCTCTCGAGACGGCATCTTAGCGTGAGAGGTAGACCTGAAGCAGAATTTCTACTTTTTGTTTCGCCTTTTTTAGGCTGAACTCAGACGTTTGGCTTGTTATATTCATTACCGCTTCTGGTCCCTGATATATTTACACACACACACGTAATATATATTATATATAT
>NC_051418.1:1146047-1146270 GCF_015228065.2 Penaeus monodon | reverse complement strand
TTTTTTAAGCAAACTTGGCGGTTGGGTTTATAATCTTAAATCAAACGCAATTTTACTTTCTTTTGAAAATAGGACCATATTTCATAAAGAAATGTCCACTTTAAATAAAAGAAGTTACTACGGGACTAATTTCACTTTATTGTTAGTCTAAAATTTTCACATATGACGTTATGTTTATACCAAGCGAGTTTCTTGTAGATTGTTACGTTTTCTCTGCCCAGAG
>NC_051418.1:1145515-1146025 GCF_015228065.2 Penaeus monodon | reverse complement strand
CACAAGATGTTTATGTCCTCTGTTAAGGCTAGGGGAACACCAAACGAGCATTAATGGCAACTGCTGGCATCACTCAGTCAACGTTTACTGAAACGTTTCCATAAACGCCTGCCTACGAATAGTTCTATAATTATTATGAAGGCCTTTCCATCGCGACCAGAAACAAGCTATATCCTGGCAAGGGAAACCCGGAGAGGAGTGGAAAGCTTATTTTCATTTTAATGGTATTCATTTGTTATTCAGATGCCATATGTAAAGTTCAATTCACAAAAATGGGATTTTTTTTTGTCTTATAAATGTTGCCTTCTCAATGGCCATTTTAAAATCTTTGGTTACTACACACACACTGTGTAACATTTTTCTACTTCACGTTTCCTTCATGCCAGTAAACCACTTTTATTCAAAAGTTTCCCTTTACTGTTTATATTGAGTGTTTGTGGAATAAAACAGAAGTCGGTCAGTATTAATGCGATTTTGTGAATTACTGTTGCTGTATATGAAAGGTTACCT
>NC_051418.1:1144477-1145325 GCF_015228065.2 Penaeus monodon | reverse complement strand
GGGGGGGGGGGAGACGGGGGATTAAAAGCATCAAATATAAAGAAAAAGTAAAACATTACATACATATAGAGGAGTTACACTTAAACGTTATCAAAGAAAACGTCATGTCAAAGAAAATATAAATGTGCAAGGTATTCCACTCGTAGCACAAAATAAAATATTAGCCCGGTTTGTGTGTATATGGTACCAAAATAGGAAACAAGATCTGTTTCCAAACTTTTTATTAACACACTTAAAACAAAATTTAATTTCCATGACGCAAAAAAGTAAATAAACGATTCTCAATGCGACCAAATATGGATTCCAAGGCTTTGGATTCCGATAGCGTTTTGTACTACTTTATCGACAATGGCCCATAAACACTGGTAATCAATAAGTTTAACGAGCCGAGAGGAGGTGATTACGATTCAGTTCGCACGTTCTTAAGGGAATCAAGTACTCTTGCAGCAGTGTTAATACCCAACTGGGCAGCATTTGTGACGCTATGTGGAGTTCCCAAACAAGAGAAGTAGCGGAAAGCTGAGTTACGAAGCACTCATGAAGTGTGGGCGGCCGAGGGCGGAGGCTGGGGGCTGGCTGCCTTTTTTGGGGTTTTAGGTGTAAGTGGTTTGCGTTTTTGTTGTGAGGGTTTTTTGTGCTTACGTCCTGTTACTACGTTTGTATTGGTGGCAGTGAGCACCAAGCAAAGCTACACATGTATTTAAATTTAGATTTGAGTGATCATAAAAAAATAAGATGCCTAATGTGGAAGCTGATTTGAAATGACTAACTATATTTATAACAAAAACACATGTTTCATGAGTGACAAGTAATAAATGGTATAATTATGATATAAAAGCAGTAATAAA
>NC_051418.1:1143113-1143738 GCF_015228065.2 Penaeus monodon | reverse complement strand
TGTGGTGATGCTTTGAGTAACTGAGCAGTTTTTGGAGGTAAAGACTGAAAACATAAATTTTATAAATCAGTATTGTTAATGTGCCAAAAATTTAAAGGACAATGTAAGATGGATCCCAGGGATTCATCTTACCCCTCAATCTTCACATGAAGAAAAATATTTCCTACTGGCATAAAAAAAAAAAAAAATCCTCTTCCTCATCACATACTGCACATTGCTGATGTATCCATCTTTTGCAAATTGCCCAAACCACCCTTACCATCTTACCTCACTATCTTGAGCCCAAGATTGTTCATCTTTATTTTTTTTTTTGTCACATAAATTATATTTACAACAAAAAACACAAGTTTCATTATGTGACAAGTAATGGAAATTATATAATTATGATGATAATAAAGATGTAAAATATCAATGAAGGCATCTTGGCTAGTGCAATATTATTATTGATCCACAGTCATCAACGATTGTCTCACTGATCTCTGTTAACTGTTTTTATGATTAAAGGAAATGTTTTTGAGGTATGTTTCACGTTCCTCCAAATATTCTTTTTATAATGTATACTGATAAGTAATAGTGAAAATGATTGTCATGATGAAAATATTGATAGTATTCATCAGAATAACAC
>NC_051418.1:1141610-1141797 GCF_015228065.2 Penaeus monodon | reverse complement strand
GGGGGTTTGATTTTCCCCTAACTTTTTCCCCCTTTTTGAGCCCGTTTAAAAAGGAAAACCCCCCATAAAAACCCCAAACAAATATATATAAAAAAAAATTTTTAATTAATATTAAAAATTTAAAAAAAAAAAAACCCCCCCAAAGTAAAAAAAATTTATATAAAAATTTTATATATATATTATAAAA
>NC_051418.1:1141256-1141385 GCF_015228065.2 Penaeus monodon | reverse complement strand
TTCAATTTTTTTTATTTTTATTTTAAAATAAAAAATAAATTTTTTTTATATAAAATTTTTCTTGGCCAATATTAAAAATTTTTTTAAATAAAAAACACCCCCCCCCAAAAAAAATTTATATATCTAAAA
>NC_051418.1:1140933-1141206 GCF_015228065.2 Penaeus monodon | reverse complement strand
AATATAATTTAAATTTTAAAAAAATTTTAAAATTTTTTTTTTTTTTTTTAAAAAATTTAAAATTATTTTAAAAATTTTTTTAAAAATTAAAGTAAAATTTTTTTAATAAATTATAAAAATTTTTTTAAAAAAAAAAAACCATATAAAAACCCCCGGGTTTTAATCTATGCCCACCTGGTTATCGGGAGGGGAAGGGAAAAGGGGGAAAAAAAATTTGGGTTAGGTTTTTAAAAAGGTTTCCCAATTTTGAAACAAAAAAACTTGCCAAAAATT
>NC_051418.1:1132837-1133354 GCF_015228065.2 Penaeus monodon | reverse complement strand
TGCAAAAATATTGCTACTGGCATTAAAAACAAAAAAAAAATCCTCTCCTCATCAATACTGCACATTGCTGACGTATCCATCTTGGCAAATTCGCCCATAACCACCTTACCATCTTACCTCACTATCTGATCCCAAGATTGATTCCCCCATCTTTATCTTTTTTTTTGTTCACAGAAATATATTTACACAAAAAACACACAAGGCCTCATGATGCCCTGACAAGTAAGGGAAATATCTCATACATTTATTGTAGTCGCATAATAAAGATGTAAAATATCAATGAAGTTGTAACTGCGCTAGGCACTAATTATGACCACCAGTCATCCACACACCGTTTATATGTCTTCCCCAATGATCTCTGTTAACTGTTTTTATGATAAAGGAAATGTTTTTGAGGGATTTCACGTTCCTCCAAATATTATTTTTATAATGTATACGATAAAGTAATAGTGAAAATGATTGTCATGATGAAAATTTTGGGGGGAATAGTATTCACAGAATAACACTCGAATAATAA
>NC_051418.1:1127891-1128805 GCF_015228065.2 Penaeus monodon | reverse complement strand
GACTAACCCCTTCTAGCAACCCCCCATTTCCTAGTGGCCCCCCAAAGATCCCCGGTTGCCTCGGGTCGCAACTCTTCACATACCACTCCTACAAGTCCCCCGACTGTTGGGAAGAAAGGCAGAACCACCAGGATCCCACCCCCCCCGCCCTCACCCCAGCGTCACCCGTCTCCGGCAAATGTGACCTCTACCTCTGAGAGCTTCACTTTTGTAATCTGATCCCCTTTTTCCGTTCCTTCTTTCTCGTATTTCGTGCTCCACATTTGTTTCTGCCCCCCATCCCGCCCGTTCCAAGGCTACTCATGCCCCAGCCGCCGACCGACACCAACTCTATGCACCCCTTGGCATTACACTTACCCGCTAGTGAAACAAACCGCTGTCGTCACGCCCCTAAACACCGGTTATGAAGGTACCCCTTCCATTCCCCAATTGTACTGACTAGGTCCCCATAACCTTCCGCCAAGCTTGGTTCCCTCACTTAAGTCCAAAATCCTTCGTGACCCAACCTCATTACAGCTCTGATATGCACATACGAATCGCCAAGGAATATGTCGAGCGTCTATCACTTCCTTCCTGTCGCCGTTTCCCTGCCTCTCTTTCCCCCATATTGCCACCCTCCACCCATTTCACCTCTTCTTGCCCTACTTTCAGTCAGCCCTTCTTTCCTCCACCTCGTGATTTACTCCCTTTCTGTCCACTCCTGTCCCCCCACCTCAGTAGTTCTTGCCCCTCCGACGTCTCTCCTGCCCACCGCTTGTGATATGAGCAATGTACCTGCGCAACCATCTATTACATACCCCCCCCCCGGCACCATCATCCCCAGACACTAGAATTCTGAAGCCACAGCAGTCAAGTTCCCCAACCCCTTGAACCACACACAACCACTACACCGCCCACGCCACATTTTTCACATA
>NC_051418.1:1125479-1126148 GCF_015228065.2 Penaeus monodon | reverse complement strand
CTCGACTGCCGTAGATCCTACGACAGCCTGCACGCACCGTGACCCTCCCCCTCCTGCGACCCTGATCAATTCGCCCTAACTGTCGTACCAACCCGCTGCCCTTGCAAACCACACACTTTCCACATCATGGCCAACATTCGCCCACACTCCCTCTTGCCAGGAGGGGCACTCTAGGGCAAGTCTGTGTCAAACGCCTGTTACCCGCTACGGCTCCCGCTTTTTCACAATCTCAGAATACTCGTGACCCACCGTGCGGCTCCGAAAGGGCCGCACTCCGCACTAGTCCCGGGCGATAGTCATATCAGGGCCCTGCCACCCCAATTTGCTCCCTCCGACCCCCCTCGGGATATGCTAAGAACACCGTTTGAAGGTTGACAATCGATCCCCACTGACGACTCTTCCATCTCCCCTTTCGACATTCTGTGCCCCCTTCCGACCAGTCACTGTCACCCTTATTTCCTCCCTCTCCTGTGCTGCTCCGACCCCGGCATTCCTCACACTACTGCCCATCTCACACTCTGCACATTCACCCCACTGCAGCCACATTCCAGTTCTTTTCAGTCCCCCTCGACCTTTATTATGTACCTTTCTCCCCCTTTGTAGCGACCCTCCTTCTCAACTATCTGCCCCCCTCACCTTCCTTTCCCGTTTTCCCTCTCCCCCCATGGT
>NC_051418.1:1125252-1125349 GCF_015228065.2 Penaeus monodon | reverse complement strand
GTTTTCCTTTTCTTCCCTCTCTCTATTTTCTTTCTTTTTATCGATACTCGGCTCGTGCCCCCCCTTATCTTTCGATCTTCCTTTTTTTAGCGCGTTT
>NC_051418.1:1124871-1125216 GCF_015228065.2 Penaeus monodon | reverse complement strand
TGTCTTCTTTCGAGACTCTCTCCCGCGTCATCCCTCTTTGTCCCTCTCACGGCCCTTGCCCTGCGAGGTTTTGGCTCTGTATAGAAGTCTGCTCGCGCGACGCCCCTCCAGAAAACCCTTATGCGATAGCACGTAGCTAGCCAGCCATACGCGTTCCGTGGCTATCCGCCGCAAGAGTCGCGTGCCATCCCTTCTGATACAGCGCGCTACAGCGTAGAAGAGGACTAGAGACGACAGCTGGGAATTACGGTCGGGTAACACAGGCGACGGGGGTTTGGGTCCCGGCATGTTGGGACATTGTCGCCAAGATGGGTTGTGACGATGGGTGTCCCTACGATTTCGTAG
>NC_051418.1:1117080-1117345 GCF_015228065.2 Penaeus monodon | reverse complement strand
ATGCCCTCCAATTGGAACTTAGTGCTGGCCAAATTACGGCTAATTGTCGTAGTAAGTAAGTTTTTCCGCAGACTTTTGACTGACCCTCTCCATGAATACCTGATTTCACATCTTATTTATTTTGTCTCGTCAAAATTCTCTCAATGGTATAACATTTCAGCTATTTGTTCCACTGATAAAGAAATCTGGAAGTGTTCGAAATGATAAGATCTTAATTCCGTTTCTTATGTGTTTTTCATTTTGTTAAATGTTACGGTGTGTGTTC
>NC_051418.1:1113393-1115304 GCF_015228065.2 Penaeus monodon | reverse complement strand
CATGCACGGATGGAACGCTGACACAAATATCCTCCACATATGTATCACGTATGATTTTGTCACCAATTTCCCAGTACGGAGGAATCCGTCTCGCTGTCCTTTGTAGTGCTAAAACTGATATAACACTACTTCGCTTATCCCCAAAAGCAACCCTAGTTAGCACATATTCTTCTGGAGGCAGTTCTGTGTTCATTGATCTCTTCTTCAATTTGTTTTCCAATACCTTTTAGAGGTATTATATCTATTTCTTCAATTTTATAAGAACAATTTGAATGATTAATCCTGATCATAGCACAATTCAACAATTAATTCAGTTGAAGGTGATCCTCTGATACAATAACCAAATGCATTCTTCATCAGTTGAAGATTTCCTACAGTTTTCAATACAACAGGTATTAGTCCTGCATGATCAGTTCCAATTAACAGTTCTATTTTGCCCCAGGGCCTACATATCTTTAACTTCGAGGCCTCAAGAATTTCCAGC
This sequence comes from Penaeus monodon, assembly GCF_015228065.2. Taxonomy (NCBI): domain Eukaryota; kingdom Metazoa; phylum Arthropoda; class Malacostraca; order Decapoda; family Penaeidae; genus Penaeus; species Penaeus monodon. The sequence goes on along the minus strand of NC_051418.1, from coordinate 1,114,820 downwards.
ATTTTTGATGCATCAATTTTTGGCTCTTCAGATGTGATCTCCATAATGCCAACAGCTTCTGTTTCCCATATATTACCTTCTGTATCCATGAGTGGAACTTTATAAATTTTACTGCTTAAATTTCTTGATTCATTACCTATTTTAGTAACATTCAAATTAATATCAGTGCCATGTAATCCCAATCGCCTAGTTATCCTATGAGTTATCATTGAAATATTCGAACCAGAATCCCAGAGTGTAAGTATATCCACATTCATACCTTTCACGTGGCTCATCATAAGCAAAACTCCTCCTTTGAAATCATATTGTTCATTATTGGCATAACATTACTAGAAAACAAATTCATGTAGAGAAGGGTGATGCAGCCTGTTACACATGTCTTTGCCATTAGTTTTCAATTCACAAAACTTTTTATCAGGACAATTTTTGCTTGTGTGACCCATTTGTAGACACCAAAAACAAACTCCGTGTTTCGCAATGCTTCCAATTTTGACTGATTGCTCAGTTTGACAAACTCAGTATTACTGCCATGAAACCACATCCAAATTTGAGACTCTTATTTTGTTTGGGCTCAGTAGATGTAGAGAAGGTGCCTTACACTAGACAGTGCACTTGCTGCATTAATCATAAATTCATTTACTTGTTTCTGATAATTCATTTGATATACTTGAACCTGTTTAACAATATCAAGAATATGTTTTAGATCTATATTTTCTTCACACTGGGCATGATTTTGTAACTTTTTTTGCAAACCTGAAATCGATTTTCATCTTCATATACTGCACCAAAATCCTTTCTTTTTACTAGAAATTCTATCAACTTTAAAAATATAGATTCTTTTGGTTTCAACACTGTTTCAATAAAGCCTATTCACGCTTCAAATTAAATGGTAAAAATTTTTCAACTGCACTAACATTAGTTAGATTGTTCATTCATCACCCAACCCCAATTTGCTTAAATCTAGCCATCCTCTTTCTATAGTATTTACTAATTCTATAAACTTTTTAAACCTGAACCTTCAGTAATTGGTTTAAGAGACTTTATGTCTGCAAACCACAGTCTATAACTGAGTTTTGTCTCCATATTTCTGTTCTAATCTTACCATCATATTTTCAAAAATCTGTGATTCCTCTCACCAATTCTCCTGCACTTCCAGACATACATTGTCTCAACACATAAGGGTCTTTTCCATGTGCAGCTACCATTACCTTTCAAACTCATGCTTAAAAATGCCCTCTCGAACATTGCCCTTAAAAGTGGGTGGTTCTAATGCTCTAACTTTTTCTTTAACATCATCGACTTTTGTTAATTTCCATGTCACATAGATTTGTTAAAAGTGACGAATCTTAACTCTTTCAAAGTCTAATTCCTCAAAATAACGTTTATGCACTTCTATCTCTAATTCAAAATCTGGGCTAAGCTTGAAA
>NC_051418.1:1111186-1112953 GCF_015228065.2 Penaeus monodon | reverse complement strand
ATAGAATGATAATGAAAGTGTTACACAGTATTATGAAAATAAAAAAAACAAATTTTAAAGATATGGTAAAGACAATTTATAATCATAGTAACCGTAGGAATCAATTTTTATTATTACCTCTATTCAGATAATTATAATCTTTATAATCATCACGTTTATTTGTTTTTCTTTTTTTTTCATTATCATGATCACAGTATGAGGATAACATTAACATTGATAACAACAACACAATAATGCTGATAGTAGTAGTAGTGAAAGCTGAAGTAAGAAAAACAAACAATACAAACAGCCATATAATACACCATCAACCATCCCGGACTTGTCCCAGGCACCAGAGAAACCACAGACTTAGCCTGACACAAAATATCGACTTAATAGCCAATACTGCCTTAATTCCCAGCCAGCTTAGTGATACTGGTACAGGTAATGATCCTTAAGTTCATGGACACGCGACCAGAATGTATTGTGTCCTATGACAGCAAGGGTTTTCCGAAACAGTGAGAGATCAACGATTTTGTTTATGGATATTCCTTTCGGCCAGCATGTGTAGTTGGGGTCTAACTGTAATTAAATTATACGAGAGTTGTTCCCCCATGTTAAATCGTATGTATATTATCAGGACCAACAACGTTCCTGGAAGTAAAAATAAAATTACTGATTGTTTGTCGTGTGCACGTACGGTGCTCTGCAACCCTCAGGTTCTGCTCATCCTATATTAGTTACTTCCATATGTCTGAGGCAAGTTTGAATTTAGTGGTATTCTTCAAGTACATTCCGTGGGGGATAGAACATATAATAGCTGTCATAATAACTGATGTGAATAATCGCAAGGGAAAAGTCCTTCTTAGAAAGCGCAGTGAATGAGATGCTTTAACACAAGAATGAAAGCTGCAATACATAGCTAGCTGCATTTCTCTCTCATGAGTGGAGCACAATCCTGTCAGGGTGGCGGGTCCTACAAATTTACTCTGATATGAGGTGAAATAACTCGGTCTTACGGTTAATTTTCGGGACAACATCGCATACACGAAAAGCTATAAATCTCCTTCCTGAAGAGGAATGGCATGGCAAATCTCCAATAACTTCGCGTGAAGGCTGCATCGTCGGCTGAAAGTTTCGTGACTCATAGCAACAGGAAGAACAGGCACACTGCGAGCAGAGATTCCTCCCTGTTCGTGAGTAACAACAGCGTGGGAGACTTGCGAGGGAAAATTCTTACAACAAAGCCTTTCTTATACATAACTAAGATTTTGCCAATGAACGGACGAAAGTATCTCAGGCTCAGATATTGCATATTTGCTACTTGTATTAAATGTAGCGTCAGCTTGATAGCATCCAAACCTCCAAACTTTTAAGACTAGACTCGATGACTGTCTCTTAGGTGGATGAATGTGTGTGGTTTACTTTCAAAATATAGCGAGAAATTGATGCATAAACAAAATTTCTGTCTTGTATTTTCAGTCTTTTTTCCTTCCATTTTCCTTTTTATGAAGCTGTTTTTGTTACTACCAGTTTTATGCGAAGTGATGTAAATTCGAAAAAATAGTTTTTCAAACAGCTTTATATTATTTGCTCTACTTATCATGATAATAAACGGTCTATATTACGTTAGTGAATCCAAACATTGCCGCCAATAGTTTGTTCTTGCTTTTAAATGTCTCAGCTTGGATACACTCAGTCTCAATGAAATAAGTGAGTAAACTGCATTGACATATGTATAATGAATTATACCTACAAAATAATAAATGTTGTAACATCGCAAACAAA
>NC_051418.1:1109703-1111093 GCF_015228065.2 Penaeus monodon | reverse complement strand
GTTTACACAGTTTACTTTTCGTCTCATGTACGTCTGCATGTATGAAAACATCAAGAATATGGAAAATTTCGTGTGATTATGACATATGTTACATTTAAGAGGTGAAAACGTTTTCTTCTGGACAAGCAGAGACGTCTAGAAGAGTGAGTTGCCAGCTAATGGTCTCCGATTGGAAGTTTATGGAATCACCTCTCACTTGATTTTATGGTTATAACTGTTTTAATTAAAATTTAAAAGAAGTTATATAATTTTCAGTAATTAGCTTTAAAATTACCGGTGGAACTCTGACAGTAAAATCACTGAAAATTGTACGACACTTCTGAAGTTTTCCTCCACATTTCCCTGTCTTGATTATCACACATACCAGCGCGTCAGACGTGTGTTGTGACTGCTGTGGTTGGCATAGAATCTAGGCCTTTTTTTCAATATCGCAATTATGTCTTGTAGTGAAGGTACAAAAAACGAGTATTGAAAATCTGTGGCTGGTTCGCCAAAGCTACACTAAAAGGAAAACAGTGTAATGCCCGAAACATTTCGTTTGTATTGTCAACACCGGAACCAGAAATGTTAGCTTGATGAGTTTATCTGAGAGTGATTATTTTGTACTCCAAGATATGACACGATTATCCTACAGGTAGCGATGGTGTTTGTGAAGAAATCATGGGTTAACACGGATGATAATGGTGGTAGTGAGTAAGGCCGTGACGCCGGGGCTACTAACCTGGATTGTTCATATGGCGGAGTTAATTAAGCTGATAATGGTGGAGAGGTGGCGGGAAATGTGAAAGAAAGTGGAAAAAAGTCACGTGAACTTCCGCCATGCGCAAAGGAAAAAGAAGTTGCCCTTCTAGGTAAATGTTTATGACAATGTTTATAGAAAATTATAAGATTTTGTATTTACTGTTGCGCATTACAGTGTAACTGCTTAATGACTCTAGATTACTATTGTTCATACACCAAGAAAGAAAAAGAAAGGGACGATGTTCGTAATTGTAGTCACAGTTTAACCAGTTGTCCCCACGCATTTGCTCGACACCCTCTTCCCTTTTAACTTCCAAGAAAGCCCCACCTTTACTTGTTATGCTGAACCTAATTTTATCTAATTGTTTAGAATCAGACGCATCCATCCATGACATACGTCATGATTCAGGCATTATTCTTCTGTGCGTGTGTTCCTTTCTTGAAAATTTGCAGTTTTTGACCGACACCCTGCTCTTTGACCAGCTGATACTCTCCTAGCTGAGAACCACTGCAGTCGTTGCTCCATATGACCTAATTACCATTATCACAGTGTCCACCACTGCCAGTTTATCACTATCACCACCAAGCTTTGTTTTTTCAGTTGAGGATGCAACTTCAGTTGACGAGCGCATTATGGTGTAGTGATCGA
>NC_051418.1:1087002-1088919 GCF_015228065.2 Penaeus monodon | reverse complement strand
CATGCACGGATGGAACGCTGACACAAATATCCTCCACATATGTATCACGTATGATTTTGTCACCAATTTCCCAGTACGGAGGAATCCGTCTCGCTGTCCTTTGTAGTGCTAAAACTGATATAACACTACTTCGCTTATCCCCAAAAGCAACCCTAGTTAGCACATATTCTTCTGGAGGCAGTTCTGTGTTCATTGATCTCTTCTTCAATTTGTTTTCCAATACCTTTTAGAGGTATTATATCTATTTCTTCAATTTTATAAGAACAATTTGAATGATTAATCCTGATCATAGCACAATTCAACATTAATTCAGTTGAAGGTGATCCTCTGATACAATAACCAAATGCATTCTTCATCAGTTGAAGATTTCCTACAGTTTTCAATACAACAGGTATTAGTCCTGCATGATCAGTTCCAATTAACAGTTCTATTTTGCCCCAGGGCCTACATATCTTTAACTTCGAGGCCTCAAGAATTTCCAGCATTTTTGATGCATCAATTTTTGGCTCTTCAGATGTGATCTCCATAATGCCACAAGCTTCTGTTTCCCATATATTACCTTCTGTATCCATGAGTGGAACTTTATAAATTTTACTGCTTAAATTTCTTGATTCATTACCTATTTTAGTAACATTCAAATTAATATCAGTGCCATGTAATCCCAATCGCCTAGTTATCCTATGAGTTATCATTGAAATATTCGAACCAGAATCCCAGAGTGTAAGTATATCCACATTCATACCTTTCACGTGGCTCATCATAAGCAAAACTCCTCCTTTGAAATCATATTGTTCATTATTGGCATAACATTACTAGAAAACAAATCATGTAGAATAGGGTGATGCAGCCTGATACACATGTCTTTGCCATTAGTTTTCAATTCACAAAACTTTTTATCAGGACAATTTTTGCTTGTGTGACCCATTTGTAGACACCAAAAACAAACTCCGTGTTTCCGCAATGCTTCCAATTTTGACTGATTGCTCAGTTTGACAAACTCAGTATTACTGCCATGAAACCAACATCCAAATTTGAGACTCTTATTTTGTTTGGGCTCAGTAGATTGTAGAGAAGGTGCCTTACAACTAGACAGTGCACTTGCTGCATTAATCATAAATTCATTTACTTGTTTCTGATAATTCATTTGATATACTTGAACCTGTTTAACAATATCAAGAATATGTTTTAGATCTATATTTTCTTCACACTGGGCATGATGTGTAACTGTTTTGCAAACCTGAAATCGATTTTCATCTTCAATATACTGCACCACATACCTTTCTCTTACTAGAAATTCTATCAACTTTGAAAATATAGATTCTTTTGGTTTCAACGACTGTTTCAATAAAGCCTATTCACGCTTCAAATTAAATGGTAATAATTTTTCAACTGCACTAACATTAGTTAGATTGTTCATTTCATCACCCAATCCCAATTTGCTTAAATCTAGCCATCCTCTTTCTATAGTATTTACTAATTCTATAAACTTCTTACCTGAACCTTCAGTAATTGGTTTAAGAGACTTTATGTCTGCTAACACAGTCTATAACATGAGTTTTGTCTCCATATTTCTGTTCTAATCTTACCATCATATTTTCATAATCTGTGATTCCTCTCACCAATTCTCCTGCACTTCCAGACATACATTGTCTCAACACATAAGGGTCTTTTCCATGTGCAGCTACCATTAACCTTTCAAACTCATGCTTAAAAGTAGGCCACTCTCGAACATTGCCCTTAAAAGTGGGTGGTTCTAATGCTCTAACTTTTACTTTAACATCACTCGACTTTTGATTAATTTCCATGTCACATAGATTTGTTAAAAGTGACTGAATCTTAACTCTTTCAAAGTCTAATTCCTCAATATAACGTTTATGCACTTCTATCTCTAATTCAAAGTCTGGGCCTAAGCTTGAA
>NC_051418.1:1084802-1086402 GCF_015228065.2 Penaeus monodon | reverse complement strand
CAGTATGAGGATAACATTAACATTGATAACAACAACACAATAATGCTGATAGTAGTAGTAGTGAAAGCTGAAGTAAGAAAAACAAACAAAATACAAACAGCCATAATAATACACCATCAACCATCCCGGACTTGTCCCAGGCACCAGAGAAACCACAGACTTAGCCTGACACAAAATATCGACTTAATAGCCAATACTGCCTTAATTCCCAGCCAGCTTAGTGATACTGGTACAGGTAATGATCCTTAAGTTCATGGAAACGCGACCAAGAATGTATTGTGTCCTATGACAGCAAGGGTTTCCGAAACAGTGAGAGATCAACGATTTGTTATGGATATTCCTTTCGGCCAGCATGTGTAGTGGGGTCTAACTGTAATTAAATTATACGAGAGTTGTTCCCCCCATGTTAAATCGTATGTATTATTATCAGGACCAACAACGTTCCTGGGAAGTAAAAATAAAATTACTGATTGTTTGTCGTGTGCACGTAACGGGTGCTCTGCAACCCATCAGGTTCTGCTCATCCTATATTAGTTACTTCCATATGTCTGAGGCAAGTTTGAATTTAGTGGTATTCTTCAAGTACATTCCGTGGGGGATAGAACATATAATAGCTGTCATAATAACTGATGTGAATAATCGCAAGGGAAAAGTCCTTCTTAGAAAGCGCAGTGAATGAGATGCTTTAACACAAGAATGAAAAGCTTGCAATACATAGCTAGCTGCATTTCTCTCTCATGAGTGGAGCACAATCCTGTCAGGGTGGCGGGTCCTACAAATTTACTCTGATATGAGGTGAAATAACTCGGTCTTACGGTTAATTTTCGGGACAACATCGCATACACGAAAAGCTATAAATCTCCTTCCTGAAGAGGAATGGCATGGCAAATCTCCAATAACTTCGCGTGAAGGCTGCATCGTCGGCTGAAAGTTTCGTGACTCATAGCAACAGGAAGAACAGGCACACTGCGAGCAGAGATTCCTCCCTGTTCGTGAGTAACAACAGCGTGGGAGACTTGCGAGGGAAAATTCTTACAACAAAGCCTTTCTTATACATAACTAAGATTTTGCCAATGAACGGACGAAAGTATCTCAGGCTCAGATATTGCATATTTGCTACTTGTATTAAATGTAGCGTCAGCTTGATAGCATCCAAACCTCCAAACTTTTAAGACTAGACTCGATGACTGTCTCTTAGGTGGATGAATGTGTGTGGTTTACTTTCAAAAATATACGCTAGAGTAATTGATGGCATAAACAAAATTTCTGTCTGTTGTATTTTCAGTCTTTTTTCCTTCCATTTTCCTTTTTATGAAGCTGTTTTTGTTACAACCAGTTTTATGCGAAGTGATGTAAATTCGAAAAAAATAGTTTTTCAAACAGCTTATAGTTATTATGCTCTACTTATCATGATAAATAAACGGTCTATATTACGTTAGTGAATCCAAACATTGCCGCCAATAGTTTGTCCTTCTTGCTTTTAAATGTCTCAGCTTTGGATGCACTCAGTCTCAATGAAATAAGTGAGTAAACTGCATTGACATATGTATAATGAATTATACCTAACAAAATAAATAAATGTTGTAACATCGCAAACAAA
>NC_051418.1:1083369-1084731 GCF_015228065.2 Penaeus monodon | reverse complement strand
GTTTACACAGTTTACTTTTCGTCTCATGTACGTCTGCATGTATGAAAACATCAAGAATATGGAAAATTTCGTGTGATTATGACATATGTTACATTTAAGAGGTGAAAACGTTTCTTCTGGGACAAGCAGAGACGTCTAGAAGAGTGAGTTGCCAGCTAATGGTCTCTGATTGGAAGTTTATGGAATCACCTCTCACTTGATTTTATGGTTAATAACTGTTTTAATTAAAATTTTAAAAGAAGTTATATAATTTTCAGTAATTAGTTTAAAATTACCGGTGGAACTCTGACAGTAAAATCACTGAAAATTGTACGACACTTCTGAAGTTTTCCTCCACATTTCCCTGTCTTGATTATCACACATACCAGCGCGTCAGACGTGTGTTGTGACTGCTGTGGTTGGCATAGAATCTAGGCCTTTTTTTCAATATCGCAATTATGTCTTGTAGTGAAGGTACAAAAAACGAGTATTGAAAATCTGTGGCTGGTTCGCCAAAGCTACACTAAAAGGAAAACAGTGTAATGCCCGAAACATTTCGTTTGTATTGTCAACGCCCGGAACCAGAAATGTTAGCTTGATGAGTATTATACTGAGAGTGATTATTCTTGTACTCCAAGATATGACACGATTATCCTACAGGTAGCGATGGTGTTTGTGAAAGAAATCATGGGTTAACACGGATGATAATGGTGGTAGTGAGTAAGGCCGTGACGCCGGGGCTACTAACCTGGATTGTTCAGTATGGCGGAGTTAATTAAGCTGATAATGGTGGAGAGGGTGGCGGGAAATCCGCCATGCGCAAAGGAAAAAGAAGTTGCCCTTCTAGGTAAATGTTATGACAATGTTTATAGAAAATTATAAGATTTTGTATTTACTGTTGCGCATTACAGTGTAACTGCTTAATGACTCTAGATTACTATTGTTCATACACCAAGAAAGAAAAAGAAAGGGACGATGTTCGTAATTGTAGTCACAGTTAACCAGTTGTCCCCACGCATTTGCTCGACACCCTCTTCCCTTTTAACTTCCAAGAAAGCCCCACCTTTACTTGTTATGCTGAACCTAATTTTATCTAATTGTTTAGAATCAGACGCATCCATCCATGACATACGTCATGATTCAGGCATTATTTTTCTGTGCGTGTGTTCCTTTCTTGAAAATTTGCAGTTTTTGACCGACACCCTGCTCTTTGACCAGCTGATACTCTCCTAGCTGAGAACCACTGCAGTCGTTGCTCCATATGACCTAATTACCATTATCACAGTGTCCACCACTGCCAGTTTATCACCATCACCACCAAGCTTTGTTTTTTCAGGTGAGGATGCAACTTCAGTTGACGAGCGCATTATGGTGTAGTGATCG
>NC_051418.1:1081338-1082263 GCF_015228065.2 Penaeus monodon | reverse complement strand
ACTCCTCCCCATCAAAGTTCGTTAACGTCAGTTGGCGAACTGAACCTGTTGAGCGAGAAATAGGCCAAAAACTTCTGAAAAAGAAAGGACAGGTTACTAATGGTCTTATGCAGACAGGATAATTTAAGGTCTTTTCTAATTTTATAGTAAAAACGAGAGTGCACAACCGAAATCTGAATTTGGGTAACTCCCAATCATCTGCAACAAACTCCCCATTAATCTGCGACAGGCTCCCCTTAAGAATACGATACTGGCCATTTCTCATTTAACCTTCCTCTCTTAAATCTTCATCTAACCCTGATTCCGATTCAGAATCCAACTCAGGATACACTACCTCTCGATTGGGTACATAAGGACGCATTTGGTTGATATGATAATTCACCTCATTGTGAGGAGGGTCGGGTTCTCGAACCAGGTAATTCACCGGCCCGATCTTCTTCACAATCCGGGCAGGCTTACTCCATCTCGTCCCGAGCGCTCCGCCTGGACCACCATGACGAAAAATACGTAACAGCACGAGGTCTCCTTCCGCCGGATCGAATCTCTGCCTCAGTCTGCGGTTGTAGTCTCGTGCCCATCCTTGTTGCGCCTTTCTTGCAGCATCCTTGGCGGCTATCCTCGCATCCCGTAGATTTTCCCTCAGCACCTGAGCCGTGTCCTCATCGACGTCGATCTCGTTCGTCACGCCCTGTGGGAAGTATCCATCTCTGCCAGTCATCAGATAAAGTGGTTGTTGACCCACGCTCCTGTGTACAGCACTGTTGAGGGCAAGTCTGACAAACGGTAGCTTTTCATCCCAATCATTCGGATGTTCTCCTATCAGGGTCGCCAAAGCATCTTTCACCACACGATTGCTTCTCTCAACCATACCGTTAGCTTCCGGGTGATACCGAGTAGTGTAGTGCGTCTGAGTTCGGATGATCTG
>NC_051418.1:1080604-1081146 GCF_015228065.2 Penaeus monodon | reverse complement strand
ACGAGTAGATCCAAGCAAATCAATGAGATCCACTGATACTCTCTCCATGGGATGTGTAACTTCTGGCATGGAGGCTAATGGAGCCCTTCTGCCTGCACGTCCTTTTTGTCGTTGACAGATCAGACACGAATTTACGTATCTCTTAGTCTCGGCCAACATCTGAGGGAAGTAATAGTGATCCCTGAGGTGACAGTAGGTCCTGAAGATTCCAGGATGGGCAGCAGCTGCATCTGCATGGACAGCATCCAGAGCTCTCGTCCTCAGAGTACGGGGAATCACTAATTGGCTAATTACTCTCCCAGGGAGGACCCTAAGATGGTACAGGAGATCACCTCTTAGTTCAAATTCTTCGAGATTCAGCGGGATCCTTTGCCTAGGCATCCGGCGTTCTTGCAGGTAGGTACGAACTTCATTCCAAAGAGGGTCTTCTTGTTGAGCGGCGGTGACTGTCTGTGGGTTCAAGATTTCATCAATGGGGGAAATCTTTCTACTTAAGAGGTCAGGCATGTAATGGGAAGCACCAGGTTTATATGTTAATGTGT
>NC_051418.1:1078017-1079969 GCF_015228065.2 Penaeus monodon | reverse complement strand
TTCAACCTGAAACCTGCCTTGGCTAGCAAACCCATTGTTTCATCCAGATGATCCATGTGTTCTTCGAAGCTACCAGAGGCCACGACGACATCGTCTAAAAAGGCGAGCGTGTGTCTTCCTAAAACAGGATGCAGTACAGCATTGATAGCCCTCTGGAATGTGGAAGGTGCAGTGGCCAAACCAAAAGGCATCCTCCTGAACTGGTACAGACAACAACCATCTGAGAAAGCAGTCTTTTGGCGATCACTTTCGTTTACCTCGACAGTCCAGTAGGCAGATTTGGCATCCAGGGCAGTAAACCAGTGGGTCCCTGCTAACCTGTCTATGGTCTCGTCGAGCCTGGGCATTGGGTAGGTGTCAGCCAGAGTGATCTTGTTGAGGTTGCGGAAGTCGATGCAAAACCTTATACCACCATCCTTCTTCCGCACTAAGACCACCGGGGATAACCACGGCGAGGTTGACGGCTCGATAATGCCATCCTGCAACATCGCCTCACACTCTTGCCGTATCGTGTCGCGCGCACTTTCAGGCAGCCTCCATTGCCGTGTACGAGTGGGTCCTTCGCATGAAGTTGTAATTTTATGATTAATGTCAGGTACACAACCAAGAGGGGCATCTTCATTAAAGAGATCACTATACCTTTCTAAAATAGAAATCAATTTTTCCCTTCGCACAGATCCTAAATGTTCTAAATTTTCTTTTGGGATAACTCTCTCCACACCAGCAGTAGTTTTCAATGCACACACGTCCATACTTACTGGGGGAAACAGATCAAAATCATCACTATTGTAGCCAAAATCACTGATGCCAAAGTGCTCATCAAAACCGTCCGTAAAATCGTCTGTAAAATCGGTAAAATCGTCCACAGCCATGGGTTCACTTTGTTCCATCTCTTCTGGAAGATGCACAGAATTAGAATTTGCATATACATCACTCACTATGTTAATACTAGCCAATTTCATACCCTCTTTCAGCGTCACTCGGTGGGGCTTATCATTAATTACCCAAACACTTGCACTATTTTTATTAATAGAAATTATGCTTCTTGGCACTAAGACTCTTGCCGTTCTACCTTGCACCAACCCAACGGGTTTATTAAAATCATTAATTACAGTGGTACTTACAAAGCAGCCTGATTTGGGCTGACAAATCACAGATTGAGATACACATAACACAGACTGGGAAAATTTATTAATATCTAAAACCCTTAAACCTAAAGATGACTGATCTGAAAACCAGAAAGGAACCTTAACATCATTAAAGGACATGTAATTCCTGGGAGGAGTGAGGTTAGCCACAAACTGAAAATTAAAAAGTCTAATAAAATCAATACCAAGCAACACGTCTCCAGGGAATGAGATATCCTTAAATACCATAACGGGATGGTTACATTTCACAGCGTCCTCTATAGAAAAATTTACATTAATTTCTCCTAAGCCACTGAATATGGCACCAGAGGCACCTTTAAAAGTACGTCCGACGGGAGTGACAGACAATATATTTAATTTGTTCAACGTACTCTCCTTAATTAAGGTCACTTCGGACCCCGTATCAACAAAACACGTACAGATCATTCCATTTACATGAATCCTAACCAGAGGACGACCCCGTTTAATTTGACTCTCCATCATGGTTACCTTGGGAACCCGAGATTCCTTGGTTTTCTGATCCCCATCTTTGCTCATCCGGTCTTCCCGAGTGAAATCCCTCACGTGCTGGTGAAGACCTCGCCCTGCCGTGAGGCGGCTGAAAGGGACACTGCCTTGCAAAATGACCAGCCCTTTGACAATTAAAACATAACAGTGGCCTCTGACGTAATCTACAATCTATCGTGTTGTGACCATTACTTTGATGATACTGGCAGTATTTCTCAACTGAAGCGACCTGCCGTGAGCGCATCGGCCGTGAATGCTGATTACTTAGGACTGAAGGTCCTTCTCCCGTAACATTAA
>NC_051418.1:1077036-1077834 GCF_015228065.2 Penaeus monodon | reverse complement strand
CAGATACAAAGAAATCTAATGGTGCTTGAATTGGATTTAATTTGGATTCGTGCAAATGTTTAAAAAATTCAGCACTAGAGCAAGTCCCCCTGAACTTTGACCTTGCCAGAGCTTTAAAATCGTCCCAATGGTGTATACCATCAAAAACTGGAGAATTAACAATTAAATCTGCCGTCCCTCTACATGAAGCTCTCGCTGCACGAATAAACGCTTCATCATTTGCAGGCTTAACCAGGTTCTCTATTGCACGTAACCATGATTCCACTTCCTGGTTTCTTTTTAATGGGAAGGCTGCCGATATTTCTGCTTTAAATTTTGGCACCGAATCTTCTCTATGTATTACATACTCAATAGCGGTTGGTGTGACAGGTGTAACATTAGAAGTGACATGGGTGCTAGTCTCCCTTAGTAAACCCTCATACCGTTCCGTAAGTGTTGCACAACGCTGTTCAAGCTCATTGCAACGAGCTGTCAATTCTTCGTACATTGAAAGATCATATTTACTTCGTTACTGTTACTCTGGTTATTAGTTAAAGGTACAGTTGCGTTACTGGAATCAGAAGTGTTCAAATTACCCTCTGCACCAACTTCACTTTGCCTTAAGCGCTTACTTCTCTTACCCGGCATATTAATTAATAACAATAAAACTATAGCAAAGATTAAAACCTTTCAGAGATCTAGCATTCGCTAATTCATCAACATGCCTTGGCTCTGACTGAATGAGACCAAGATGACAAGCAATTGACAGTGTCGCATCCCACCTGCTGGCACCAAAGAAAGATGGTTGTAGTGATCGAC
>NC_051418.1:1070833-1071055 GCF_015228065.2 Penaeus monodon | reverse complement strand
GAGCTAGTGTTGCGCACATATCATGCAAACACATATACAGGGACGCATAAAAATTTCTATATACGTATCATATAATACATAAAAAAACATTCATTCTAACATATATATGCTGTATAACTCACCCCATCTATTACATATCATAAATACCATATACTATTCATTATCACAACACAAAACATATTTCACTAACATGCACTACCACACTCGTCCCCAAAAAAAAAA
>NC_051418.1:1063171-1064852 GCF_015228065.2 Penaeus monodon | reverse complement strand
CTTTCAATGCTTATCCAATAGCACATCAACATATTCTTGAGGATCTTGATCATACTCTTCTTCAATTGTTCCTACTTTTAAGGTATTATCTCTATCATTCATAAGTTTAATGATTATCCTGATCAGCACAATTCAATTTAACTTATTCAGTTGAAGGTGATCCTCTGATACATACCAATGGCTTTCTTATCTTGAAATTTCCTACAGTTTTTCATAAACAGGTATTATCCGGATGATCAGTTCCAATTAACATTTCTATTTTGCCCAGGCCTACATATCTTTACTTCGAGCTCAGAATTTCCGCATTTTTGATGCATCAATTTTTGGCCTTCAGATGTGATCTCCATAATGCCACAAGCTTCGTTTCCCATATATTACCTTCTGATATCCATGAATGTGGAACTTTATAATTTTACTGCTTAAATTTCTTGATTCATTACCTATTTTAGTAGCATTCAAATTAATATCATGCCATGTAATCCCAATCGCCTAGCAATCCTATGATTATTCATTGAAATATTCGAACCAGAATCCCAGAGTGTAGTATATCCACATTCATACCTTCACGTAGCTCATCATAAGCAAAACTCCTCCTTTGAAATCATATTTTCATTATTGGCATAACATTACTAGAACAAAAATCAGTAAGAATGGTGTGCAGCCTGATACACATGTCTTTGCCATTAGTTTTCATTTCACAAAACTTTTTTCAGGACAATTTTGCTGTGTGACCCATTTGAGACAACCAAAAACAAACTCCGTGTTTCCGCAATGCTTCCAATTTTGACTGATTGCTCAGTTTGACAAACTCAGTATTACTGCCATGAAACCAACATCCAAATTTGAGACAGTGCACTTGCTGCATTAATCATAAATTCATTTACTTGTTTCTGATAATTCATTTGATCTACTTGAACCTGTTTAACAATATCAAGAATATGTTTTAGATCTATATTTTCTTCACACTGGGCATGATGTGTAACTGTTTTGCAAACCTGAAATCGATTTTCATCTTCAATATACTGCACCACATACCTTTCTCTTACTAGAAATTCTATCAACTTTGAAAATATAGATTCTTTTGGTTTCAACGACTGTTTCAATAAAGCCCATTCACGCTTCAAATTAAATGGTAATAATTTTTCAACTGCACTAACATTAGTTAGATTGTTCATTTCATCACCCAATCCCAATTTGCTTAAATCTAGCCATCCTCTTTCTATAGTATTTACTAATTCTATAAACTTCTTACCTGTACCTTCAGTAATTGGTTTAAGAGACTTTATGTCTGCTAACACAGTCTATAACATGAGTTTTGTCTCCATATTTCTGTTCTAATCTTACCATCATATTTTCATAATCTGTGATTCCTCTCACCAATTCTCCTGCACTTCCAGACAAACATTGTCTCAACACATAAGGGTCTTTTCCATGTGCAGCTACCATTAATCTTTCAAACTCATGCTTAAAAGTAGGCCACTCTCGAACATTGCCCTTAAAAGTGGGTGGTTCTAATGCTCTAACTTTTACTTTTACTTTAACATCACTCGACTTTTGATTAATTTCCATGTCACATAGATTTGTTAAAAGTGACTGAATCTTAACTCTTTCAAAGTCTAATTCCTCAATATAACGTTTATGCACTTCTATCTCTAATTCAAAGTCTGGGCCTAAGCTTGAA
>NC_051418.1:1062484-1062660 GCF_015228065.2 Penaeus monodon | reverse complement strand
GGAATCAATTTTTATTATTACCTCTATTCAGATAATTTAAAAATTTTTTATAATCATCATCGTTACTAGTTTTCTTTTTTTTTTCATTATCATGATCACAGTATGAGGATAACATTAACATTGTAACAACAACACAAAAATGCTGATAGTAGTAGTAGTGAAAGCTGAAGAAAGAA
>NC_051418.1:1060911-1062440 GCF_015228065.2 Penaeus monodon | reverse complement strand
TCCGGACCTTGTCCCAGGCACCAGAGAAACCACAGACTTAGCCTACACCAAAATCGACTTAATAGCCAATACTGCCTTAATTCCCAACCAGCTTAGTGATACTGGTACAGGTAATGACATTAAGTTCATGGAACGCGACCAAGAATGTATTGTGTCCTATGCAGCAGGGTTTCCGAAACAGTGAGAGATAAAACGATTTGTTATGGATATTCCTTTCGGCCACATGTGTTATTTGGGTTCTAACTGAATTAAATTATACGAGAGTTGTTTCCCCCCATGTTAATCGTATGTATTATTATCAGGACCAACAACGTTCCTGGGAAGTAAAAATAAAATTACTGATTTTTTTGCGTGTGCACGTAACGGGTGCTCTGAAACCCATCAGGTTCTGCTCATCCTATATTAGTTACTTCCATATGTCTGAGGCAAGTTTGAATTTAGTGGTATTCTTCAAGTACATTCCGTGGGGGATAGAACATATAATAGCTGTCATAATAACGGATGTGAATAATCGCAAGGGAAAAGTCCTTCTTAGGAGCGCAGTGAATGAGATGCTTTAACACAAGAATGAAAAGCTTGCAATACATAGCTAGCTGCATTTCTCCTCATCAGTGGAGCACAATCCTGTCAGGGTGGCGGTCCTACAAATTTACTCTGATATGAGGTGAAAAAAACTCGGTCTTTACGGTTAATTTTCGGGACAACTCGCATACACGAAAAGCTATAAATCTCCTTCCTGAAGAGGAATGGCATGGCAAATCTCCAATAACTTCGCGTGAAGGCTGCATCGTCGGCCGAAAGTTTCGTGACTCCTAGCAACAGGAAGAACAGGCACACTGCGAGCAGAATTCCTCCCTGTTCGTGAGTAAAAAACAGCGTGGGAGACTTGCGAGGGAAAATTCTTACAACAGCCTTTCTTATACATAACTAAGATTTTGCCAATGAACGGACGAAAGTATCTCAGGCCAGATATTGCATATTTGCTACTTGTATTAAATGTGCGTCAGCTTGATAGCATCCAAACCTCCAAACTTTTAAGACTAGGACTCGATGACGTCTCTTAGGTGGATGAATGGGGTGTGGTTTACTTTCAAAATGAAATCGTATCACGTCACACACACTCACGTATTTTATCTTTCTGCAATCACCCTTCATACTTTCTCATGACTTAGCGCCCCAATTTTTTATAGCGAGAAATTGATGCATAAACAAAATTTCTGTCTGTTTGTATTTTCGTCTTTTTTTTTCTTCCATTTTCCTTTTTAATGAAGTGTTTTTGTTAAACCAGTTTTATCGAATGATGTAATTCGAAAAAAATAGTTTTTCAAACGCTTATAGTTATTTTGCTCTACTTACAGATAAATAAACGGTCTATATTACTTAGTGAATCCAACATTGCCCCATATTTTTCCTTCTTGCTTTTAAATGTCTCAGCTTTGGATCACTCAGTCTCAATGAAAAAAGTGATTAAACTGCATTGACATATGTATATGAATTATACCTAACAAATAAATAAGTTGTAACATCGC
>NC_051418.1:1059435-1060803 GCF_015228065.2 Penaeus monodon | reverse complement strand
GTTTACACAGTTTACTTTTCGTCTCATGTACTCTGCATGTATGAAAACATCAAGAATATGGAAAATTTCGTGTGATTATGACATATTTTACATTTAAGAGGTGAAAACTTTTCTTCTGGGACAAGAAGAGACGTCTAGAAGAGTGATTTTGCCAGCTAATGGCCCTCTGATTGGAAGTTTATGGAATCACCTCTCACTTGATTTTATGGTTAATAACTTTTTTAAATTTAAAAATTTAAAAGAAGTTATATAATTTTCAGTAATTAGTTTTAAAATTACCGGTGGAACTCTGACAGTAAAAACCACTGAAAATTGTACGACACTTCTGAGTTTTTCCTCCACATTTCCCTGTCTTGATTATCACACATACTCGCGCGTCAGACGTGTGTTGTGACTGCTGTGGTTGGCATAGAATCTAGGCCTTTTTTTTCAATATAGCATTATGTCTTGTATGAAGGTACAAAAAACGAGTTTTTGAAAATCTGTGGCTGGTTCGCCAAAGCTACACTAAAAGGAAAACATTGTAATGCCCAAAACATTCTTTTGTATTGTCAACGCCGGAACCAGAAAATGTTAGCTTGATGAGTATTATACTGAGAGTGATTATTCTTGTACTCCAAGATATGACACGATTATCCTACAGGTAGCGATGGTGTTTGTGAAAGAAATCATGGGTTAACACGGATGATAATGGTGGTAGTGAGTAAGGCCGTGACGCCGGGGCTACTAACCTGGATTGTTCAGTATGGCGGAGTTAATTAAGCTGATAATGGTGGAGAGGGTGGCGGGAAATCCGCCATGCGCAAAGGAAAAAGAAGTTGCCCTTCTAGGTAAATGTTATGACAATGTTTATAGAAAATTATAAGATTTTGTATTTACTGTTGCGCATTACAGTGTAACTGCTTAATGACTCTAGATTACTATTGTTCATCACCAAGAAAGAAAAAGAAAGGGACGATGTTCGTAATTGTAGTCACAGTTAACCAGTTGTCCCCACGCATTTGCTCGACACCCTCTTCCCTTTTAACTTCCAAGAAAGCCCCACCTTTACTTGTTATGCTGAACCTAATTTTATCTAATTGTTTAGAATCAGACGCATCCATCCATGACATACGTCATGATTCAGGCATTATTTTTCTGTGCGTGTGTTCCTTTCTTGAAAATTTTGCAGTTTTTGACCGAACACCCTGCTCTTTGACCAGCTAAATACTCTCCTAGCTGAGAACCACTGCAGTCGTTGCTCCATATGACCTAATTACCATTATCACAGTGTCCACCACTGCCAGTTTATCACCATCACCACCAAGCTTTGTTTTTTCAGGTGGGATGCAACTTCAGTTGACGACCCGCATTATGGTGTAGGGATCG
>NC_051418.1:1057371-1058323 GCF_015228065.2 Penaeus monodon | reverse complement strand
ACTCCTCCCCATCAAAGTTCGTTAACGTCAGTTGGCAAACTGAACCTGTTGAGCGAGAATAGGCCAAAAACTTCTGAAAAAGAAAGGACAGGTTACTAATGGTCTTATGCAGACAGTATAAATTTAAGGTCTTTTCTAATTTATAGTAAAAACGAGAGTGCACAACCGAAATCTGAATTTGGGTAACTCCCAATCATCTGCAACAAACTCCCCATTAATCTGCGACAGGCTCCCCTTAGATACGATACTGGCCATTTCTCATTTAACCTTCCTCTCTTAAATCTTCATCTAACCCCTGATTCCGATTCAGAATCCAACTCAGGATACACTACTTTCGTTTGGGGTACATAAGGACGCATTTGGTTGATATGATAATTCACCTCATTGTGAGGAGGGCCCGGGTTCTCGAACCAGGTAATTCCCCGGGCCCGATCTTCTTCACAATCCGGGCGGGCTTACTCCTTCTCGGCCCGGCGCTCCCCCTGACCACCATGACGAAAAATACGTAACAGCACGGGGTTTCTCCTTCCGCCGGATCGAATCTCTGCCTCAGTCCTGCGGTTGTAGTCTCGTGCCCATCCTTGTTGTGCCTTTCTTGCAGCATCCTTGGCGGCTATCCTCGCATCCCGTAGATTTTCCCATCAGCACCTGAGCCGTGTCCTCATCGACGTCGATCTCGTTCGTCACGCCCTGTGGGAAGTGTCCATCTCTGCCAGTCATCAGATAAAGTGTTGTTGCCCCCACGCTCCTGTGTACAGCACTTTTTGAGGGCAAGTCTGACAAACGGTAGCTTTTCACCCCAAATCATTCGGATGTTTCTCCTATCAGGGTCGCCAAAGCATCTTTCACCAAAACGTTTTGCTTCTCTCAACCATCCCGTTAGCTTCCGGGTGATACCGAGTAGTGTAGTGCGTCTGAGTTCGGATGATCTGACACAGATGAGAAAACAATC
>NC_051418.1:1056668-1057199 GCF_015228065.2 Penaeus monodon | reverse complement strand
ACGAGTAGATCCAAGCAAATCAATGAATCCACTGATACTCTCCCATGGATGTGTAACTTCTGGCATGGAGGCAAAGGGAGCCCTTCTGCCTGCACGTCCTTTTTGTCGTGACAGATCAGACACGAATTTACGTATCTCTTAGTCTCGGCCCAACATCTGAGGGAAGTAATAGTGTCCCTGGGGTGACAGTAGGTTTCCTGAAGATTCCGGGATGGGCAGCAGCTGCATCTGCATGGACAGCATCCAAGCTCTCGCCTCAGAGTACGGAATCACTAATTGGCTAATTACTCTCCCAGGGAGGACCCTAAGATGGTACAGGAGATCACCTCTTAGTTCAAATTCTTTGAGATTCACGGGATCCTTTGCCTAGGCATCCGGCGTTCTTGCAGGTGGTACGAACTTCTTTCCCAAAAGAGGGTCTTCTTGTTGAGCGGCGGTGACTGTCTGTGGGTTCAATTTCATCAATGGGGAAATCTTTCTACTTAAGAGGTCAGGCATGTAAGGGGAAGCACCAGGTTTATATGTTAATGT
>NC_051418.1:1053108-1056506 GCF_015228065.2 Penaeus monodon | reverse complement strand
TTCAACATCGATGGTGGGAACTTGTTCTCCCCCTCACGCAACTTCCGGGAAAAAGTACGAGATTGCATGTGGTTTACCCTTCGTCATCTCGCTGCATGAGGCAAGCGCCAATAGCTCCCACCAGAGGCATCACAGTGGTACCTCGAAGGTGCGGTTGAAGTCGGGCTGTTTAAGGTTTGGGATCAGAAGCTAGTTTTCCCTTTTCAGATCTTAAAAATGCCGTTTTGCTGTTCCAGACCCCAGTGAAATTTAGCTTGTTTCTTCAGCAAGGCAGTAAAGGGGCAGCCACAGAACATAATCCCTCAGAATGTTCCTGAAGAAACCAGTGGCTCCCAGAATTGGCGTACTTGCTTCACATTTTTAGGTGCTGTCATTTGAGTAATGGCCTTTACCTTATCAGGATCTGGGAGGAAAACCGTTAGGGGTTATGAGATGACCCAAGAATTTGAAGGTATTTACAGCAAACTTACACTTTTTCAGGTTCAACCGAAACCTGCCTTGGCTAGCAAACCCATTGTTTTCATCCAGATGATCCAAGTGTTCTTCGAAGCTACCAGAGGCCACGACGACATCGTCTAAAAAGCGAGCGTGTGTCTTCCTAAAACAGGATGCAGTACAGCATTGATAGCCCCTCTGGAATGTGGAGGTGCAGTGGCCAAACCAAAAGGCATCCTCCTGAACTGGTACAGACAACAACCAAACTGAGAAAACAGTCTTTTGGCGATCACTTTCGTTTACCTCGACAGTCCAGTAGGCATATTTGGCATCCAGGCAGTAAACCAAATGGGTCCCTGCTAACCTTCTATGGTCTCGTCGAGCCTGGGCATTGGGGAGGTGTCAGCCAGAGTGATCTTGTTGAGGTTGCGGAAGTCGATGCAAAACCTTTTTACCACCATCCTTCTTCCCCACTAAGACCACCGGGGATACCACGGCGAGGTTGACGGCTCGATAATGCCATCCTGCAACATCGCCTCACACTCTTGCCGTATCGTGTCGCGCGCACTTTCAGGCAGCCTCCATTGCCGTGTACGAGTGGGTCCTTCGCATGAAGTTGTAATTTTAAAGATTAATGTCAGGTACACAACCAAGAGGGGCATCTTCATTAAAGAGATCACTATACCTTTCTAAAATAGAAAACAATTTTTCCCTTCGCACAGATCCTAAATGTTCTAAATTTTCTTTTGGGATAACCTCTCTCCACACCAGCAGTAGTTTTCAATGCACACACGTCCATACTTACTGGGGGAAACAGATCAAAATCATCACTTTTTGTACCAAAAACACTGATGCCAAAGTGCTCATCAAAACCGTCCGTAAATCGTCTGTAAAATCGGTAAAATCGTCCACACCCTGGGTTCACTTTGTTCCCTCTCTTCTGGAAGATGCCAAATTAGAATTTGCATATACATCACTCACCATGTTAATACTAGCCAATTTCATACCCTCTTTCAGCGTCACTCGGTGGGGCTTATCATTAATTACCCAAACACTTGCACTATTTTTTATTAATAGAAATTATGCTTCTTGGCACTAAGACTCTTGCCGTTCTACCTTGCACCAACCCAACGGGTTTATTAAAATCATTAATTACAGTGGTACTTACAAAGCACCTGATTTGGGCTGAAAAAATCACAGATTGAGATACACATAACACAGACTGGGAAAATTTATTAATAGCTAAAACCCTTAAACCTAAAGATGACTGATCTGAAAACCAGAAAAGGGAAACCCTTTAAAAATCATTAAAGGACATGTAATTTCCCGGGAGGAGTGAGGTTAGCCACAAACTGAAAATTAAAAAATCTAATAAATCAATTTCCAAGCAACACATCTCCAGGGAATGAATATCCTTAAATACCATAACGGGATGGTTACATTTCACAGCGTCCTCTATAGAAAATTTACATTAAATTTTTCCTAAGCCACTGAATATGGCACCAGAGGCACCTTTAAAATACGTCGCGGGAGTGACAGACAATATTTTTAATTTGTTCAACGTACTCTCCTTAATTAAGGTCACTTCGGACCCCGTATCAACAAAACACGTACAGATCATTCCCTTTACATGAATCCTAACCAAGGACGACCCCCCTTTAATTTGATTCTCCATCATGGTTACCTTGGGAACCCGAGATTCCTTGGTTTTTCTGATCCCCATCTTTGCTCATCCGGTCTTTTCCCGAGTGAAATCCCTCACGTGCTGGTGAAGACCTCGCCCTGCCGTGAGGCGGCTGAAAGGGACTGGGGCCCTTTCAAAATGACCAGCCCTTTGACAATTAAAACATAACAGTGGCCTCTGACGTAATCTACAATCTATCGTATTGTGACCATTACTTTGATGATACTGGCAGTATTTCTCAACTGAAGCGACCTGCCGTGAGCGCATCGGCCGTGAATGCTGTTACTTAGGAATGAAGGTCCTTTCTCCCGTAACATTAATGCGTAAATTCCAACGCGTTGTGCTGCATCAACAAAGATGGTAAACTCTCATCTTCCTTTAAAAACTAAAGCTTCACGAGCCAATGAGGTAAACTCTGTAAAACACCCTTCTGATGAGTTCGTCTGGCACCTCCAACAGCTATTGGGTAATCCCCATACCCCTTTATATACGAGACCCTCCACAGATACAAAGAAATCTAATGGGGCTTTGAATTGGATTTAATTTGGGTTCGTGCAATGTTTTTAAAAAAATTTAGCACTAGAGCAAGTCCCCCTGAACTTTGACCTTGCCAAGCTTTAAATCGTCCCAAAGGTGTATACCATCAAACCCGGAGAATTAACAATTAAATCTGCCGTCCCTCTACATGAAGCTCTCGCTGCACAATAAAAAGCTTCATCATTTGCAGGCTTAACCAGGGTTTTCTATTGCACGTAAACCCTGATTCCACTTCCTGGTTTCTTTTAATGGGAAGGCTGGGCCCATATTTCGGCTTTAAATTTTTGGCACCGAATCTTCCCCTATGTATTAAAATACTCAATAGCGGTTGGTGTGACAGGTGTAACATTAGAAGTGACATGGGTGCTAGACTCCCTTAGTAAACCCTCATACCGTTCCGTAAGTGTTGCACAACGCTGTTCAAAACTCATTGCAACGAGCTGTCATTCTTCGTTACTGTTACTCTGGTTATTAGTTAAAGGTACAGTTGCGTTACTGGAATCAGAAGTGTTCAAATTACCCTCTGCACCAACTTCACTTTGCCTTAAGCGCTTACTTCTCTTACCCGGCATATTAATTAATAACAATAAAAATATAGCAAGATTAAAACCTTTCAGAGATCTAGCATTCGCTAATTCATCAACATGCCTTGGCTCTGACTGAAGGGAGACCAAGATGACAAGCAATTGACAGTGTCGCATCCCACCTGCTGGCACCAAAAAAAGATGGTTGTAGTGATCGA
>NC_051418.1:1046016-1046087 GCF_015228065.2 Penaeus monodon | reverse complement strand
TTCGTTATTTTTCGTAATTTGGGATTCTGTTCTGTGGGGGAGTGATTTTTTTTTCGTTAATTCTATCAGTC
>NC_051418.1:1045128-1045231 GCF_015228065.2 Penaeus monodon | reverse complement strand
TTAAATTCCCTTTCAAAATTTATAAATAAACAAATTTAAATATACCTATTATTTTTTTTATATACCTGTAAAACATCACACAATGTGTGGTGTGTGTTGGGAC
>NC_051418.1:1040458-1040558 GCF_015228065.2 Penaeus monodon | reverse complement strand
GTCTTGTCAAGTTTTAATAAATTAAAGGGTATTTTAAATATTTTAAAAGTATATTAATTATTATTTTATTATTTTATATATATTATATAATATTATGTTT
>NC_051418.1:1040367-1040431 GCF_015228065.2 Penaeus monodon | reverse complement strand
TTTGTTTTATAAAAATTTAGTATACATAATTTTTTATATATACTTGTTACCAACCACTCGCACG
>NC_051418.1:1034929-1035135 GCF_015228065.2 Penaeus monodon | reverse complement strand
TTCGTAATATATATATACACACACATACAAACACACAATCAAAAGTATGCTATTTCTGCACCATATTCAATTGATTTCACGCTTTCCAAATAAATGGAAATCAAAATTATCCGCAATTATATGATCATTCGCACATATATGACCATTCTTCCCAAAATTACTGCATTACCTAAAAGAGGTATACAGGACAAAAATTACATTGCCTG
>NC_051418.1:1032101-1032597 GCF_015228065.2 Penaeus monodon | reverse complement strand
TACATCTCAGAAGCTACTCATAGTTTCCATAATAAAGAAAAAAAAAAAAAACTCAACTTAAGAAGTGCAGTTGTTTTGGAAAGAATTGCACATTTGGGTATTTGATATCAATACATGAAATGGGAATAAGGGAGGAACTATAATTTCAAGAACGGTATTTGGCTTGCATCCTAAAGCATCGGTGTTTCTAAAGTTTAAGTTAGTCCTCGCACAGTCAGAGGACTACTCCATTTTATACACCGTTTTTATATTATTTTTATTTAGGTAATTCATATTTTTACTTCGTTTCAGAACAATTCATGCTATTAAACTCGTTATTAAAGCATTATAAAATTATTTTATTTCCTTTTGATTTGTAAATTAACCTTCATCAAGCAGTCCCAAATAAAAGACATGACAATCGTTCCAGTCAGGGGAAAGCTAAGCAGCTTGGGGTACGGCAAAGGCGCCGGCAAAGGCAATGGAGCGATTCCAACTGGTGATGTGGCCGTTTACA
>NC_051418.1:1031860-1031933 GCF_015228065.2 Penaeus monodon | reverse complement strand
TTTTCCACGTTTTTTTCTAAACTTCCTACCTAATAAATCTTTCTCGTGAGGGTTTATAAATGAAATCTTAAGA
>NC_051418.1:1028088-1028196 GCF_015228065.2 Penaeus monodon | reverse complement strand
ACCCAAGGGGGGGGAGCCCCATGCTAAGGGGCCCGCCCCACGACTAACACAACGGGCAAGGGATTGGGGGGGGGGGGGTACATCTCAGAAGCTACTCATAGTTTCCAT
>NC_051418.1:1027620-1028066 GCF_015228065.2 Penaeus monodon | reverse complement strand
CTCAACTTAAGAAGTGCAGTTGTTTTGGAAAGAATTGCACATTTGGGTATTTGATATCAATACATGTAATGGGAATAAGGGAGGAACTATAATTTCAAGAACGGTATTTGGCTTGCATCCTAAAGCATCGGTGTTTCTAAAGTTTAAGTTAGTCCTCGCACAGTCAGAAGACTACTCCATTTTATACACCGTTTTTATATTATTTTATTTAGGTAATTCATATTTTTACTTCGTTTCAGAACAATTCATGCTATTAAACTCGTTATTAAAGCATTATAAAATTATTTTATTTCCTTTTGATTTGTAAATTAACCTTCATCAAGCAGTCCCAAATAAAAGACAATGACAATCGTTCCAGTCAGAGGGAAAGCTAAGCAGCTTGGGGTACGGCAAAGGCGCCGGCAAAGGCAATGGAGCGATTCCAACTGGTGATGTGGACGTTTACA
>NC_051418.1:1027377-1027452 GCF_015228065.2 Penaeus monodon | reverse complement strand
TTTTCACGTTTTTTTCTAAACTTCCTACCTAATAAATCTTTTCTCGTGAGGGTTTATAAATGAAATCTTAAGAAC
>NC_051418.1:1012949-1013019 GCF_015228065.2 Penaeus monodon | reverse complement strand
TCTTGTATTTCTTGTTTATTCATATTTTACTGAGAACATTTCATCTGTACAGATAAGCACAACTAATGCA
>NC_051418.1:1007045-1007836 GCF_015228065.2 Penaeus monodon | reverse complement strand
ATTTTATAAAATTTTATATTTTTAAAATTTTAAAAATATTTTATTATATTTAAAATAATATTTTATACCACACTAATGTATATACATATTTATAAAATGTGTTGTGCACCAACAATTGGTGTGTATGTAAATTCATATTGTTTTTAAAGATTCATTTATAAACCCTCACAAAAAGATTTTTAGGTGGGAAGTTTAGAAAAAAACGTGAAAAGTGAAAATGGTATATATCATGGTGTGTTGTTTTTTGCATGGGGTAGATACATGAAAGGGTAATATTTAGGGAAAAAACTCCAATGTACAGATACGCTTACTCATCTAATTCTTTTTAAAAATCCAATTCCCTTTTTCCCTCTGAAGGTGTGGTAAACGGCCCATCACCAGTTTGGGAACGTCCATTGCCTTTGCCGCGCCTTTGCCGCCCCCCAAGGGGTTTGCTTTCCCCCTGACTGGAACGATTGTATGTTTTATTTTTGGGCGCTTGATGAAGGTTTAATTTTAAAAACAAAAGGAAATAAAATAATTTTTTTAAAGCTTTAATAACGAGTTTAATAGCATGAATTGTTTGAAAGAAGAAAAATATGAATTTCAAATAAAAAATATAAAAAAAGGTTGTTAAAATGGGGTAGTCCTTGACTGTGCGGGACAACTTAAATTTTGAAACACCCATGCTTTAGGGGCAAGCCAAATACGTTCTTGAAATTATAGTTCCCCCCTTATTCCCATTTCAGTATTTATATCAAATACCCCAAAAGTGCAAAATTTTTTCCAAAACAATGCACTTTTTAAGTTGG
>NC_051418.1:1005090-1005160 GCF_015228065.2 Penaeus monodon | reverse complement strand
CTTTTGTAATCATTAAAATTCATAAAGTCAATACAACCCCCAGACAAATCCAACCCAACATCCTACGCCC
>NC_051418.1:1004468-1004676 GCF_015228065.2 Penaeus monodon | reverse complement strand
ATCAGGGAATGTAATTTTGTCCGTAACCTCTTTTAGGAATGCAGTAATTTTGGGGGAAAAGGGCATATATGTGCGAAGATATATAATTTCGGATAATTTGATTTCCATTTATTTTTGGGAAAACGTGAAAACAATGAAAAATGGTGCAGAAAAAAGCATACTTTTGATTTTTGGGTTTGTATGTGTGTGTATATATATATTTCGAAGT
>NC_051418.1:1003602-1003979 GCF_015228065.2 Penaeus monodon | reverse complement strand
GGACGCATGCTTTTGATTAATCTG
This sequence comes from Penaeus monodon, assembly GCF_015228065.2. Classification (NCBI taxonomy): domain Eukaryota; kingdom Metazoa; phylum Arthropoda; class Malacostraca; order Decapoda; family Penaeidae; genus Penaeus; species Penaeus monodon. The sequence continues at coordinate 1,003,955 of NC_051418.1, read as the reverse complement.
ACCCCCCTCACTTTCCCGCACAGTCTTTTATCGTCTTGTGTTCGCCCGGTTTTCTTTCCTCCCCACTTTTCTCTTTCCCTCAGCCTGAAAAGGAATCCAGAATTTCGAAAAAGTTTTTATTTCAACAAATGTCGTTTGCATTTCTTTTCTTTTTTTATTACTACCGTAAATGTACGTGCTTTCGTGCGTGCGTTACGGGGAATGGGGGTGTATAGTGTGTTTGTTTTGGGATATATATATAATATAATAATATATAAATTTTAAAATTTTTAAAATAATAATATAAAAAAAAAATATAATAATATATTTAAAATAGTATATACAATAATACACAAAGATAATTAAAAAATTTG
>NC_051418.1:1000168-1000321 GCF_015228065.2 Penaeus monodon | reverse complement strand
TACTACATAATACACCTACTTACTATGAGGAACCACCTTTTTCCCCCCGACCTACCCCCAATAAAGGGGGGGACAGTATATGTAGAGCCCAAATCCACCTTTGGGGTTCCCTGGGGTTGCCCCAAGGCTTAGCTAGGTTTTTCTATTCCAGTA
>NC_051418.1:998673-998737 GCF_015228065.2 Penaeus monodon | reverse complement strand
TATTTTAGGCCCCCTCCATGTGGGGGTTTCCCTTGGGTTTTCCCACACCTTTATTTTTTGGGGT
>NC_051418.1:997820-998120 GCF_015228065.2 Penaeus monodon | reverse complement strand
ACAGAAGATGAACTGATATGTAAATAACTTGATAAATGGGTGCAATAGGCAGCATACGTAGAGCAGAAACGAATTACAATGAAACGGAAACGGTAACAAATGCAAGAGCAATCGCTTCTAATAAAGAAACTTACACAAACTCTCAACAGAATGAGGAAAGATAAGGCATGCTTGCTGATAAGATTACACAATTGGCCAGTCAGTGAAATCTGTTTTTTGCTCTGTGCAATTTGTCTTGCAACACGTATTTTTAGTTCTACCAATAAATGGTTTCTGTGTGGAATACTTGTATATGTATGA
>NC_051418.1:997601-997698 GCF_015228065.2 Penaeus monodon | reverse complement strand
CTATCTATTAATATTTATTTTATACAATGTATTATAGATAGATTCAATATATAAGCTTGATATATGATTATAGATATATATGATAGAGTAGAGATAG
>NC_051418.1:995715-996207 GCF_015228065.2 Penaeus monodon | reverse complement strand
TGTGGCGCTGCAATGCAAGGGGGACATATGGAGAAAAAGGGACACTACGGGTAGGGGGCCAAAGATCCCCAGCGAAAGCGGGCAAAATGACAGCGCGGGGGAAGGGGAAGAGGTCAGGGTGCAGGACCGGGGAGACAGGAGAGGGGAGACTCAGCTTCTGCGGCCCCCGGCGCGACGGATGGGGCGTAGCGGATGACGAGAATCAGCAGTAGCAGCAGGAGGATAGGGGTGTGTTGGCGGGGATGAGCAGGAGGAGCATCAACACGCCGAGGGCACGGATAGCAGCCGCAGGAGCACGTGCGCCGGCAGGAAAAAGATGACGAAGAGGTGCACAATGATGAGGAGCAGGAGGGAATGAATACGCGGCGAGGAAGAGAAAGTCGACGGGCAGGACAGACGGGAAGGAAGGTCGGAACAACCGCAGGACAGGGGACAAGCCGTGGAATGAAAAGGGGCAAGGGAGAAGGGCGGGGAAAGGCACGAGCTGCAGTA
>NC_051418.1:993487-993591 GCF_015228065.2 Penaeus monodon | reverse complement strand
GCCAGAAAAATCATAAATCCTCACATCCCTATCATCAGCAGCAAAAATTAGAAGCATTCTTCATCACCCACACAAAAAATCATCACATATCATCACACCACTAC
>NC_051418.1:993341-993411 GCF_015228065.2 Penaeus monodon | reverse complement strand
CAGAACAAAATCATATCATCATCTCTCACAAAAAGGGAGCAGAACCCTCTCATCATCATATCATCATATA
>NC_051418.1:992265-993092 GCF_015228065.2 Penaeus monodon | reverse complement strand
TCTCCCAAAGCAGCGGGCAGCAGAATCATCATCATCCAACAAAAGCAGAATTCATCTTCATAAACCCAAAATATATCAATCATCACAAATCATCATATCACCATCAGGCGCAGCAGAATCATCATCATAATCACACTAATTTCATAAATAAAAGCACCCAGACACAAAAATCATACTTTACCCACATATCATCATATCATCATCACCCACACAGCAGCAGCAAATCAAAATTCCCAAATCATCATAATCAGCAGAGCAGCAGCACATCATCATATCTCATTCATCAATCTCATCATCATCTTAAAAATTTCATCATCTCATCAACACCAAAAGCAGAGCAGCAAAACTCATTATCATCCCAAATCATCATCCCCATCATCAAAAAAATCAAAAACCCACAAATCATCAACACCCAAAACCCATCACACAGCGCAGAATCATCATCATATCACACACAGCAGAAAATCATCACTTTTCCTATCATCATCATCACCATCACCCCAAAATAAATCCTCATCATCATCACTTTTAGCAGCAGCAAGCGAATCATCATCTCATATCATCATCATCCACATCATAATACAAAAAGGGAGAGCAGCAAATCATCATCTCATCTTTATCATCAAAGAATAAAATCTATATCATCATCATCTCAGCACCCAGCAGCAGAAACATCTCATCACTCACACAACAAAATCATCATCATCAACAGAAGCAGAAATCATCATCATACCATCATCAGCCAGAATCATCAAAATCACAGCGGGCCAAATCATCAACCACAAGCAGCAGAAATCATCATCATCACCCACAGCAGCAGCGAACAA
>NC_051418.1:991512-992229 GCF_015228065.2 Penaeus monodon | reverse complement strand
TTAAAAAATCATATCATCACCAAATAAATTTTTTTCTCAAAAAGCAGCACACAAATCATCATACAGCAGCAGCGAAAAAATTTCATCATCATCTTTTCATCATCACACCACAGGGAAGCAGCAGAATTATCACCCAACACCCATCAGCAAAAAGCACAAAATCATCACACACCATCAACAGCAGCAGAATCATCACATACATCGCAGCAGCAGCGAACCCAAATCATCATCACCATTCACATAACACATCATCATCTCATCACACCACCAGCAAAAGCAGCAGAATATCATCATCACCATCATCCTAAATTTAAAAAGGGCAGAATCATCATCATCCCCATCGCAGCGCAGCAGAATCTCATTTTAAAAAACCCCAAAAATTCCATCATCACAAACATCTCATCCTCATCATCATCCATCACAGCAGCAGCCGGGAATCATACTAAACATCATCACAGCAGCAAATCTTTAATTTTTCCACAGCAGCAGAGCAGCAAATCATTTTTCCATCGTTTTTAAATCAGCAAAAAAATCATATTTTATCACTCATCAGAGAGCAGCAGCAGAATCATCATCATCACCATAGCACACCAAAAACCATCAAAAACAGCCGCAGAATCATCTCATATCATCACACAGCAGAACAAAACACTAGCAAAATCATCATCATCACCATCATCATCAGCAGCAGATATCATCATAAAAGCAGCAGCAGAG
>NC_051418.1:990505-991087 GCF_015228065.2 Penaeus monodon | reverse complement strand
AAAGCAGCAGCAGCAGAATAACCAAAAGAAAAGCAGAATCATCACCCCAAACCATCAGCACACAGCAGAAAATCATCATCATCACATACACACAGCAAGCGGGCAGAATCATCATCTCACCATATCATCACAAAAATCATCATCATACAGCACACAGAAATCATCACACACCACAGCCCAGCAGAATATCATACTCATCATCAGCAGCAGCAGAAACATCATCAAAAATCATCAGCACCCCAGCAGGGAAAATCATCATCTCCCCCCATCATCAGCAGCAGAAATCATATCATCAGCAGCAGCGCAAAAAGAAAAGCAGAATCATATTAAAAATCCATCATCACAAACAAAAAATCTCACATAACTAAAGCAAAAAATCATCATCTTCACAGCAGCTCCCACCACAGATCATCACAAATCATCACATCAATCTCATCTGCAGCAAAAAACCTCATCAATCATCATCATCATCAAAAAGCGCAGCAGCAGCAGCAGAATACATATCCCCATCACCAGCAGAATCACATCATCACCAAAACACAGCAGCAGAAGCAGCAAAATTTTCACATCCCCTTCATCATA
>NC_051418.1:989883-990477 GCF_015228065.2 Penaeus monodon | reverse complement strand
GCAGAATCATCAATCATATCACGCAGCAGCAGCAAATTCATCTCATCATCTCAATCCATCATCATCTGCAGCGAATCATCTTTTCTCATCACAGCAGCAGCAAACCCCACCCAAAAAAATCTTTTCACCATAAAGGCAGCCGCAAAATCATATCATCACCATCTCAACAAACATCATCATCTCATCAAAAACAAAACAGCAGCAGAATATATATCACCACAGCAGCGCGGGAATCACCCCATAAAATCACCATCAGCAGCAAAATCATCATCACCATCAGCGGCAGCAGCCGAAATCATATCATCACCATCTCAGCAGAATCATCTCTTCACACAAACAGCAGCAGAAGCGCAGAATTTTCCCCCAATTCATCATCATCACCCCAACACTTTTCCAACCCAAAATCATCACACCAAAAGCAGCAGCAGCGGGGAAATCATCATCATCATCATCATAACCCATCACCCACACACAACACCAGCAGCGAATCATCATCACATCATCATCACACAAATCTCACACACCACAGCAGCAGCAGAATTCAATTTCACCCATCACACAAACACACATATTTTTTGGGGCCAGCAGCAGAAA
>NC_051418.1:988536-989210 GCF_015228065.2 Penaeus monodon | reverse complement strand
TTTTTTCATAATGAATAAATGGGGAAACATTAATATATTTTTTTGTGGTTAACGTTTTTCCCATCATGAAGTGTTAAAATTAACAACAAAATATTTGAATAGGAAAGTAAGTATCCTTATATTGTTCTAATGATATTGTCGGCCGTATTGTATTTGTTTTATGTAATGACGAATATAATTAATGTTTTTGATAAAGTAATTACATAACCGCAGATTATTTGCATTTTCATGATATATCAATCGTCACATTTTTTTTGACTTTCTCTTTTAATTTTTCAGTATCAATTGATTTAAAATCATTTAGCCCTAGCCACGTGCCCTTTATACCAAAACAGCAAATTAAATATTTTCATGTTGCAGCAGTCATTTATAAGCCGCATCCTCGTATTAGGTTGGGCAGTAGTACAGGAACGTTTATTTTAATACAAAGGATACAGAGCGGGGGCAAAGCTGAAAGCGCCCATGCAAAAGGAAGGGAGGATATCTCGACATATTTCCAGGCAGATGAAATTTTTTGGATTTCTGTTGCGCTTTTTGGGGCAGGAAAAACCTGAGAATATTACAGATAAAGTATCCCGAAAAACCTTTTTCAAACTTTAAAATGGGGATTTTTAATTTTTAAAAAAAGTACTTTGCCCTATTTGAACGCTTTCGCATTTCCTTTTGGAATCTCT
>NC_051418.1:986801-988492 GCF_015228065.2 Penaeus monodon | reverse complement strand
TTAATATGGGAGGATTTCCTTAAAGTTTTCCCGTGGTATATTTTAGCTTCCTCATGCGAACCCGAACGACTCAGACATGCGCGAAACTTCCATACAGGATTGGATATCTACTTTTATTAAGTGAGAAGACTGCATCGGCAAGAACAAGGGGGAGCCCTAATTTTTCCCGGGAAGATACACAGATTTATTTTTGCGTTCATGGTGAGGCCCAAAGCAAACGCTAATTCTTTTAAATTCCTTAATTATTGGGCCCTCTTAAAAAAGGGAATATAAACAAAGAATTTGGGGGAAAAAGGTATGTGGTAGAGAAAAAATTATACATATTTTGTCACGATGAATGGAAATATTTAAAAAGTAGATTAAAATTTTTTCAAAACTGTTGATACAAAAAAAAGAATTAAGCTTTTAAAAGAGAATTAACAGTAACAGTAAAATGAGTCAAAGGGATTCTTGGGACTCATCAGTATACGCACTACAATGTTTTTGTGACTTTTGATAATGATTTTTTGATGATGCTTTTTTGGGTTAAAACGGAATAAAAAAATTCATATTGTGGAAAAAATTCACCTGGTTTTATTTTTTCCAAATAGATGGGAACTTTTTTTCTGTTCCAAAATTTGGGAGAACCCTTTCCAAAAAAAAAGGAAGGGTCCAAGAAATTTAATGGCCTTATGGCAATAAGACCATTTCTAAATCGGGGTTTTCCCTAAAACCCAAAATAAAAAAAATGACGAGCTGGTAGTTTAAAGGGCGTTTTCCCCCATGAAATAAAAGCCCCCAAAAAATTTAGAAATTTTAAAAATTTAATTTTTTAATAGCTTTGGGTTGAAATTTTAGAAAAGTAAGGATCCCTGCCTCATTTAAATGCCCTTTTAAAGGCGGGGTTGTGGGACCCTTTTTTTTTGGGGATAAATTTTATGGAAAATTTTCATGTATTTTTTTTTTATTTTTTACCCTTTTTTGTAATTGGAGAAATTATCAGGGATGGGGGTTTTAACAAAATTTTTTACACTTTTTTTTCCATTCGGAGCTTTTCGGGTTCACTTTTCGGGGAAATGGGGAACCCCCTTTTTTCCTGAACCCATTCTGAAAAATTTTTTGCAACCCCAGGAGGAAGCCGCATTAGGTAATTTCAAAAAAAAATTTTTTATTTTCGAGATAATTTTATTGGGGGATTTTTTGGAAAAATCGAAATTTAACCCGCTTTTTTGTCTTAGGTTCTGGGAGTACTTCTGGGGTTTTAAAATTGTTAAAGGGGCGATTTTAAAAAAGATTAAAATTAAACCACTGGGGTTTGTTTGAATGAATAAACAAAAAGCTTTTTCCAGGGAACGCAACACAGCCACCAAAAACCTTTTACATTCATCACCATTAAAACCCCCCATACCACCCCCCCCCAAACCACAAAAAAAAACAACCCAAACCCCCAAACCCCCCCCCCCAAACCCCCAAAAAAAAAACCCACAAAAAACCCACAACAAAAAAACCCCGGTTTTTTGTTATGGAAAACAAAGTATTTTCTCTTAAGTCAAGAATTTAGCTTTGGGTTGTAAAAATTGATAAAATGGCGATAAAACCCCCGTCCCCCAAAATTTTGGCACCGTAGGGAAAAATTTACCCAGAAAAAGGAAGAAAACGAACCAACCCCAACAAAATATAAACCCCATTCAATAAATTTTTTTTTTTTTTTT
>NC_051418.1:985735-986742 GCF_015228065.2 Penaeus monodon | reverse complement strand
CCCCCAAAAAACGGGAATTCGTAAAAGGGGGGCTAAATTTTTTCCCGAAACAAAAAAAATAGTTTTTTGGGGAATATCGGGGAAAAACCCATTCGAAAAAACCCTCAACTAAAATTAAACAAAAGTCGAAAAAATCCCCGAATTTATAGGAGAAACTCCAGGGGGAATCTGATTTTTTTGGTGAAAGGGACTTTTTTTTTTGGGGAAAGAACAAAGGAAGAAGAGAAATGAAAAAATTTCAACTTTAAAAATGAACAACAGAGTTGGGGGACTCTGCCCGGGCAATCTCTCAGTGAAGGGAAACCTTCCCGATTTTTGGGGAAATAACAGTAAAAAGGTGGATAGTCCCGGGGGAAAAACACTTTTTTTTTTTTGGGCCATGAACTAATAAACCCAAAATCTGTAAATCAGATTGATGCATGAATTTCCCCTGGCGGGGTTTGGAACTCCTTGGGGAAAGGGGGGTTAATAGGACAGAAGAGACGAAGGGTTATACAAATAATTTCACCTGTATAGATACAACAGTTTTAATTTGAAGCCCCGTTCACTCTTAGAGGATTTTTTTTTGGGTTAGATTAAAAAAATGCCAAATTTGGTTTTAAACCCCTCCCGTTGGAAAGGGCATTTGAAATTTTAAATTTAAAATTACAAAAACCCCACTAATCTTTTAAAAGGGTAGTTAGTTGACCCCGGTAAAGTGAACCTTTGGGGGAGGGATTTTTGGAAAGGAGTACTGAGGGCCCCCCAGTTCCTTCCCCCCAGGAGCCCGGGGGTTTCCCTTTTTGGGCAAAATTCCCCTTTTTTATGGGGGTTCCCCGATAGGGCTGGGGGCCCCCCGGGGGTAGGGGGCACGGGATTTTTTTGGGGGGAAAAAATTTTTTAAACCAAAACCCCCCCAAACCCAGTTCCGTCGGGACGCTGGTCCAGCTTAAACCCTTTGCCAGGGTTACGTTGTGCTCCGTTTTTTGGTTTTAGGGGGGTTTTCCCTTTCCTTCCCGGGTCTTTTT
>NC_051418.1:984730-985550 GCF_015228065.2 Penaeus monodon | reverse complement strand
AAAATCTTGGAATAAAAAGGTTTTTGGGCCCTTTCCGGTCTTTTTTTTGAAAAATTGGGGACGAGGGGGCCCCTACTTTTTCCAAAGCTGCACCCGAAAAATGTAGGGAAGCGGTTTTTTTTGCCCTTTTATTTTTCGTCGGAGCCTTGAGCCAGGGGGGCCTAACATTTCAAAAGGGCCCTTTTAACCCAAAATCCAAAAGGGGTTTTGGTTTCGAATTTTTTTTTTAAAAAAAAGGATGAAAGAGTGGGTACCCCGAAACACCCCAGCCCCTGTATGAAATTTTCCCCCCGTTTTTTTTGTCGCCTGAGAAAAGCATTTTAAAAAAAAAATTTTTTAAATGGTGCAACTCTAAAAAACAAAACCCTTTGGGTTTTAAAAAAAATAAATAAAAAAAAGTTATGTGATGGGGGACCGGAATCACCCCCCGTGTATGCCACCCTCCCAGGGAAAAATGTTTAAAAATTTCTTAAAAAAGGAGGGGACGGGATCAAAATTTTGTGTGGGGACTTTAGACAGGTCCTTTTTGGGGGGCACCCCCCTGGGGGTTAATTTTTTTTGGAAAAAACGAAGCTTTTATTTTTTTCGGGCTGGGGGGGAAAAATTTTAAAAGAATGGTTTTACGGCGGGGGTAACGGGATTTAAAATTTTAAAAAAAAAAAATTTTGTTTTTTTTTAAAGAAATTTTAACTTTTTGCTTTATTTTTTTTTTTAAATTATAAATATGAGTTTATTTAAAATTATTTAAAATATAATAAAAAATTTTTAAAATTTTAAAATTAAATCATAATAATAAAAAATCTTTCCCGTTTTTTGGGGG
>NC_051418.1:983945-984566 GCF_015228065.2 Penaeus monodon | reverse complement strand
GGGGGTTTTTAAAATGGTTTGGTGTATTGTTTTTTTGTAAATGGTCTAAATATTTTTTTTGTTTGGGGCGGTTTTTTTTGGTTCCGTGGGTTTTTTTTTCTAGGGAATTTTGGGCCCGAAACTGTATTTGTAATGAAAAACCCCTTTTTCCTTTAGGTGGCCAGGGAAATTTTTAAAGGATGCTTTTTCCAAGAAAAAGAATTAAAAAGCTTTCATAACATTTGGTAACGTGTATTGAAATGCAAGGGCGATTCAAAAATAATTTGCCAAAATAGAGGGTTTTTGTACAATATTTTAACTTTTTAAAAATTTTTCAAAAATTTTTTTTTAAGGTTTTTTTTAAAGCCTTGTCAATTATGCCTACTTTCTAAACGTTTTTTTGGGCAAATCCTTAATTTACATTATTAAAATTTTTAAATCCTATGCCGTAAAAATTATGGTCCCGGCTACATTGGGAAATCTTTTCAGGCGTTAAAATTTTTTTTTTAAAATTATGAAGAATTTTAAAATTTGGTAAGGGTTTCCAAACTCAATTTTTAAAAAACGTGTTTAGAAAACTTTTTTTTTAAAAAGGGGGACTTTTTAAATTTTAAATTTTGGGAAAGAGTTGAATCCTTTTTT
>NC_051418.1:983358-983906 GCF_015228065.2 Penaeus monodon | reverse complement strand
TAAAGGGTTTTAGTTTTATATTTGTCGAGCTTTTAAAATTAAAACGTGCAGTTTGATAGTTGAATTTTTATACAGTACCGACATTTGGGGGGGTTCTTTTTTTTTTTTAAAAATTTATCTTTATTTTTTTTCCCTTTAAAAATCGAAAAAAAAATTTTATGACAGTTAATTTTTTTTTTTTTAACACCGGTTGAAAACCAATTTTTTTTTTAAAATGATGCTATTTTTTTGGGTTAGGGGTTTTGAAAATTTCCCGTATTTCATATTTTAAAAGGTTAAAATTTTTTAAAAAAAATAATGAGTAATAATGATCCGTTAAGTTGTTTTTTTATTCGAAATTCCCAAAAATCAAAATTTTAAATTCGGGGAAAAAAGTAAGAAAAACCTATTTGACCCCGACAAATGTTTTTTTATCTATTAAGGTAACTTTTCAAATTTCCCGAGACCTTTTTTTATTTTTTTTTTAACAACCCCAAAATTAATTTTCTTTTTTTATGGACTCTTTGTTTTCCTTTTTTTTTTAAATTTTTAAAAAAAATAATTTTTTT
>NC_051418.1:982320-982819 GCF_015228065.2 Penaeus monodon | reverse complement strand
GGGAACACCAATTTTTAAAAAGAAAAAAATGAACGCAATTTTATGACTTTAACGAAAAACCCGGGGATAAAAGGGTTTTTTTTCAAGAAAAGAAAGGGAACAGGGAAAAATAAAAGGGTTTAGGGAAGGCGAAGCAAAGAGCTGAAAAGGGAAGGAAAATTCCAACCCCAAGCGGCATAAGAAAAAAAGGGGGTTTTTCCAATTAATAGAATTAAACATTTTTTTCAATTTTAGGATTAAATTTTCTTTCCCCGGTAACTGATTTATATAAAGAACGCCCGCCCGATTTCAAAAATTTCCAACAGTTATTTATTTTTTTTTCCAAAAGTTAGTCTATTTAAAACTAAACCCCTTCAAGGTTGGAATCCAAAGAATTTAAAACCCCAAAAGGGTCAGAAAAAAGGCTGCTTTAATTAAAAAATTCCGCGTTTAAAACCATCCCGCTAATTCCTTAAAAGGGGAAAATACCCTAATTTCGAAAAATTTTAAAAAAGGTCGA
>NC_051418.1:981847-981923 GCF_015228065.2 Penaeus monodon | reverse complement strand
CACGAATGTAGGTTTTGGGCATAAATCGTTAGTAGTGTGGAGTCATTAAAAATTAGTAAAATGAAGTTCGTATACG
>NC_051418.1:979261-980814 GCF_015228065.2 Penaeus monodon | reverse complement strand
TTTAAGTGGGGGGGATGGAAAAGGGAATTGTGTGTGAAAAACCCGCAGCGAAGAACATATATGAAGTGAATTCGGGTTAGGATTATTTTGAATAAATAAAAATTTTTCAATACAGGGAAAAGTTTTTTTTTTAATAGAACTTTGCTGAATAAATTTTTTGTGTTAAATTCTTTTCCTGTAGCGTAGTGGGTAGTAAAAAATGGGTATAAACAATGCGTTTAGTTTTTCTTGAAATTTCCGGATTAGGGAATTTTGGTATGCCACTGGGTTTTCTATTGCAAAATAATAATCAATATATTAGTTCGCCAAATTTTATGGAATAAAGGGTTTTTAAAAATAAAAATCCCAGAAAAGGTGTACAAAATTACCAAAAAAATTTATTCATTCCAATACTAAAAAATTTAAAATTTTAAGAAGTAGGATAGGAATTACCGTAGAATTAAAATTACGAATTTCAAATTTTTTGAAAAAAAGAATAAAAATTTTGGAGGTATTAAATTACTTTCTTTCCTAATTTTGTTTCATGTTTTGGATTTAAAAATTTTTTTGAATTCGTTAAAATAATAGAAAAAAAATATAATTTTTAAATATTTTTAAAATTTATAAAATTTTGTTTCTGAATTCCTTTTAATGGTATTTTAAAATACTTACAATTTTTTTGTTTAAAATGTGATTATGAAAGAAAGCGTTTAATAAAAAGTAGTTAAAAATTAAAAAAATTTTTTTCTATATTTTTTGACATCCGGTTGTTAATGGTTTAAACAATACGTTTTTTTTTTCCCCGTTCCCCTAAATGTGAAGCGGGGGATTTAACCAGGATAAGCCGTTTTAAAGGGAAAAAACATCAGGTGGAAAAACCCCAAAAAAAAAGGGTGGGTTTGCGAATATTTTTTAAAATATTTTCTGTTTTATAGAATTCATGAAAAAAAAGATTTTTTTTTGTTTTTTAGTTATACATTCCGGTGAATTTTTTATTTTATCCTTTTTATAATTGCAGTTTTAAAAAACCCACCCAAAAAAGTTTTATCACTTTCCTGGGGAAAACAAAAAACTTGCCTTTTGGGGTACTTTCGGAAAAATTTATTTTAAAAATTTTTTTTTCAATGAATTTTCATAAATTTTCTTTTGGGAGGTGCTCTTGATTAAAAAGGCTATTTAAATTTTTCCGGAAAATACTTATTTTTTCCGGAAGGTAGACCCTAAAAAAATTTTTTTTTCCCTTACCTTAAAAAAATTTTCGATACGACGGGAAATTAAACACACACACAAACAAAAAAAATAAACCCAACCCCAAAAAAACAAAAAACCCAAAAAAACAAAAAAGACAAAAACCCCCAAAGGCAAAAAGACCCCACGGGGGAACACACCCAAAAAAACAACCCCCAAAAAAACAACGAAAGCAAAACACACACCACACACCACACCACAACCACAACCACACACCCAAAAACCCACCACAAACCCCACCACCACACCAAACCACACACAGCACCCCCACCCCACACGCACACCAACCCACACACAGACAGCCAAAAAAAAGAACCCACCGAAAA
>NC_051418.1:979083-979228 GCF_015228065.2 Penaeus monodon | reverse complement strand
TCGGCAAAAAAAATTTTTTTCCCATTAAAAAATATAAAAAATATTTAAATAATTTTAAAAAAATTAAAAAAGTTTTATAGAAAAAATAATATAAAAATTTTTTATTTTATAGAATAATGTATGACGAGCACCCACAAACAAAAAC
>NC_051418.1:978863-978956 GCF_015228065.2 Penaeus monodon | reverse complement strand
CACCCACAACGCAATGTGCAGTTTCTAAAAAAAGGGATCTTTACTTTTTGAAAATTAACGATATGATACGGCCCGGGGTATAAAATAAAAATA
>NC_051418.1:975913-976171 GCF_015228065.2 Penaeus monodon | reverse complement strand
ATTTTTTTTATTTTTATTATTTCAATTACAGCTATTTTGATCCGGCTTAGCTTAAAGCTCCCCAAGATAACACTTTTAATTTTTATTTTTTTTGCTCGGACATAAAAAAGGGGGTTTGAAGGTATAAAACTATTAAATTTGGTTTGCCAAAGCTTGGCGAACAAGGCGAACATAGAGCCCTGTATGCCATTAATCCGCCGTTAACTGGCTCCGTCTGCAGAGTGCAACACCCATGCCGTAATTTTATTGGTCAACGGG
>NC_051418.1:975471-975665 GCF_015228065.2 Penaeus monodon | reverse complement strand
CAAAATCGTCAACTCCCCGACACCCATGGTCATCCATATGCCCCGCGATTTTCAAACTTGTTGCGTTGCCGTAGAGCAAAAGGGGAACGCTCCCTTGAGTAGTTAGGGTTTTTAAAAAGTAACTAAGAAAATTTAAAAAGGTAAGGGGACGTAAAATACGGCCAGCCCCTTTAAAACCCCGTTAGTGTATGGGG
>NC_051418.1:974678-975330 GCF_015228065.2 Penaeus monodon | reverse complement strand
CCCCCTTGGCTTTTTCTTGCTTCGCTCATCCCAATGACAAGGTTCGAAAACCGAAGAATTTTTCTGAAGTACCCGAAATAGGGTAATTTTAATTTTTTTTTTTAAAAGATTATGGATCGCCGGGTCAACATGATAAATAATTGAGAGTATGAATTGGAGTGATACAAGGGGGGCCATTCCTTCCCCGGGGAAGTCCGGGGAAACCCGAACCCCCTCCCATTTATCCGGCTTGGGGGCCCGCACTCCCGGGGGTGGCAACCCCGGGTAGGAGGCAAACATAAGTTTTCCCAAGGGAAAAGCGCCGGCGGGTCGGGGATCGACCCTCAACTAGAGGGCCGTTTTGCTCTGAGCCTGTTCTCCATCGCCCCCGACCCAGGTAAATCGTTCAAAAATTTTTGGTTATTGTCTCTTTATAGACCCGATATACCCCAAAAATTTAATAATTATAAAATATCTAATAGATTAAACAGTCGTACAATATAAAATTTTCAGATGCAAGTAGTAGCCACAGCATTTACTTCATATCGTTTACATTCGTTTACATCCACCTCCGTACCTATGGGATCCTTTACTCCTGATGTCACGAATGCATGTAAAATGGTAAAGTTGTCCGTAAAAGTGGCTATTTTGATTCGGCCTTTTGAGGATGAGA
>NC_051418.1:973939-974588 GCF_015228065.2 Penaeus monodon | reverse complement strand
GTGACACGTTGTTCGTTATCAATTTTTTCGGCACAGGCACTAGTAATTTTTTGTATGAACGTAAAAATAGTCCGTGAATAGACTACTTTACATTGGCCTTCCTTTTAAAAATGTAAATTTGGCAACGAATGCCATTTGGTAATGATGTTAAGACTGTTTAATTACCCAGGGTTTTGGCACTTATAAAAACTTTCACGTGAGAGGTAATTGCGCAGACGAGCTTCTTTTCAATAAGTTCTTAGGTAAAGGCTGAGTTCAGAGGGAGCACCCTTATGTTCCCCAAGTTAAGGCAGTACCGCAAAAATCAAATGAAAAATCCTACACAGTCGTAAAGATAACAATCACTTTTAATTTTGGACGACAAAATTAGGGAAAAAATTTTCTCACGGATTATCAAACAAATTTTCAAGATAGCAGTGATGATCATCCTTATGTTTTATGACAATTGATATATAAAATATATTTTTTTTTTTCAAAACCTTTATTCACGATTTCTTTTTTTCCTTTCTTTTTTTATTTAGTCCGCAAAATCCTGAAATGATCTGCACTGATTCGAATGACGGGAGAAACTGTTAGTAAGTTGAACATTTACTTTACATTTGTCGTTATCTACAAATTACCTATAAACAACATGTATGTAATTTAATAG
>NC_051418.1:968801-968901 GCF_015228065.2 Penaeus monodon | reverse complement strand
ACTTGGGGAATTCAGCGAACAATGAAAGTAGACACGAAGGGAAGTACAAACAATAACACAATATCCGTATTCCCCTTCACACACCCCCAACAACACAACC
>NC_051418.1:968622-968703 GCF_015228065.2 Penaeus monodon | reverse complement strand
CCTGGGGAATCATTCAAACAAATTTGCAAGTAGAAAACGAAGGAAGTAAAAAACAAAACCAAATATGCCGTACCCCCTTCA
>NC_051418.1:954946-955054 GCF_015228065.2 Penaeus monodon | reverse complement strand
TGCAAACCAACCTAAGATAGCAAGGATTAAGACAATTGAGGTTGTTGCACTAGTCTTTTAGAGCCCCAAAGTCCACAAACTTTCCTCTGCCCAAGCTAGCCCCTATCT
>NC_051418.1:954362-954546 GCF_015228065.2 Penaeus monodon | reverse complement strand
TACCACAATAGATGATTTGAGTAAATTCCACTACCAGCAATCTTTCCTGCCCTCACCATGGTTTTTAAAACGCAATTGGAAACATTGCACATGCATTTTTTGGTGTTATCGATAAAGACCTCCTTAACAGCTAGTTGTCTTGCTGAATATATGTCACCCCTCTATAACATCATTGCAAGATTTG
>NC_051418.1:953187-953980 GCF_015228065.2 Penaeus monodon | reverse complement strand
ACCCTGTGTGTCCTCTCTTCTGCCCCACATATTCCTTACGACCCTGCAAGTTCAAGCCCTCCCCATTTCCATCCTCTGACTTTCTTGTTTGGGTGTCTCAGGCTACAATACACGCCCTACTGCAGACCAAATTTTACAATTTTCCATTTTGTTCATGTGCTCTAATGTTTTAGTATCAACATATACTCCAATGCATTTTTGACGAGATTCCCCATTCACCAATCCTTTTTTCCTGTCCTTAATAGATGGTCACTCATACACTTCTCCAGCTACAACTGCAACTAGCTACACCAAAGGGACACTTCTAACAGGCACATTTGTACTACCCCACACTTGCTAACTCACCATTTTCCTTTCAATTACCATACCAGCAAACATGCGTCTACTCCTAACTTCCAGACTAAGGGTTTCCGGTGAGAACCCCTATTAACTTACCATTACTAACATTTACTGGTAAACTAATCATTATAACTTTCACAGTTTATCATATACCTATGCTCTTCCTTGACTCCTTGACCCCACCACCCCCACCACCTGAGAGACTGGCCTTTGGCACAGGTTTGGGGCATGGTTGCGAATAACACAGACAATGGCCATAGACGTGCCTCTCTACCACTTGGGATCCAGCAGTCGACGTTCATGGCAATCTCAGTGTCGTGCCTCATAGCATGACAAGAACAAGAGCCTTGTCACAGTACATCTTCTGCCTTTTATAGCATTACAGATGTTGCAGACGGCTTGAGGACAAACCTTGTACATGGCCGATCGATATAAGCAACATCCAGAAGGTACC
>NC_051418.1:947873-948820 GCF_015228065.2 Penaeus monodon | reverse complement strand
CAAAAAAATTCATTTGTATATTTAATGATGTTCACTATTTCCTATATTTTCCAGGATGATTAGCAGCAGTCTGTTTGTCGCAATTGATCTCGCATGTACGAACTGGTCCTTCATGAGGATGAACAAGGGAAAGTTATATAAAACTTTCAAAATCGAAGATTATTAATGCGTACGGCAAGGAAGGTTTGACAGGGATAATGGTATGCTGGGCCCCTCTACACTCTCTCCCCTTGCAGAGGTTCGAGTTCTAAGGAAACATTCAGGGTCGCATGACATTAAGTGCATCATGCAGTGTTTACCCGTTTCACATACCTGTTTTATCCACTCACCCTGGACAGATCAGACCCGCATTTTAAGAGAGTGCATCTGCGACCCAAAGCAAGGAACTCCAAAACCACCCCAATCGTTTCCACATAATTAGAAAAAATCGCCAGAAGAAGCCTGTGCGTTTCAACGACCATTTGAATACTTTAATAGATGTAATTTTTAACAAATTGCAGGGCATTTACAATGTCCTGGCAATTATGACATTGTCATAAAAATGACACAATGTTTATCTTGATGGACTTATTGAAATCTATTATAGTGACATTTATATATCATATTATCATTACTGTTTAGTGGTAATTTGTCCATCTACAAAATCAACATCTAAAATATTAATCGTTTCGGGGGATTTAATCCTTTCTGACAATGAATTTTATTCCAGTTCTTTTTAGGAGCTTGGTGATGATTTGTCAGTGCAATAGTCTGTCGGAATGGTACCGTTGCATTCCTCATCATCAGCATGTCAGTTTTCAATGATATCGTTGGCATCTGTTAATTTGCCGTTGGCATCTGTAAATTTGTCGTCGTCGTCCAAATTAAAATTCAATTGGAAAAAGGAAGGTAAATGTTCTGACTACATCATTTTCGTAAACAGTGATAATATTTTTTAACAAAATCGC
>NC_051418.1:943901-944751 GCF_015228065.2 Penaeus monodon | reverse complement strand
AACATCATTTACTGTTTTTTTATAGTTTCGCTTTAACAAACCTTAAACGACACAGCACAGGTATGTTACGTGGTGTATGGTGTATTAATACATGTTGCTGCTTTCTGTCTGAAAGTATAACTTATAATGCCTCATACTATGATTTTTTTCAGAAACGCAGTTGATTAACAATTAACCACGTGATTTTTATTTCAATTTTTAATTACACTGGATATCATATTCATAACATACTGCACTCATCTCAAAAATATATTCCAAATATAATTTTGCAAAGTAAATTCTGAAGCACCATTGGGAAATATGATTGTGGGTTGTCTTTCGTATGTACGAGCTTTGTGATCTACGTTATACCATTATTCACTGTAATTGATGCAGGTGTCTTGACACTTGTTCAGTATACACGAAATTTGATTATGAACGTCTAATACTACTTACACCTTGCATCATTAGTATATTTCTTGTAACCATTCCTTATGCCCGCGACCTCTCGTCTCACTATCGAAATTCCGAATTCATAGACTTATTTAAAGACAAAATTATTCGAATGACATGTAATCTGAGTAAATATTACTCAGCATAAGTTACTGTAGTTTAAGGAACTGATTTTGAAATATAGCTTTTCAGTTTTTCACATGAGAGGACCTCCTTTATCTGTTGTGTAATAGGTACGCATTTCGTTCATGTTGCTCATCAGTGCGATGTATAAAAGAAATAAACAAAATATTAAAATAAAACAGCGGTTCTGAAACTGGGTGCAGTACCTAAGGGTGCAACAAGAATCTGGAGTGAAATAAATTTCAAATCCAAATTTGAAGTATTCTCATTCATCTATATGTTTGTCATCTGAGCA
>NC_051418.1:943570-943820 GCF_015228065.2 Penaeus monodon | reverse complement strand
TGTGAAGTTTTGTTGGGGGATGCCGCAGAAAGGACTGAGTTTAGGGTGCCGACACTGAGAAGAGTTTGGAATCCACAGATATCTACAATAATATGAGTATCTCAAATAAATACAATCATGTAATGAACATATGCTTGGAGATCGGACTAAGAGGTGGTGGTAGATGGGGCGGATCTACCGACTTTCTCCTTTCGCAGGCATGTCGTTCTTTAGTTACTTCAGCCTCTTGTCGCCTTTGTCTTTTTCCTGT
>NC_051418.1:938231-939121 GCF_015228065.2 Penaeus monodon | reverse complement strand
GGTTAGGTAGCCAACCGGACGACATTGAATAGGACAGGCTGAATCAGGAGCTGTTGCAGGAGTTTTCACTTTCTCCGTCAGAGGGGGCGTGACAAATCTTCAACATCCCCAGCACACCACTTGGAGATTGTAAGTCTGTAAAGAAATCACCAACCTATGCTGCCTTCCCACCAAAAATACACAAGGTAACGTCCACGAAGTGAATCTTAAAAAAAAGATTTGGCTCTGCTCTCTCCCCGGCAACATCAGGGAGAAGCTCCACGACTCTGACGAGACGGCCATTGATGTTCTCTTCACCAGAGCCAACGCACTGATGGAAGTACATCGGCAAGCCCGCGCTCAACCAACAGCTCCTTTCACCCCATTCCTGGCTGCAGACAGCATTTGCTCCTACCACAAGCGGTATGGGAGCACAGCCTATAATTGTCTTGATGGATGTAGGTGGAGGCCACGAGGGCATCCAAAAAACGCGAAGGTGGCTGATAAGCAACGCAGCCACAACCATGATCAACACAGTCGACTGCCCCCACAACGGTTTCCACATCCTCGACGAAAGAACCGGAAAGCATTTTCTTGTCAATACTGGAGCCTTCCTCTCCATTTTCCCAGCTACGCAATCTGACAAATGAGCTGCCAATGACCCACAGAGGCTTGTTGCTGCCAATGGAACTCCAATCAACTCCTGTGGTTCCAGAGACATCACCATACGCCTCGCTGGGTGCACTTACCCTTGGAGTTTCCTCATCACTGATGTGATCCGGTCACTACTTGGAGCTGACTTCCTCTCACACCACAACCTGGTGGTTGGTATGAGAATATGCCGGCTCATCAACACGGAGACTTTCACTCTACTCCTGGTCAATGCAGTCTCTATTCAAGGTCCTCCTGAC
>NC_051418.1:937690-937983 GCF_015228065.2 Penaeus monodon | reverse complement strand
TCCAGAAGTCAAACAACTTGTGGCGCCCATGCGGCGATTATCGGCGACTCAACCTCATCACTGAGGCAGAACATTACCCCATGCCAAATATCACTAACTTGACAGCCATTATAGGTGACACCCGCACATTTTCGAAATTGGATCTCCTTAAAGGCTATGTTTTCCACTTCTGCATGGTCTACATTGATGACATTATCATTTTCTCATGAGACCATCAGGAACACCAGCAGCCTGTCTGCATAGTCCTTCACCTAGTCAGTCCAGAGAAAGGTCTTTTCAGCACCAGCAGCATC
>NC_051418.1:936560-936947 GCF_015228065.2 Penaeus monodon | reverse complement strand
ACCCATCCGCAGAACTACAAACCTTGTTGCAGAGAAGTTTGCGTGACACTCCATGAAGACAGATCTCTGATAATGGGTAAGGAGCTGCAAGCAGTGCCAGCGCAGCAAGATCCATCACCACACCAAACCACCTATCCACAATCTGCCCCAGCCCACATGACGTTTTGGCCATAACCATGTGGACGTCGTTGGACTTCTCCTACCATCGGAAGGAAAAAGGTATATCTTTAACATCATCATGGAGGCTGCGAACACCAGATCATGCGCCCAGGCACTCCTCGGCTCCTGGATCGCCTGTTTCAGTCTCCTGGAACACATAACGTCCAATAGGGGAGTGAGTTTCAACTCAGAGCAGTGGAGGGCTCTAGCGCAACTCCTTAGCGTCAT
>NC_051418.1:936145-936316 GCF_015228065.2 Penaeus monodon | reverse complement strand
GAGGAGTGGATTTCTTTTTTCTACACGATGATGCCCACCGCCAGCCTCTATTGTGCCCTTACAAAGGTCCTATCAGGGTCCTTCAGTGTTCCCCCAGGGCTTTCAAACTACAGCTCATTGTGATGAATAGTATTTATACCACATGCTCGCCAAAAATTAGCAGCATGTGGG
>NC_051418.1:921595-927319 GCF_015228065.2 Penaeus monodon | reverse complement strand
GGCATAAGCCAAATTTAAACATCTTCCAGGTTACAGTAGCGGCGGCCAGTCATTTACAATTTCCCAAACCCAAAGTACTTAGTTAAACCAACATATATCTTAAAGATAATGTATTCAAATAAAACAATAAAGTATTAAGGCCTCGTATTTAACAGGTCTAACTATTTGAGTCTAGACATGGTGTATTTAAAATTTAAAACAATTTCTCCGGCGACCAGAAATCAAAGCGGGGAGATTGCCGACCCTCCTCCTCTGTCACTGGGCACATCCCATTTTTGCAGACGACCCTCCAGTTTCTGCAAGCGAAGACCTCATGTCTCCTCCAGGCACAGCATAAGAGTTCATTGGATAAGTAGGGGAAAACCCGAAAAATGGAATGACACAAACGTGAGTAACCTGCGAAAAAACAGCAACTGAAACAGGAAATCGTAAATTAGTATAGACATTTCATTTTGAGACCTCGCTTAGAAAGAACAGAAAATATGAGGTTTAATAAACAAAATTTAAAAAACTAATAAAGAAATTTAAAAAATACAAAATGGAAGAGAACGATGACATCAAGTGGGAGAGAGGGCCCGGGTAATCTCACCAAACTCAAGAGCGCATTAAACATAGGGTCCTCTACTTCCTGACTATCTAGATCATTAGTCTCCAAGCCCATCATCTTCGTCAGGAACAGTTATATCAATTTCTGAAGACTGGTGATACAATCGAATCGGGTTTTACAATGCACTCGTTTAAAATTTTCCCTTTTCCTTGTAATTCTTTCCCCACATAAGTAAAAGGTCCGGTTTCTTATTACACGTAAAGGTCCTAGCCATCTCTAAAGCCTTTGCTTTCATGAGATCGTCCAGGCGGAGTTCGCGAAGAACTAAGCCCCCCACATTTGATCTCTGCAGCGGTTGCATGCAGTGCTGGTGGTCACGTAGATTCGATTTCCTCGTACGTCTGGTGGTTTCCAAGGCGACGTCCCTCGCTCGTTCAAGGCGTTGTAGATGATCTGGGCAGCAGAATCTTCATTAGTAGAAAACATGTTTGTTAGACCAATGGGAAAAGTACAGGTGCAGCCCATGAGTACGTACAAACGGTTGGTTGGAGATGCTGCGGTGAACAGCTGTATTTAAGTGGTAGGTGGTAGGTTGGAGGTGAGGTTCGCACAGCTTTGCAAGAGCATCTTTCTTTGCAACGGTTTGTCCCTCAAAAAGTCCTTTTGCCTGAGGGTGGAAGGAGTAGTTAAACACGTTTGTATGCTGATTTTCTTGCAAACATCCTAAATAGCTGATTATTAAATCTGCACCATTATCTGTTCCCATTTCTCTCGTAGGTAACGTAGTGTTTGCTAAAAGGCGTCAGCTATGGTGCGGGCATCTTTGTTGGTAGAGGAATCAGCTGTACAAAATCGGTTAAATGGTCAGCCAGAGTCAAACATACCAATTTCAAATCTATTAAATCCGCACTGACGCCTTCCAAAGGCTCTGAAACATCAGGTTCCGAAGCTAATTGTGCATGCTGGAAGTAAAACTATCTTTTAATTTGTGAAAATTTCTAAATACACCTGGGTGAGCAGCTAATGTAGGGTTAATAGCAATTTTCAGAGCATCACTCGAATATCATTGGGAATCCCAGTTGATTGCAGTACCCCTTTGGGGCCCAAAGGGGCTTCAAATGATTAAAAAAAAAACCTCTTGCAGTTCGAATTTTTTGAGAGAGGCTGTAGCCTTCTCTCGGGGATGCGTTTCTCCCTCAAGGTATCACGGACTCCATAAAGGGTCTTTTTCCTGAAATTCTCTGAAAACAACAGGGTCGATAGTAGATAAATCTACTGCAGCAACTGCTCAAACTCAGCAGTCGGGTACAGGGTGTATGGCGCCTTGCCGATATTTAATTACATAATCATAGAATGATAGCTCAGGGGAAACCAGCATGACATGCGAGGCGACTTCGTCTTACGGCGGAAAACAAAAGTGAGGGGCCCTCAACTACTGGCAAGCGCATGGGTGTCCGTAGAAAAATATTTTCATTTCTGGTCCCCTTAATTTCGTGAATAATAGGCTACCGGATGAAGTTTTCCGCGCTCGTCTTGCTGCGTTAACAACCAAAAGGTCTATTAAATTTGGACGAAGAAGAACTGGTGCTATTATCAAAAGCTGACGAATCTTACAAAACGCTTCAGCATGATCAGGTGTCCATTTAAAGGTCCCCACCTTTCTGTGTAAGAGGGGTTAGGGAAGCAGCAATGTGAGCAAATCCAAGTATGTCTCCGGAAAAAAAACAGCCGCTCGAGGAAGCGACGGATTTCCCACATACATTACGAGGTATCAGCATACTGTCTATCGCTTGTACCTCTTCGGGTCTGGTGCTATGCCTTCTGCCGATACTTTAAAGCCTAAAACTTGAAAGAGGACTGCAAACTCTCATTTTGATCGATTAAGCTTAAATCCTGCACACTGATGGGTTTAAGAGTTTCATAACATGTTGTAAATGCTCATCAATTGATGCTGAGTGAATCACAAAATCATCTAGATGGCTAGACTGTGGCGACCTAATACAGGTTTCAAATGAAGTTTATCATCCTTTGAAAAGTCCCGGAGCCGTTTTTAGTACATATGGCATGCGCTTGAATTGATAAAAGCGAGTGCCATCAGTAAATGCCGTCTTAGCACATCGTTGGGTTAAGGGGAACGCTCCAATAACCACTGCGTGCGTCTAACACTGTGAAAAACTCAGCCCGTCCTAAAGTGTCAATAAGTTCCTCGTTGCGGGGAAGGGGATAAGTGTCTCCAGTAGTTATCTTTTTTAACTCACGGAAGCCACACAAAGTCTAATAGTTCCATCCCTCTTCTCACTAACACCATGGGGATAGCCAGGGAGAGACGGACGGCTCAATGACATCAGCTGATAACATACATGCGCTTTCCCTCACGAATCGTTTCCCTTTGGCAGCTGCAGGTAGACGAAATTTGACGAGTGCAGATGGGGTGGCTGATCTCCCGGTCGGTATAAAATGCAAGTTTTCCGGGGAACAGTACCAAGGGAAGATTTATCCCCCGTAAACAAATTGATAGTTTGTTAAAAATATTTTCTATTTATTTTTTTTGATTTTGCGCCAGATGTGAAAGTGAGAATGAGAGGGGGAAGACAGTTCCGTGGAGGTTGTACTATTTACAGGTGTTAAAAAATTATCTCTGCCCTACCGAGTTTCTGCCCATTCTTGAATTTAATAGAACTTCGAGAGATTTACGACCAAAACGTTCGCACGATTGCCGGAGATGCACACCAGCGACCTCGGAATCATAAGAGAGTTAGCACCATAAAGATAAAGCATGGAACAATATGATTGTCTTATCAGGTATAGATTTGCTTCACACATGAAAAAATTTTCCAGATCTCGGAGGACACACCACGGTGCGACATACATGACACTATGCTTTACAGACTCGCGAAATAATGTTTTCATATTCGGTAGGGGGAAATTCACATGGGAACCGTCTGAAGTTGAAGTGAGGGTGAGTCAGTGTAACTAACTGGGAACTGAACAGATTGGAGAGTTTATACAAGATTTAGCTGGTGGGTGACGGTAGACAAATTAAATGAGAATCTTCTTAAGAAGTCTATAGCCAGCAATACTTCCCCAGGGAACTGCACATTTTCAACAATGATCACACAGTGTATACATGACAAACATGGACTTAACACAAACTTAACATCTCTTTCCTCTGCATTTGATAACAACGTTCCAGTTACACCCAACAAGCGTCTAGCCGGTCTTGCCTTCGACAAAACGACACCTTACTGCACAAACTATACTTCATCAATGTTGCAGACGACCCAGTGTCTATACAACCCTTCACTAAACTCCCACCAACGCCATCGTAATGATGGGTCCCCCGGTTAAGTTCTGATTTCTTAATCATAGTCCTGTTCAATACTTGCCCCTTCACCTGTGGTTGATCTGCCAGCGACTTCACGTGGGGCTGTATAGGCTGGCTTTCGCGAAAGGGACAGTTCTTATGTAAATGATCTGTTGATTTGCAGGACCAGCATCTTTGAACGCCCTTGAACGATGGTGGGCGCAGTAGGTGCAGGAGATGGGTAGTAGTGGCTGCTGCAACGACGGCGGGGCGCCATGTTCCTTTCGATACAGGGAGCTTTACCAGCTTACCATATTACTCCAAATGTTTTCTGGCCTAATTACAACCACTTTCAAAGGAACATCCTCCCCAAAGTGAAGCAGTTCACGAAGCCACCCAGGTAAGACTAAAAAAAATGTTTCCGGGCCCAAATTCCTCTGGATCTCCCACAGAATCTGGGTGTTCTCTTTTGCCTTGATATACTGCTGCTTCTATTGCCATGAAGATATCAAGTGGTGCTTGTCTGGGTAACAACCGTACGCTTTCTAAATGTCGATAAAAATCAGCAGGGGAACTGGTGCCAAAAAAACTTCTCCTTTATAAACGCTTTGAAATCCACCCAATTATGGATGAAATCAACAGTGGACTGTTGATTATCAGCTCCCCCACACCCAAAAAAAGACGATCGCGCTTGTCGAATCCTGGCTGCATCATCTGCAGCACCCGTCGCGAGTTCGTTTCGTTCGTATCCATGCTTCCACTTCTCGGTTTCTCCAAAGGGGGATCGGATGCAGGAGTCTTGGCCCGAAGATCGGAATCATCTCCCTCTCAACGTAAATTCGCGCAGGTGGTGTCACTGGCGGCTGAAGCTTACCGAAGCTAACATGCGAAGTGTGTCTTGTCTCGGAATCTGGCGGTAATGACTGCATCGTGGATTGATCCTGCTGAAATTGTTGCATCTGTTGCACGAGTCACGTAGTTCTTTCACCTGTTCGGAGAGTGAGCTCATCGGGGCCCAGCAGGTTTGCATAGATCCCGGGAAGGATCACCCGTCTCGTTCGTTTGTGCACCTTGATCATGGGTTTTGCGTTTTTTTTGGGCAGCATAGCGAAGTTCACAAAATAGGTCGACCCCAAAATTAATACTCAAAAACGACCTTACACCATGCACACTAAATAAATACCATTAACCACAATTCTCCAGCAAGATCATAACTCCCATAGGAAAACTGCACACGGGATGAAAACAGTTTGATCACATTGCAAATACTGATGCAGGTGTAGGGGTCTGCTGTATCTGGCATCGCAGGTGATATAAAGGTAACCCCGAACAAAATAAAAGCAACAATATCCATAAATTATGATAAGGTAAGAATTTTGAAATAATATTTCAGTAAGTGTAACGAGTTCCACATGAATCACGTAGAATTTTATCGTTGCTACGCTTGACGCGAATAATCAAATGTTAATTTTTAATTCTATGGCGCATTCTCAGCTAATTTTAAGCACACTGCCTTTTTTTATAACACTAGGGCTCTCAATATCCGCCTGATTATAATTACGAGAGCCCATCACGTCTTACTTTAACAATCACAGAAATCACCGACTGTCAATCATACGCGCATTGCAATACGCAATCTTAACATAGCAAACGATTAAGTTAATATTGATTTACAAATACATTATGCACAAAAAAATCCTAACAAAGGAGTGCAAAACTCGCCGTGCGTCGCTGGTTGGTATTCGCCACACAATACGCTATTTACGCATTAGCAAATTTACGCACGGCGGCATCACGGTCCGTCAAGGTTTTAGTTATCATTTACCAATTCATTAATTTGTCAACTAAGTTATATCGACTAAGCTGACACCAA
>NC_051418.1:921215-921535 GCF_015228065.2 Penaeus monodon | reverse complement strand
GGCATTTAAGCCTTTTTACTCAGAGCATAGGGCCCAATTTAAACATCTTCCAGGTTACAGTGCGGCGGCCAGTCATTTACAATTTACCAACCAGGTACTTAGTTAAACCAACATATATCTTAAAGATAAATATTCAAATAAAATCCAATAAAGTATTAAGGCCTCGTATTTAACGGTCAAATATTTGAGTCCAGACATGGTGTACTTAAACAATTTCTTGGCGACCAGAAATCAAAGCCGGGAGACTGCCGACCCTCCTCCTCAGCCCTCGCCCCTGTTCTGAGGGTCCCCTAGCAAAAGGCGGGAGCCTCTGAAGTAGT
>NC_051418.1:913172-913241 GCF_015228065.2 Penaeus monodon | reverse complement strand
GTTATTAACTTAGGGGGCGCGCCCCCCAATTTGAGAAAATACTACCCACCCCCTTGGCGGGGATTGTTA
>NC_051418.1:911262-911420 GCF_015228065.2 Penaeus monodon | reverse complement strand
TCTTCAAGCAGGGACTCGACTGAATGGATTATTCCCAACGCCTGAAAGCAGTATGACCGGTGGTAAATAAAAGGGACTAAACTAACTCGAGAAAAGCTAGCATACAAGTTGCATGTAAATAACATTAGAATACAAAAAAGTAAAACTCAACGAGATAT
>NC_051418.1:909876-911027 GCF_015228065.2 Penaeus monodon | reverse complement strand
CTGACTTTCTATTCCAGTTCTGAATATGATTAATGGATCGTGATATAAAATTACAAGATATGTGCAACACTATAACTAAACATACAGACTGCACTTTTCCTTTTGATTAGGACATGGGTGTCTTCGTTAAATTAGATAGGTCAGAGCTAGAACAATGGTTAGGATGGGGTATGATCATGTCTGTCAGTAAAATACCTAATACAAGATTGCACTGGTCAAGGCTTTTCGTGGGAAGTGACAGATCAGTTCAGTTATGAGCAAGAGACAGGGCGGAGCCAAATAAAGGTAAATTTGCACCTTAATGATATTCCCAGATA
Source organism: Penaeus monodon (assembly GCF_015228065.2). NCBI lineage: Eukaryota > Metazoa > Arthropoda > Malacostraca > Decapoda > Penaeidae > Penaeus > Penaeus monodon. Next base: position 910,710 of record NC_051418.1, on the reverse strand, counting down.
GATCCAAATGACCAAACTATCAAAAGTTAGACCCTACTCGAACACTGAGACCAAATTCAAAGAACTCCCATGGACTGAATATCTATGTGTAGATGAGCAGATGGTACCTTTCAAGGGGAATTCACTATGACACCATATATTCCTAAGAAAACACACATGAAACGTGGATACAAGATATTTGTTTTGGCAGATGATATGGGAATGGTGTATGATTTCATGCCATTTGTTGGTAAAATAGAGCCTGTAAATAATCCAATGTTCAGATCTGAAACCAAGTGTAACTCCAGGTGCTCCATCTTGTGAGTTCATACCCCCCCTTCAAGGAATCACAATTAATTTTGATACTTGGTTTACCTTCCTCACTCTCATAGATCACTTTAGCTTACTGGGTATATGGTGTAGGGAACTGTTCAGCAAAACAGATTACAAAAAGCCTGACGTTCAAAATCAGATAAGCAACTTCAAGCGTAGGGCGTGGGTCTCATGATGAATGGAAACAGGTATGAGGATGGTAACAAAAAATAACATCTCTGAAATGGTTTGTCTTTTGACAACAAAGCAGTGCATCTTGTATCTACATTTGCCACGTCATTCCATTCGACAAAGTGCACAAGATGACAGAAAAATAAAAGAAAGAGTAGAAGTTGCTAGACCATTCAGTGTCAAGGACTACAATACACATATGGGTGGGTAGAGTTACATGATGCAGCTTATGGCTTATTATGGATGGCCTGCAGATCAAAAAAGATTACCAAAGGCTAAATTGTTCATATGATAGACATGGACATTGTAAACTCTTGGTTACTTTATAGAAGAGCGGCCAACCACTTAGAG
>NC_051418.1:909289-909826 GCF_015228065.2 Penaeus monodon | reverse complement strand
ATCTCTTTTTGCTAGTGGAAAAAGTAGAGCGTAAAAAGAGACCGTCGAGTAATGTAACAAAGCGCATACATCACCAAGAAAAAAACTGGAGAGCAACTAGCCTATTCCTGACAAATACATAAGACTGGATACGGTTGCGGCACTTCCCGATCATTTTGAGAAAAGAGGCACATGTAAGCTGCCAGGATGCACTGGTAGGTATGAAGTGTTTTGCATGAAATGTGAAGTTCATTTGTGTGTGAATCAAAGAGGGAATTTGACTTTCTAGAATTCACACAAAATAAATCACAGGAAATTATTTTTCCACATACAAGAAAACTATTTTACTTTGAAGTTTTGGCCCCCCCCCGGAAAGGATTTTTCCTCAGATATTTTTTTTTTTTTAGAAAATTTATAAAGTTTTTGCACAAATGCTTATAAAATGAAAGTTAGGTGTTTCCTTAAATTGCATTTATGTTTATATAGAAAGTAATATATAAAAAAAATCTGAGAAATATTCAGTGCAGAGTATGTTTTTGCTACTCCTGAAGTGACAAT
>NC_051418.1:908370-909027 GCF_015228065.2 Penaeus monodon | reverse complement strand
TGATGACAATGTTCATGCCTTTAGTGGGCGGTCTTCTCTTGTTTCCTTTACCAGTAGACGAATGCTTCGTTTCACATTTTTGAAGCTCATTAAAATAGGCACAGAATAATAACATCGAGTTCTTCAAACTCGTGGTGACGTCAGTAAATCCGAAAAAATGAATATTTTCTTTTCGAAAAAGGAATAAACAAAAACACCCAATTCATCGCTCTTGAAAGGTTTTAATGTGCCATGCATAAGTGGAGAAAATACATTATTGAAGAAGAAAGAGCCGCTCGCAGTAAGGATATACATATAATTACAGCATAAACATATAACAATCTGAGGGAGAAAAAATAGGAAAGAAAAAGTCAATACAAAGCCTAGCCTTTTAGCCAGAGCGTCCCCTTTGCTCTTTTTATGGTATATAGCAATACCCACCCCCTCCTTTTCTCTTTAGTTAGGTTGTCAGGGCTGTCAGCTTCCAAACATTCCATAACATGTGCACCTTGCCCCACAAAACTCTCCCTTCATACATGATAACATTTTATTACTGCTTGGTGGTCATCCGGCAGCGGGCACACGTCAGGTGTATATGCATGCGGTTTGTGTTTGTAGCTTGGATGCTCAGCAAGTTAAACAAAAATGTCAGTGCTTGCCAGTAGACAAAATATACAA
>NC_051418.1:907714-907932 GCF_015228065.2 Penaeus monodon | reverse complement strand
CAGGAAAAAAAACAAATATAAGAAAGTTTAGTTTCGTAATGATCATTGTACAGAACCACATGCATTAAAAGCAAATAGGACTAAAGTATTCATAAGAACAATAGATTACAGGAATGTGATCTTACAACCATAAACTTTAATTAGATTGAAAGGCAAACAATTTTATTTTAAACTTGAAGGGGCTAGAGACCTTCTTCTTTCTACACTACTACTTTTAC
>NC_051418.1:906268-906399 GCF_015228065.2 Penaeus monodon | reverse complement strand
TTTCTGCCAATAAATGGTGTACTGTTTTTGAGATCGGGTTTCATCTTATAGATGTGCAGGGATTAATGATTTCAAAATTCATTAACCATTAATCCTTGTACATCCACAAGATGAAATCCGATATGTATCTG
>NC_051418.1:902581-904257 GCF_015228065.2 Penaeus monodon | reverse complement strand
ATATTACTCTTATATCCAGCTTTGTGATTCGTTCCTTGCCCTTTCCCTTCGCGTGTTTCCTTCGTGTTTCGTATCTTTCGTGATAATGTTCGTTTTGCCATTCGTTATCTTTATTTCCGTATAAATTCGCTCTCTTGTGCCTACAGAAACCTTCGGAGCATAGTTTACTCCTGCAGCCGGATAATACATCTTTACTTCTTATCTGATGTCATCTTCATCTTCTTTTGTTAATTGCTAATCCTGACATTTAACGTGTCCTTTGGCTGCTGGCACTTATTTCAAACGTCAACCTTCGACGGTTTTTTTTTTTTTCATTTTCTTCATATTATTTTCCTTACCTTTATTCGATGTCAGTTCTTAATATCTGCACATTCTGCAATTGCTTTTCTTTGTTCATCTTTAATTTTATTATTACTATACTGTTTCCTAATGCCTTTTTTTTTTTTTCATTTTATACATATACGTTTTGCAAATTCTCGATTGTTCTTTAGCCATCTTTATTTCCTGTTCTTTAAGAAACTCCTTGATCCTGCAGAAGAAAACTAGCCCTGCTGAAAACATCTAGGGATATTCAGCGTAATACCAAACTTTCCCTTGTAATTTGATTTTAAGTTTTGAAGCTTCATAACTTAAACTTCTGATATTACAAAAAACATGATTTTCAACGAAAAATTAGCGAAAGTTAGAAGTCGTGTAGTTGCCTAGGAGAGCCCATTAGCTTGGACAGATAGCCCTATTACTGGTGACAAAAGTCTAACATATTTTTGTCAGAAGGACGTAGATTGTAGGGCTGGGAAGTAGATAAGTTAAATTAACCTTATTTGAATAATTGGACTTTTACAACACTATGTGAGTATTGCCCAGTGTTCTTGTGTTAATCATTCATATTCATGTAATTATCTTTATTATCTAAGTGTTCCCTTTCTTTGTGCACTCTCCCTCTCTCTCACCTTTCTCTATCAAAAGCCCTTTCATCCTTCTCTCAGCGCCTCCCTCTTTCCCTGTCCTTTTATTGTATCCTTCCTCAGTTCCCTCCCTCTTTCTCGATCTATTTCTTATCTCAAGCCCGTTCTATCCGGTACTTCATTCCACCATTCCTAGTCGTATTTTCGTCTATTCGGTCCTCACGGCTTTTTACCCTCACTTTCAACCTTTACAGATGAAAGCAAAGTATCCTTCGCGGAAACATACACATTTTTCAGTTCCTGTTATTTGAATGTTTGTAACTTCGCATATTCCTTTGCTAATGTTTTTTTTCTTCTTCCTTCCTTCTAAATGTTATTTCGCCAATCTCGAGTCTGTAACTTTTAATCTGTTCCAATTATTCATTATCCTGGATATTGATGATATCACCTTGGTGTGCATTCAGAATAATGGTATTTCATGCTGTGCTGTTTGTATCCTTTTACTCTCCTATTTACACGCATTTCCCCTTTTGATTTTATATTGGCATAATAGAGGCCAGTTTTGTAACTTTTCTCACTCATTCAACTAACCAGGGACAAAAATCTTTGGTAGTTTCCTCCGTTTGTGTTCATGAAAGACTTTTCATCAACTTAGTCGTTGTAGCTCATTCAAAGTTTGCCTGTTTTATTTATTCTGTACGTGAAAATAAGAATTTTCATGGGACAAGTGGATATTCGGGCGAGGGGAATTGACAATAAGATAAAAACAAA
>NC_051418.1:901532-902195 GCF_015228065.2 Penaeus monodon | reverse complement strand
GGGTCGTCACATTTCAAAAATGCCCCTTCCCCCCAGAAAATATTTTTTAGTCCCGCCATGGTTGCATTGGACGAAACTCCACTCGTCAATGGACCAGGCGCCTGTGTTTTCAGTGACCCTGACCTTTTTTGGTGTTTTGAAAGCCTGTAATAGATTTATTTTCCTAATCTGATATACTACCATTAGCAATTAACCGAACAGGGATCGATAGATAGGGATACTTTTATACATGTGTATGCATCAAGAACATATTGTTGTGTTGAAGTGTTGACAGCATTGTGTAGAGCATTCTTGTATCAGTGATATTTGCATGGCATGTCCGCAATGTTTGCATTGAAACGCAGTCAAGCAACGTATGCTACCTCCTGGAAAACTAAGAAAAATGCAATAGCAAATGGAAAAGAAATAAAAGGCAATCAGAACTTGAGCATACACTTTCACACAACTCAGTGATTAGATCGTACAGCTGGCACTACGTGGCACTCCATAGCCCCCTTCCTTCCCAAGCCACCCCTCCTTTTAGCACCCACCTGTTGCCGGGGGACTGGTATAAAAACACTGACTCTCTCGCTCGAGCACGAGGTGGCCTTGCCTCAGCTATGTTAATGTTGCCGCCATGAAGATTTTTGGTCCTTTAATGTACGGAGAAGAGGTTATTATTTT
>NC_051418.1:900482-901163 GCF_015228065.2 Penaeus monodon | reverse complement strand
AATGCAAAAAATAATAACCTCTTCTCCGTACATTAAAGACCAAAAAAATCTTCAGGCGGGCCAACAGTCAAACATAGCTGAGCAAGGCATCGTGCTCTAGCGAGAAGGCAGTGTTTATACCAGTACCCCGCAACAGGGGGGGTGTCAAAAGGGAGGGGGTTGCTTTGGGGAAGGGAAGGGGCTATTGAGTGCCACGTGAGTGCCAGCTTGTACGGATCTTAATCACTGAGTTGTCGGAAAGTGTATGCTCAAGTTACTGATTGCCTTTATTCTTCCATTTGCTATTGATTTCTTTAGTTCCAGGAGGTACATTTTAAAAAAAACGGTTGCTTGAAGCGTTTCATGCAAACATGCGGACATGCAGCAAATACAAATGATACAAGAATGCTCTACACAAATGCTGTCAACACTTCAACACAAACAATATGTTCTGATGCATACAATGTATAAAAATTTATCCTAATCTATCGATCCCTGTTCTGGTTAATTGCTTAATGTTAGTATATCAGATTAGGGAAATAAATCTATTACAGGCTTTCAAACACCAAAAAGGTCAGGGTTCACTGAAAAACAGGCGCTGGTTCCATTGACGAAGTGGAGTTCGTCCAATGCAACCAGTGGCGGGACCTAAAAAATATTTTATGGGGGAGGGAAGGGGCGATTTGTGAATGTGACGACCCC
>NC_051418.1:898756-900155 GCF_015228065.2 Penaeus monodon | reverse complement strand
CTTAATTGTCAATTCCTCGCCCGAATATCCACTGTCCATGAAAAATCTGATTTTCACGTACAGATAAATAAAACAGGCAAAACTTCTGAATGAGCTACAAACGACTAAGTTGAGAAAAAATTCTTTCATGAACACAACAGAGGAAATACCAAAGATTTTTGTCACTGGGTTAGTTGATATGGATGTGGAGAAAAAGTTACAAAAACTGCCTCGTATTATGCCAAATATATAAAATCAAACAGGGAAATGCGATGTAAAATAAGGATAGTAAAGGATACAAAACAGCATAGCAATGAAAATACCTTATCTGAAGGCACACCCAAGGGGATATCCATCAGATTTACAGGATAATGATAATTGGAAACAGATAAAAATTACAGACTCGAGATTGCGAACTACAACATTTGAAGGAAGGAAGAAGAAAAAAAACATTAGCAAAGGAATATGCGAAGTACCAAAACATTCAAAGAACAGGGAACTGAAAAAGTGTAGTTTCCGCCGAAGGAACTTTGCTGTCATCTGTAAAGGTTGAAAGGAGGGAAAAAGCGTGGACGTGAGGAACGAAGAGTTCGAAAATACGACATAGGATATGGCTGGAATGAAGCAGGATAGACAAAACGGGTGAGATAAGGAAAATAGATCTGAGAAAGAGGAGGAACTGAGAAGGATAAATAAAAGGGGACAGGGAAAGAGGGAGGCGCTGAGAGAAGGGAGAGAAAGGGCTTTTTTGATAGAGAAAGGTGAGAGAGAGGGAGAGTGCACAAAGAAATGGAAAACTTAGATAATAAAGATAATTTACATGATATGAAATGATTAACCACAAGAACACTGGCAATACTCACATAGTGTGTAAAAGTCAATTATCTAATAAAAGATAATTAAAAACTTTTTATCTACTTCCCAGCCCTACAAATCTACGTCCTTTCTGACAAAAAAATAGGTTAGGACTTTGTCACCAGAATAGGGCTATCTGGCAAGCATGGGCTTCTTTAGGCAACTAGCACGAACTTGCTAACGTTCTCGCTACTTTCGTTGAAAATCATGTTTTTGTGTAATATCAAGAAGTTTAAGTTTATGAAGCTTCAAACTTAAAATCAAAATTACAAGGGAAAAGTTTGGTATTACGATGAATATCCGCTAGATGTTTTCAGCAGAGCTTAGTTCTTCTGCAGGATGCAAGGAGTTCTTAAGAACAGGAAATAAAGATGGGCTAAAAGAACAATCGGAATTTTACCACGATGAAAATGGGAAACTAAGAAAAATCAATTGGCAAAACGTATATGTATAAAATGAGGCATAGGAAAAACAGTAGAGTAATAATAAAATTAAAGATGAACAAAGAAAAGAAAAGCACTTGCCGAATGTGCAGATATAAGAACGACATCGAATAAAGGTAAGG
>NC_051418.1:898424-898727 GCF_015228065.2 Penaeus monodon | reverse complement strand
CCGTCGGAAGGTTTGACGCTTGGACATAAGTCAAGCAGCCAAGGACCAGAAATGTCAGTTGATTAGCAATCAAAAGAGCTGAAGATGAAATCAGATAGAAGTAAAGATGTATGATGGCGGCTTTGCAGGAGGTAAAATAATGCTCCCTGAAGGATTTCTGTAGGGGCACAAGAGAGGAATTTATACGGAAGTAAAGGATAACGAATGGCAAACGACCATTATCACGCAAAGATCGAAAACACGCAGGAAACACGCGAAGGAAAGGGCAAGGAAACGAATCACAAAAAAGCTGAATAAGGAGTA
>NC_051418.1:896147-896304 GCF_015228065.2 Penaeus monodon | reverse complement strand
TACAGATACATATCGGATCTCATCTGTGGATGTACAAGGATTAATGGTTAATGAATTTTGAAAATCATTTAATCCATGCCACATATAAAAATGAAACCGATCTCAAAAAACCAGTTACGAACCACTTATTGGAGAAAAAAACCCACAATACAAAACG
>NC_051418.1:895421-895517 GCF_015228065.2 Penaeus monodon | reverse complement strand
TAGAAAAAAAGCCACCAGATTGGAATAAATGATTCCTTCAATAAACGCTACAAAGCAAAAGGGCAAATGCTCTAAATCCCGGTCAGGCCCCATTTA
>NC_051418.1:894708-894925 GCF_015228065.2 Penaeus monodon | reverse complement strand
GGCGTAGAAGATAGTAGTTGTAGAAGAAGGAAAGGTATCTATGCCCCTTCAATTTAAAAATAAAAGTGTTTGCACTTCAATCTATTAAAGTTATGGTTGTAAGATTACATTCTGTTACTCTATTGTTCTTATGAATACTTTAGTACTATTGCTTTTAATGCATGTGGGTCTGTACATGATCATTACGAAACTAAACTTTCTTATATTTGTTTTTTCC
>NC_051418.1:893953-894275 GCF_015228065.2 Penaeus monodon | reverse complement strand
TTGGATTTGGTCTACATGGCAAGCCCCCCCCACCTGAATTTTGTTTTAAATGCTGATGCATCCAAGTTTACAAACACAAACCGCATGCATATAAACTGCGTGTGCCGCTCGACGATGACACCAAAGCAGTATAAAATGTTATATGTATGCAAGGGAGAGAGTTTTGTGGGGGGGCAAGGTGCACATGTATGAAGTTGGAAGCGACGCACTGACAACCCTAGAACTAAAGAGGAAAAGGATGGGGTGGGGAGTGCTATTATAACCATAAAAAGAGCACAAGGGGGAAACGCTCTGCTAAGGCATAAGGCTTTTGGGGTTATTT
>NC_051418.1:893658-893918 GCF_015228065.2 Penaeus monodon | reverse complement strand
AAAAAACTTTTCTTCTATTTTCTCCTCAGGAGTGTTATATGTTTAGGCTGTAATTATAGGTTATAACTCCTTACTGCGAGCGCTCTTTCTTCTCATAAGTATTTCTCCCACCTTATGCATGGCACATATAAAACCTTTCAAGAGCGAGGAATGGTGTTGTTTATCCTTTTTCGAAAAGAAAATAGTCATTTTTCGGAATTTACTGACGTCACCACGAGTTTGAACTCGATGTTATTATTCTGTGCTATTTTTATAGCTTC
>NC_051418.1:893543-893625 GCF_015228065.2 Penaeus monodon | reverse complement strand
TGGTGGAAACGAAGCATTAGTCTATGTTGTTGAAAGGAAACAAGAGAAAGAACCGCCCACTAAGGCCAGGGACATTGTCATC
>NC_051418.1:893421-893488 GCF_015228065.2 Penaeus monodon | reverse complement strand
TACATTTGCATACCCTACATATCCGTTTATGTTCCCAAAGGATGAAGCTAATGATTGCATTTCATCT
>NC_051418.1:892741-893272 GCF_015228065.2 Penaeus monodon | reverse complement strand
CATTGTCACTGCAGGAGTTTTCCAGAAAAACATACCTGCACCTGAATATTTCTCAGATTTTTTTATATATTACTTTCTCTATAAACATAAATGCAATTAAGCACCTAACTTTCCATTTTATAAGCATTTGTGCAAAAACTTATATACTTTTCTAAAAAAAAAAAATATCTGAGGAAAAAGCCTTTCGCAAAAAACTCAAAGTAAAATAGTTTTTTGTAGCGGGAAAAATAATTCTCTTGTGATTAGTTTGTGTGTGGAATTCTAGAAGCAATTCCCTTCTTGATTCACAACACAAATGAACTTACAATTTCATGCAAACCACTGATACCTTACCCAGTGCATCCTGCAGCTTACATGTGGCCCTCTTTTCTCAGAAATGATCGGGAAAGTGCCAAACGTATCCAGTCTTATGTATTTGTAAGGAATAGGCTTATTGCTCTCCCAGTTTTTTTCTGGTGATGTATGCAGCATTTGTTACATACTCGGACGGTCTCTTTTTACCTCTCTTTTTTCAACTTAGCAAAAGAGAAT
>NC_051418.1:891528-892690 GCF_015228065.2 Penaeus monodon | reverse complement strand
TACCTCTAAGTGGTTTGGCCTCTCTTCTATAAAGTAACCAAGAGTGTACCACTGTCATGTCATATATGAAAAATAGCTTGGTAATATTTTTTGATCTGAATGCCATCCTATAATAAGCCATAAGCTGAATCATGTAAATCTACCCCACCCAATGTGTATTGTAGTCCTGACAATGAAGATGAGGTCTAGCAACTTACTACTCTTCTTTTATTTTTCTGTCAAATCTTGTGACACTTGTCGAATGGGAATGACGTGGCAAAGTAGATACAAGATGCACTGCTTTGTGTCCAAAAACCATTTCAGAGATGTTTATTTTTGTTACCATCCTCATACGCTGTTTCCCATTCTCATGAGACCCACGCCCAAGAGCTTGAAGTTGCTTATCTGATTTGAACGTCAGGCTCTGTTATCTGTTTTGCTGAACCAGTTCACTACACCATATACCCCGGGAAGATAAGTGATACTATGAGAGGGAGGAAGGTAACCAATTATCAAAATATAATTTGTGATTCTTGAAGGGGGGTTATGAAACTCAGCAAGATGGAGCACCGAGTTAGCACTTGGTTTCAGATCTGGAAACATTTAGGATTAATTTACAGGCTCTATTTTTACCAACAAATGCATGAAATCATACACCATTCCCATATCATCTGCCAAAAAACAAATATCTTGTATCCAGTTTATGTGGTTTCTTAGGAATATATTGTTTCATAGATGAATTCCCCTTGCAAAGGTACATCGGCTCATCTACACATAGATATTCAGTCAGGGGATTTCTTTGAATTTGATCTCAGGTGTTCGAGTAAGGGTCTAAAACTTTTGATAGTTGTCAATTTGGATCTAATCTGGGAATTATCAGTAAGGTGCAAATTTACCTTTATTCGTCCCACCTGTCTCTGGCTCATTAACCTGAACTGATCTGTTTCACTTCCCACAGAAAAGCTGGACCAGTGCAATTCTTGTATTAGGGTTATTTTACTGACAGACATGATCATACACAATCTAACCATGTTCTTAGCTCTGACATAATCTAGGATTTAACGAAGACACCCATGTCCTAATCAAAAGGAAAGTGCAGTCTGTATGTTTAATAGTGTTGCACATATCTTGTAATTTTATATTCACGATCCATTAAATCTATCAGAACTGGAATAGAAATCAG
>NC_051418.1:891197-891283 GCF_015228065.2 Penaeus monodon | reverse complement strand
TTAGCTTTTGATTCTAAATGATTATACATGCACTGTAATGGCTAGCTTTTCTCGGAGTTAGTTTAGGCTTTTATTTACACCGGTCA
>NC_051418.1:889355-889419 GCF_015228065.2 Penaeus monodon | reverse complement strand
AAGGGGGGGTGGGGTAGTCTTTCTCAAACTGGGGGGCGCCGCCCCCTAAGTTAAGAAAACCAAT
>NC_051418.1:881897-882221 GCF_015228065.2 Penaeus monodon | reverse complement strand
ACTACTTCAGAGGCTCCCGCCGTTTGCTAGGGGATCCTCAGAACAGAGGCGAGGGCTGAGGAGGAGGGTCGGCAGTCTCCCCGGCTTTGATTTCTGGTCGCCAGAGAAATTGTTTAAGTACACCATGTCTGGACTCAAATAGTTTGACCTGTTAAATACGAGGCCTTAATACTTTATTGGATTTTATTTGAATATATTATCTTTAAGATATATGTTGGTTTAACTAAGTACCTGGTTGGTAAATTGTAAATGACTGGCCGCCGCTACTGTAACCTGGAAGATGTTTAAATTCGGCCCTATGCTCTGAGTAAAAAGGCTTATGCC
>NC_051418.1:878996-881837 GCF_015228065.2 Penaeus monodon | reverse complement strand
TTGGTGTCAGCTTAGTCGATATAACTTAGTTGACAAATTAATGAATTTGGTAAATGATAACTAAAACCTTGACGGACCGATGATGCCGCCGTGCGTAAATTTGCTAATGCGTATAACTAGCGTATTGTGTGGCGAATACCAACCAGCGTACGCACGGCGAGTTTTGCACTCCTTTGTTAGGATATTTTGTGCATAATGTATTTGTAAATCAATATTAACTTAATCGTTTGCTATGTTAAGATTGCGTATTGCAATGCGCGTATGATTGACAGTCGGTGATTTCTGTGATTGTTAAAGTAAGACGTGATGGGCTCTCGTAATTATAATCAGGCGGATATTGAGAGCCCTAGTGTTATAAAATAAGGCAGTGTGCTTAAAATTAGCTGAGAATGCGCATAGAATTAAAAATTAACATTTGATTATTCGCGTCAAGCGTAGCAACGATAAGAATTCTACGTGATTCATGTGGAACTCGTTACACTTACTGAAATATTATTTCAAAATTCTTACCTTATCATAATTCATGGATATTGTTGCTTTTATTTTGTTCGGGGTTACCTCTTATATCACCTGCGATGCCAGATACAGCAGATCCCCGTACACCTGCATCAGTATTTGCAATGTGATCAAACTGTTTTCATCCAGTGTGCAGTTTCCTATGGGAGTTATGATCTTGCTGGATGAATTGTGGTTAATGGTATTTATTTAGTGTGCATGGTGTAAGGTCGTTTTGAGTATTAATTTTGGGGTCGACCTATTTTGTGAACTTCGCTATGCTGCCAAAGAAAACGCAAAACGATGATCAAGGTGCACAAACGAACGAGACGGGTGATCCTTACACCGGGATCTATGCAAACCTGCTGGCCCAGATGAGCTCACTCTCCGAACAGGTGAAAGAACTACGTGACTCTGTGCAACAGATGCAACAATTTCAGCAGGATCAATCCACGATGCAGTCATTACCGCCAGATTCCGAGACAAGACACACTTCGCATGTTAGCTTCGGTAAGCTTCAGCCGCCAGTGACACCGCCTGCGCGAATTTACGTTGAGAGGGAGATGATTCCGATCTTCGAGGCCAAGACTCCTGCATCCGATCCCCTTCGGAGAAACCGAGAAGTGGAAGCATGGATACGAACGATCGAACTCGCGACGGATGCTGCAGATGATGCAGCCAGGATTCGACAAGCGCGATCGTCTTTTTGTGGGTGTGCGGAGCTGATAATCAACAGTCCACTGTTTGATTTCATCCATAATTGGGTGGATTTCAAAGCGTTGATAAAGGAGAAGTTTTGTGGCACCAGTTCCCCTGCTGATTTTTATCGACATTTAGAAAGCGTACGGTTGTTACCCAGACAAGCACCACTTGATATCTTCATGGCAATAGAAGCAGCAGTATATCAAGGCAAGAGAGAACACCCAGATTCTGTGGGAGATCCAGAGGAATTGGCCAGGAGAACATTTTTGCAGTCTTTACCTGGGTGGCTTCGTGAACTGCTTTCACTTTGTGAGGATGTTCCTTTGAAAGTGGTTGTAATTAAGGCCAGAAACATTTGGAGTAATATGGTAAAGCTGGTAAAGCTCCCTGTATCGAAGGAACATGGCGCCCCGCCGTCGTTGCAGCAGCCACTACTACACCATCTCCTGCAACCTACTGCGCCTACCATCGTTCAAAGACGTTCAAAGATGCTGGTCCTGCAAATCAACAGATCATTTACATAAGAACTGTCCCTTTCGCGAAAGCCAGCCTTATACAGCCCCACGTGAAGTCGCTGGCAGATCAACCACAGGTGAAGGGGCAAGTATTGAACAGGACTATGATTAGAAATCAGAACTTAACCGGGAGACCCATCATTACGATGGACGTTGGTGGTAGTTTAGTGAAGGCTTGTATAGACACTGGATCGTCTGCAACATTGATGAAGTATAGTTTGTGCAGTAAGGTGTCGTTTATGTCGAAGGCAAGACCGGCTAGACGCTTGTTGGGTGTAACTGGAACGTTGTTATCAACTGCAGAGGAAAGAGATGTTAAGTTTGTGTTAAGTCCATGTTTGTCATGTATACACTGTGTGATCATTGTTGAAAATGTGCAGTTCCCTGGGGAAGTATTGCTGGCTATAGACTTCTTAAGAAGATTCTCATTTAAATTTGTCTACCGTCACCCACCAGCTAAATCTTGTATAACTCTCCAATCTGTTCAGTTCCCAGTTAGTTACACTGACTCACCCTCACTTCAACTTCAGACGGTTACCCATGTGAATTCCCCACTACCGAATATGAAAACATTATTTCGCGAGTCTGTAAAGCATAGTGTTCATGTATGTCGCACCGTGGTGTGTCCTCCGAGATCTGGAAAATTTGTTCATGTGTCTGTAAGCAAATCTATACCTGATAAGACAATCATATTGTTCCATGCTGATCTTGATGGTGCTAACTCTCTTATGATTCCGAGGTCGCTGGTGTGCATCTCCGGCAATCGTGCGAACGTTTGGGTCGTAAATCCATCTCGAAGTTCTATTAAATTCAAGAATGGGCAGAAACTCGGTAGGGCAGAGATAATTTTTCAACACCTGTAAATAGTACAACCTCCACGGAACTGTCTTCCCCCATCTCATTCTCACTTTCACATCTGGCGCAAAATCAAAGAAAATAAATAGAAAATATTTTTAACAAACATATCAATTTGTTTACGGGGGATAAATCTTCCATTGGTACTGTTCCCGGAATCTTGCATTCTATACCGACGGGAGATCAGCCACCGATCTGCACTCGTCAATTGCGTCTACCTGCAGCTGCCAAGGAAGCGATTCGTGAGGAATGCGCATGTATGTTATCAGCTGAT
>NC_051418.1:877316-878871 GCF_015228065.2 Penaeus monodon | reverse complement strand
CCTTCCTCGCAACGAGGAACTTATTGACACTTTAGGACGGTCTGAGTTTTTCACAGTGTTAGACGCACGCAGTGGTTATTGGAGCGTTCCTCTTAATCCCAACGATCGTGCTAAGACGGCATTTACTGATGGCACTCGCTTTTATCAATTCAAGCGCATGCCATATGTACTAAAAACGGCTCCGGATACTTTTCAAAGGATGATAAACTTCATTTTGAAACCTGTATTAGGTCGCCACAGTCTAGCCTATCTAGATGATTTCGTGATTCACTCAGCATCATTTGATGAGCATTTACAACATGTTGATGAAACTCTTAACCTACTCAGTGTGCAGGATTTAAGCTTAATCGATCAAAATGAGAGTTTGCAGTCCTCTTTCAAGTTTTTAGGCTTTAAAGTATCGGCAGAAGGCATAGCACCAGACCCTGAAGAGGTACAAGCGATAGACAGTATGCTGATACCTCGTAATGTATGTGAAGTCCGTCGCTTCCTCGGAGCGGCTGTTTTTTTTTCCGGAGACATACTTGGATTTGCTCACATTGCTGCTTCCCTAACCGCTCTTACACAGAAAGGTGTGACCTTTAAATGGACACCTGATCATGCTGAAGCGTTTTGTAAGATTCGTCAGCTTTTGATAATAGCACCAGTTCTTCTTCGTCCAAATCTTAATAGACCTTTTGGTTGTTTAACGCAGCAAGACGAGCGCGGAAAACTTCATCCGGTAGCCTATTATTCACGAAAATTAAGGGGACCAGAAATGAAATATTCTTCTACGGACACCGATGCGCTTGCAGTAGTTGAGGGCCCCTCACTTTTGTTTTCCGCCGTAAGACGAAGTCGCCTCGCATGTCATGCTGGTCCCATGAGCTATCATTCTATGATTATGTAATTAAATATCGGCAAGGCGCCATACACCATGTACCCGACTTGCTGAGTAGAGCAGTTGCTGCAGTAGATTTATCTACTATCGACCCTGTTGTTTTCAGAGAATTTCAGGAAAAAGACCCTTTATGGAGTCAGGTGATACCTTGAGGGAGAGCGCATCCCAGAGAGAAGGCTACCAGCCTCTCTCAAAGAATTCGAACTGCAAGAGGTTTTTTTTTAATCATTTGAAGCCCTTGGCCACAGGTGTACTGCATCAACTGGTGATTCCCAATGATATTCGCAGTGATGCTCTGAAAATTGCTATTAACCCTACATTAGCTGCTCACCCAGGTGTATTTAGAACTTTTCACAAATTAAAAGATATGTTTTACTTCCAGCATGCACAATTAGCTTCGGAACCTGATGTTTCAGAGCCTTTGGAAGGCGTCAGTGCGGATTTAATAGATTTGAAATTGGTATGTATTGACTCTGGCTGACCATTTAACCAGATATGTACAGCTGATTCCTCTACCAACAAAAGATGCCCGCACCATAGCTGACGCCTTTTAGCAACACTACGTTACCTACGAGAGAAATGGTAACAGATAATGGTGCAGAATTTAATAATCAGCTATTTAGAGATGTTTGCAAGAAAATCAGCATACAAACGTGTTTAACTACTCCTTTCCAC
>NC_051418.1:876103-877263 GCF_015228065.2 Penaeus monodon | reverse complement strand
TGCAATGCTGTGCGAACCTCACCTCCAACCTACCACCTACCACTTTAAATACAGCTGTTCACCGCAGCATCTCCAACCAACCGTTGTACGTACTCATGGGCTGCACCTGTACTTTTCCCATTGGTCTAACAAACATGTTTACTACTAATGAAGATTCTGCTGCCCAAGATCATCTACAACGCCTTGAACGAGCGAGGGACGTCGCCTTGGAAACCACCAGACGTACGAGGAAATCGAATCTACGTGACCACCAGCACTGCATGCAACCCGCTGCAGAGATCACTGTGGGAGGCTTAGTTCTTCGTCGAACTCCGCCTGGACGATCTCATGAAAGCAAAGGCTTTAGAGATGGCTAGGACCTTTACGTGTAATTAAGAAAACCGGACCTGTTACTTATGTGGTGAAAGAATTACAAGGAAAAAGGAAATTGTATCGAGTGCATTGTAACCAGATTCGATTGTATCACCAGTCTTCAGAAATTGATATAACTGTTCCTGACGAAGATGATGACTTGGAGACTAATGATCTAGATAGTCAGGAAGTAGAGGACCCTATGTTGAATGCGCTCTTGAGTTTGGTGAGATTACCGACCCTCTCTCCGACTTGATGTCATCTGTTCTCTTCCATTTTGTATTTTAATTGCTTTATTAGTTTTAAGTTTTTGTTTATTAAACCTCATATTTTCTGTTCTTTCTAAGCGAGGTCTCAATATGAAATGTCTATACTAATTTACGATTTCTCTGTTTCAGTTGCTGTTTTGTCGCAGGTTACTCACGTTTGTGTCATTCCAGTTTGCGGGTTTACCCCCTACTTATCCAATGAACTCTTATGCTGTGCCTGGAGGAGACATGAGGTCTTCGCTTGCAGAAACTGGAGGGTCGTCTGCAAGAATGGGATGTGCCCAGTGACAGAGGAGGAGGGTCGGCAATCTCCCCGGCTTTGATTTCTGGTCGCCGGAGAAATTGTTTAAGTTAAGTACACCATGTCTAGACTCAAATAGTTAGACCTGTTAACTACGAGGCCTTAATACTTTATTGTATTTTATTTGAATACATTATCTTTAAGATATATGTTGGTTTAACTAAGTACTTGGTTGGTAAATTGTAAATGACTGGCCGCCACTACTGTAACCTGGAAGATGTTTAAATTTGGCTTATGCC
>NC_051418.1:871850-872171 GCF_015228065.2 Penaeus monodon | reverse complement strand
TTGCGTCATTCCACCCCCCACATCGCTTCCTAGGTACTCTATGGTAAAATACCCAATCTCAGTTTCTCTATCTCAGAGCGATGCATTTGCCAGAATGTTAAGAACTTTTATCAAAGTTTTAATGTGTTCCTCCCATCCTTTCGTGTGAATTAACAAATCATCGACGAACATCTCAATGTTAGCGGCATTGTTAAACAATTTCCTCATCATGCGGTTGAATGTCGCATTTGCATTAACTAACCCGAAAGGTACAACTTTAAATTGCATCAATCCTTTGCTCGTCTGAAATGCTGTGATAGGCTTACTTGTTCATCTATGGGG
>NC_051418.1:871168-871728 GCF_015228065.2 Penaeus monodon | reverse complement strand
GCGACTGTCGAAACAAACGCGATCACTCCCATCCTTTTTCTTTACAGCAAATAGCGGGTTCGAGTAAGGCGAGGTTGAAGGCTCTATCACGTCTAGCTCGAGCATCCGAGTTACTTCATCGTCGATATTCCGTTGCAGTGCATAAGGAATAGGATATTCTTTAGTATTTACTGGCTTATTACTAGTCAAATTAACTGTGTGCGCAATGACATCCGTTCTTCCCGGGACATCCGTAAATACCGCGCTAAACTCCGATAACACGTTTGCCACATCGAGCTTCTGTTCCGCGGTCAATTCCTCATTTACTCTTATGTTACTCACGTCTTCCTCCTGTACATAGCTTGGGACGATGTTAATTCGCCACCCTCGTCGTGGTCTTCGCAAACTACTGCCACACAAACGAGGACTGAATCATCTTCATTCTCTTGTTCACTATTCTCACCAACGTTACTCTTAGGTCACGCATTACATCAGCATCGTATGTTGCATTACTGCGTTCCACATCTTTACTACGCTTACTGTCGTCTTTGAAGAACCGCTCATGATAACACTTGATCATA
>NC_051418.1:870391-870552 GCF_015228065.2 Penaeus monodon | reverse complement strand
AGCAGAATCTTCATTAGTAGTAAACATGTTTGTTAGACCAGTGGGAAAAGTACAGGTGCAGCCCATGAGTACGTACAACGGTTGGTTGGAGATGCTGCGGTGAACAGCTGTATTTAAAGTGGTAGGTGGTAGGTTGGAGGTGAGGTTCGCACAGCATTGCA
>NC_051418.1:868780-870338 GCF_015228065.2 Penaeus monodon | reverse complement strand
GTGGAAAGGAGTAGTTAAACACGTTTGTATGCTGATTTTCTTGCAAACATCTCTAAATAGCTGATTATTAAATTCTGCACCATTATCTGTTACCATTTCTCTCGTAGGTAACGTAGTGTTGCTAAAAGGCGTCAGCTATGGTGCGGGCATCTTTTGTTGGTAGAGGAATCAGCTGTACATATCTGGTTAAATGGTCAGCCAGAGTCAATACATACCAATTTCAAATCTATTAAATCCGCACTGACGCCTTCCAAAGGCTCTGAAACATCAGGTTCCGAAGCTAATTGTGCATGCTGGAAGTAAAACATATCTTTTAATTTGTGAAAAGTTCTAAATACACCTGGGTGAGCAGCTAATGTAGGGTTAATAGCAATTTTCAGAGCATCACTGCGAATATCATTGGGAATCACCAGTTGATACAGTACACCTGTGGCCAAGGGCTTCAAATGATTAAAAAAAAAACCTCTTGCAGTTCGAATTCTTTGAGAGAGGCTGGTAGCCTTCTCTCTGGGATGCGCTCTCCCTCAAGGTATCACCTGACTCCATAAAGGGTCTTTTTCCTGAAATTCTCTGAAAACAACAGGGTCGATAGTAGATAAATCTACTGCAGCAACTGCTCTACTCAGCAAGTCGGGTACATGGTGTATGGCGCCTTGCCGATATTTAATTACATAATCATAGAATGATAGCTCATGGGACCAGCATGACATGCGAGGCGACTTCGTCTTACGGCGGAAAACAAAAGTGAGGGGCCCTCAACTACTGCAAGCGCATCGGTGTCCGTAGAAGAATATTCATTTCTGGTCCCCTTAATTTTCGTGAATAATAGGCTACCGGATGAAGTTTTCGCGCTCGTCTTGCTGCGTTAAACAACCAAAAGGGTCTATTAAGATTTGGACGAAGAAGAACTGGTGCTATTATCAAAAGCTGACGAATCTTACAAAACGCTTCAGCATGATCAGGTGTCCATTAAAGGTCACACCTTTCTGTGTAAGAGCGGTTAGGGAAGCAGCAATGTGAGCAAATCCAAGTATGTCTCCGGAAAAAAAAACAGCCGCTCCGAGGAAGCGACGGACTTCACATACATTACGAGGTATCAGCATACTGTCTATCGCTTGTACCTCTTCAGGGTCTGGTGCTATGCCTTCTGCCGATACTTTAAAGCCTAAAAACTTAAAAGGGAGGACTGCAAACTCTCATTTTGATCGATTAAGCTTAAATCCTGCACACTGAGTAGGTTAAGAGTTTCATCAACATGTTGTAAATGCTCATCAAATGATGCTGAGTGAATCACGAAATCATCTAGATAGGCTAGACTGTGGCGACCTAATACAGGTTTCAAAATGAAGTTTTTTCATCCTTTGAAAAGTATCCGGAGCCGTTTTTTAGTACATATGGCATGCGCTTGAATTGATAAAAGCGAGTGCCATCAGTAAATGCCGTCTCAGCACGATCGTTGGGATTAAGAGGAACGCTCCAATAAGCACTGCGTGCGTCTAACACTGTGAAAAACTCAGACCATCCTAAAGTGTCAATAAGTTCCTCGTTGCGAGGAAGG
>NC_051418.1:865816-868654 GCF_015228065.2 Penaeus monodon | reverse complement strand
ATCAGCTGATAACATACATGCGCATTCCTCACGAATCGCTTCCTTGGCAGCTGCAGGTAGACGCAATTGACGAGTGCAGATCGGTGGCTGATCTCCCGTCGGTATAGAATGCAAGATTCGGGAACAGTACCAATGGAAGATTTATCCCCGTAAACAAATGATATTTTTGTTAAAATATTTTCTATTTATTTTCTTTGTTTTTGCGCCAGATGTGAAAGTGAGAATGAGATGGGGGAAGAGAGTTCCGTGGAGGTTGTACTATTTACAGGTGTTGAAAAATTATCTCTGCCCTACCGAGTTTCTGCCCATTCTTGAATTTAATAGAACTTCGAGATGGATTTACGACCCAAACGTTCGCACGATTGCCGGAGATGCCACACCAGCGACCTCGGAATCATAAGAGAGTTAGCACCATCAAGATCAGCATGGAACAATATGATTGTCTTATCAGGTATAGTTTTGCTTACAGACACATGACAAATTTTCCAGATCTCGGAGGACACACCACGGTGCGACATACATGAACACTATGCTTTACAGACTCGCGAAATAATGTTTTCATATTCGGTAGTGGGAATTCACATGGGTACCGTCTGAAGTTGAAGTGAGGGTGAGTCAGTGTAACTAACTGGGAACTGAACAGATTGGAGAGTTATACAAGATTTAGCTGGTGGGTGACGGTAGACAAATTTAAATGAGAATCTTCTTAAGAAGTCTATAGCAGCAATACTTCCCCAGGGACTGCACATTTTCAACAATGATCACACAGTGTATACATGACAAACATGGACTTAACACAAACTTAACATCTCTTTCCTCTGCAGTTGATAACAACGTTCCAGTTACACCCAACAAGCGTCTAGCCGGTCTTGCCTTCGACATAAACGACACCTTACTGCACAAACTATACTTCATCAATGTTGCAGACGATCCAGTGTCTATACAAGCCTTCACTAAACTACCACCAACGTCCATCGTAATGACGGGTCTCCCGGTTAAGTTCTGATTTCTAATCATAGTCCTGTTCAATACTTGCCCCTTCACCTGTGGTTGATCTGCCAGCGACTTCACGTGGGGCTGTATAAGGCTGGCTTTCGCGAAAGGGACAGTTCTTATGTAAATGATCTGTTGATTTGCAGGACCAGCATCTTTGAACGTCTTTGAACGATGGTAGGCGCAGTAGGTTGCAGGAGATGGTGTAGTAGTGGCTGCTGCAACGACGGCGGGGCGCCATGTTCCTTCGATACAGGGAGCTTTACCAGCTTTACCATATTACTCCAAATGTTTCTGGCCTTAATTACAACCACTTTCAAAGGAACATCCTCACAAAGTGAAAGCAGTTCACGAAGCCACCCAGGTAAGACTGCAAAAAATGTTCTCCTGGCCAATTCCTCTGGATCTCCCACAGAATCTGGGTGTTCTCTCTTGCCTTGATATACTGCTGCTTCTATTGCCATGAAGATATCAAGTGGTGCTTGTCTGGGTAACAACCGTACGCTTTCTAAATGTGTCGATAAAAATCAGCAGGGGAACTGGTGCCACAAAACTTCTCCTTTATCAACGCTTTTGAAATCCACCCAATTATGGATGAAATCAAAAAGTGGACTGTTGATTATCAGCTCCGCACACCCACAAAAAGACGATCGCGCTTGTCGAATCCTGGCTGCATCATCTGCAGCATCCGTCGCGAGTTCGATCGTTCGTATTTCCCTGCTTCCCCTTCTCGGTTTCTCCGAAGGGGATCGGATGCAGGAGTCTTGGCCTCGAAGATCGGAATCATCTCCCTCTCAACGTAAATTCGCGCAGGTGGTGTCACTGGCGGCTGAAGCTTACCGAAGCTAACATGCGAAGTGTGTCTTGTCTCGGAATCTGGCGGTAATGACTGCATCGTGGATTTATCCTGCTGAAATTGTTGCATCTGTTGCACAGAGTCACGTAGTTCTTTCACCTGTTCGGAGAGTGAGCTCATCTGGGCCAGCAGGTTTGCATAGATCCCGGTGTAAGGATCACCCATCTCGTTCGTTTGTGCACCTTGATCATCGTTTTGCGTTTTCTTTGGCAGCATAGCGAAGTTCACAAAATAGGTCGACCCCAAAATTAATACTCAAAACGACCTTACACCATGCACACTAATATAAATACCATTAACCACAATTCATCCAGCAAGATCATAACTCCCATAGGAAACTGCACATGGATGAAAACAGTTTGATCACATTTCAAATACTGATGCAGGTGTACGGGGATCTGCTGTATCTGGCATCGCAGGTGATATAAGAGGTAACCCGAACAAAATAAAAGCAACAATATCCATGAATTATGATAAGGTAAGAATTTTGAAATAATATTTCAGTAAGTGTAACGAGTTCCACATGAATCACGTAGAATTCTTATCGTTGCTACGCTTGACGCGAATAATCAAATGTTAATTTTTAATTCTATGCGCATTCTCAGCTAATTTTAAGCACACTGCCTTATTTTATAACACTAGGGCTCTCAATATCCGCCTGATTATAATTACGAGAGCCCATCACGTCTTACTTTAACAATCACAGAAATCACCGACTGTCAATCATACGCGCATTGCAATACGCAATCTTAACATAGCAAACGATTAAGTTAATATTGATTTACAAATACATTATGCACAAAATATCCAAACAAAGGAGTGCAAAACTCGCCGTGCGTACGCTGGTTGGTATTCGCCACACAATACGCTAGTTATACGCATTAGCAAATTTACGCACGGCGGCATCATCGGTCCGTCAAGGTTTTAGTTATCATTTACCAAATTCATTAATTTGTCAACTAAGTTATTATCGACTAAGCTGACACCAA
>NC_051418.1:865433-865755 GCF_015228065.2 Penaeus monodon | reverse complement strand
GGCATAAGCCTTTTTACTCAGAGCATAGGGCCGAATTTAAACATCTTCCAGGTTACAGTAGCGGCGGCCAGTCATTTACAATTTACCAACCAGGTACATAGTTAAACCAACATATATCTTAAAGATAATATATTCAAATAAAATCCAATAAAGTATTAAGGCCTCGTATTTAACAGGTCAAACTATTTGAGTCCAGACATGGTGTACTAAACAATTTCTCTGGCGACCAGAAATCAAAGCCGGGAGACTGCCGACCCTCCTCCTCAGCCCTCGCCTCTGTTCTGAGGATCCCCTAGCAAACGGCGGGAGCCTCTGAAGTAGT
>NC_051418.1:861724-861861 GCF_015228065.2 Penaeus monodon | reverse complement strand
TTTCTGTGTCTTGGGATGGAGTCTTATCTTGCCATTGCTTCTTCTATGAAGCCATTTCCTCCATTAGGCCTATCTGATCATGCTGTAGGGGGAAATCCTAGGCCTAGTGGACGTACAAATAGCTTACTTTAAGGCCA
>NC_051418.1:856223-856718 GCF_015228065.2 Penaeus monodon | reverse complement strand
CCCAGTATCCTTCGAAATTGGGTAAACACACATGTTAATCCAAACTTGTCTTAAAGATTAAAATGACTTTAGGGTAAAGATAAAATTTTCCTGTCTTTCCAATGCCTGAGAGGAAGCTGTGTATCACACTTAACACTTGTTGCATCGCCTCTTGCAGGAGGATTTCCATGCTTCTGGTGGCGGGAAAGATTCTTCTTCGGCGCCGAGACTTTTGTCTTGGCGGTTTTGCAGGAGGTTGTCGCACTTTTGTTTCCGATTTTCTTCCCGATTTTGTCTGTTGCATCAGTTTGTAACGTCTGTTCTCCTTTTGAGATGTCTTCTTTCGCTCCTTATACATCAATGTATTTTTAAAGGCGTATGTATTCACATCTCTCTATGTATGCGTACCCGATTGTATTTCCATGTTTATATCTTCATTTATGTATTTATCCAATAAATTCACTATCTATTGATTCTGTCTATATGTTCATATAAGTACACAGTTTATGTACGTTA
>NC_051418.1:854391-854593 GCF_015228065.2 Penaeus monodon | reverse complement strand
GCCAGAGAATCGTAATTCAATGTCCAATAACCATATTTTTCATCAGCGTGTTTTTCTCTCCACAAAAACCATCATCGGCAACTTACCTTCATGTGAGCGCTTGCATTTTATATGTGTATTTTTTTCCTTAATATCAGAACGGTTTTACAGATAAAGCAATTTCATATAGATAAAACATGCATTTATATGTTGTTGTTTTTTT
>NC_051418.1:853267-853537 GCF_015228065.2 Penaeus monodon | reverse complement strand
ATATTATATTATTATAATATTTTATTTTATATATTTATATATATATTATTTTTAATATATGTTTTACATATATAAAATATATTTTTTTTAAAAAAAATTTATATAATATATATAATTATATATATTTATATATATGTGGGGTTATATTATTATTTATATATTATTTTTTAAAATAAAAATTTTTAAAAAAAACTAAAAATAAATTTTTTTCTATATATATTAAAAAAAAAAAAATTTTTTTTATACCAATACACCCCCAAAAATACCCCC
>NC_051418.1:852910-853041 GCF_015228065.2 Penaeus monodon | reverse complement strand
AATTATAAATTAATACAAAAACAAACCACAAATACCACAAATACCCACCCACACCACACAAAACCCACACAACACCACACCCACACACCACACCACCAACACACCACACCACCCACAACACCACACACAAA
>NC_051418.1:851377-851526 GCF_015228065.2 Penaeus monodon | reverse complement strand
ATATTCTGAAGGCATATTATTATAGCAAATTTTAGTAATACAACAAATTAAAGTAAGTATCTGTAAATGTTGAAGCGTTCACAATTAAAGGGGGGGGAGAAGGCAGATATTCCTAACCATTTTTCCAGATGGGTTTCTGCTCTCCTCTC
>NC_051418.1:850576-850673 GCF_015228065.2 Penaeus monodon | reverse complement strand
CTCACCAGCGAATGACTGGAGCAGAGTAAACCATATTTCCTGAATGCCCATCTGGATTAGCTTGAAAATGTATCGGGTTCATACAGTTGATTTGCAG
>NC_051418.1:850125-850342 GCF_015228065.2 Penaeus monodon | reverse complement strand
TCAACAGGATGTTGCGTACCGAAAAAAAACATTTATGTTTTTAAACTATATTCATAGTTCGCTTACGCTTGTTCATTGGCTCTTATTCATTATTTTTTTCGGTTTGTTATCTCAAGCCCTCCGTTATATTCTGGGGGAAGTCCTGTAATATACGTGTGTGATTATTGATGTGGGGGCAAAGTTGGACCATCCATCTCTGTTCTAGTCTTCACCCTTC
>NC_051418.1:849719-849808 GCF_015228065.2 Penaeus monodon | reverse complement strand
TTGTGACCCGGCGTTCGATTTCATCAATTTTTCGACAAACGAGAAGTTGCGTAAGATTATGCATTTACGATATCTTGCATAAGGATTTT
>NC_051418.1:848971-849479 GCF_015228065.2 Penaeus monodon | reverse complement strand
GACAGGCGGCGAATAGGTGAGGGCTATGTGTCTAGCAATGAGCTGTAGAAGGGGATAACGTGGTGGAATTGGCTAATAGGAATGGATGATGAATATTTATCTTCAGGAGGAGCTCAGGATGAACTAAGGAAATTAGCTAGACAGCATCGGTTAGTGGCCTGCAGGATGGCTTTGGCGGTGAAGAAGAGGAAGAAGGGGAGGGCGAAGGAACGGCCAGACGGAGGAAGTTGAAGGTGGAAGACTGATGTGAGTTCATAAAGGAGGTGCGACGGGCGTTGGGAGGTGGTAAAAAGGTTCTGGACGATTGGATAACTAGGCTTACTGGTGAAGGAGACAGCTAGAAGGGTACTTGATGCAGCTCCTGGACGGATGAAGGAAGAAATGGAGACTGTGTGGTGGAACGGACGATGGAAGAAAGTGAACAGAAGCTATAAGGAGATGTGTCCTAATACAAAGAGAGGTGGTCAAGGCTAATAAAAAGTTCTGTGAAAAGTATTTTACGTCTAAG
>NC_051418.1:848051-848877 GCF_015228065.2 Penaeus monodon | reverse complement strand
TGTGTATACAAGAAATGTAAGAAATAAAAAGGGTGCCCATGGAATAAGAAGGAAGAAACATCAGGAGAGGTGCTAATGATATTGACGTTATAAAAGGGAGACAAAACTCCGGGAGCGTGGAAAATTTAGTAACAAGTTCTATTCCTAAATGGAGGTTATATAGGATTTCTCTCAGATATCTATAAATCGTTCACAACTCGTCACAAATTGCGTCTTACATACATTCAACATTTAGGCCATCGCAACAGTAGAGTAGATTTTAGGCATTTGATAATATTGGAGATAATAAACCGTCGAAATCTTTTGGTGATGTATATGGCCAGGAGTAATATTGCATATGATGTATGTAGGGTTGGATTCACGAACATAATCCGGCGATACAGTGGTTCTGTAGGTACGGTCTAAAGCACACAGTCTCTCTCTTTTATGCTTCAATAAGTCTTATACATGGAAGAAAGTGTGGTGACTGAAGTGGCCTTCTATGGGCATGGTGGTGAAGGTAGCACAGGCGGCGATGAGGTGAGGGGTAGGTGTCCTCACACATATCATACTAGCCCAAATAACTGAATCTCCGTGTGTGGTATTCATTTATTTAAAGGTACTTTGATCTCGAAAAAGGAATTGAGAAGCAAATCGCAAACATACTTTTTAGGGTATCATCCAGCATTATACAGAAGCCAGTGAAATTCCAATATATAAAGGGTTTGTTATGGCGATATCATATCACCATTACTGTTTAATGGGAGACTAGACCGGAGGGAAAGCCGCATAATTAATAAACAAATTGACAACAGAATATTATTGAATGGGGATTGGGAGGTTCTAA
>NC_051418.1:846378-846522 GCF_015228065.2 Penaeus monodon | reverse complement strand
TGCCTGTCCCGACGGACAGCACCTCGGCCAGTCTCCCTCTGCTCCGCGATACCCAAAGTGATCCCCGAACCTCTGGCTTATAACTCCCTTGAACGTGCGGGTCACTTAGACGGTGAACCCTAACTTGGCCTCTGCGTAAGACAC
>NC_051418.1:845735-846325 GCF_015228065.2 Penaeus monodon | reverse complement strand
TACTTCCTCACCGCCAGTCTATTTGCGCGAACGAAAGGGAAAGAAATCCTGACATTGGTAGATATGAATCGACCGACGGAGGTGCCAATTTTTGATTCATGAAGCGACAAATTAAAGAGAACAAAACAGACGAAGATCGGCTACTTCGTGAACGAAACATTGAGCGAAAGCCGAGCTGGATTCAGGTTCGGGAGGCTCGTTGTTGGGCCGAACTCGATTAGTACGTTCAATGGCTTTCGCCCTGCGTTTCGTTGTGTTTCGTTCGTTGTTTCCATGGAAACGGTATCGCTTGTTTTTGTCGTTGTATATCTTAGTGGCGTCATTCGGAAGGTGCGCATTTGATGGTGTCCATAGAGGGTGCATAAATAGAAAACAGGAAAAGAGAGAGGTAAACATAAGAACTTCACTCAAACACGCGAGCGAGCGAAAGGCAGCGGGAGAATTCCAGAATTCCAGGTCTGGGGTCGGGCGCGAGGGGAGTCAGGAGAGCCTCGGCCAGCAGTCAGACTCCAGCGGTGCACCTGTTTGGACCAACCACAGCCGCTCTCTCTCTGCTCTTGTTTGTCAGGCCGCCCTCTCGCCCGTGCGCA
>NC_051418.1:845429-845703 GCF_015228065.2 Penaeus monodon | reverse complement strand
TCGACAGCCAGAGCCAGCGTGGCACTCTCTAGGCATTGTGCCGCACGAGCAAGACCGTCTGAGACAACGCCCCTGAGAGGGCGAGGGGAAGACAACAGCCTCTCTCTCCTCCTCCGCACGCACGCGGAGATTCGCTCTGGGGGAGGCGTGCAAAGAGAGACAGATAAAGAAAAGAAATAAGAAAGGAGGAAAAAAAGAGGGAGCGTGATTTAAAGTCATTTCGTTATTGGTCGTCTCGGAGGTCATCGTGAAGGGAGTCGCGCGGCGGTCGTGC
>NC_051418.1:843316-845390 GCF_015228065.2 Penaeus monodon | reverse complement strand
AGGCTTTTTTGCAGTTGTTTACAGTCGTAACACAAAAGATTTCGAGAGAAAAATGTCAATCTACACTAAATGTTAATGTAATCGTAAGATACAATGTCAGACTGCGCGATTTGTTGTTATATTGAATTAGTTCATTTAATGCGCCGAAAAGTTCAGTTATAAGATCAGTTGTTCCTGAATATCTAAAGGAAAAGAGACGTTTCTAACGTTTGAGGGATCCAAAGGTTCCTCGAATGTGAGCAGGTGCGGATCGGCGAGTTCTCCGAGCGAGCGCCGCGTGCGTTTAGGGAACTCTTCCGCAGATGACTTCGGCACGTGACCTGGACCTCTGAGCAACCCGCCCGCACGCCCACACGGAACTACTCCCAGGCCCCCTGCGAGGCATTATTTTTTCACCGTAGAAGGCGGCCCTTTGTGGCCCAGAGCATCACCAGAGGTGGGCGGCGGCACGGGCGGGAGCCATGGTGGGTGCGGCCCAGTGGTGCGAGCCTGGTCGTGGGCGTGGGGGAGGATGAGGAGGCGCGGCTTCCAGGAGGTGGCGCTGTCCATCAACGCGCCCGGAACTGTCCTTATCGACGATTCGAAGCAGTCGTCGGCGTCGTCCCCCACGGGCGCCGCGGCCTTCACCTTCACCCGGAGACCGTCCTTTGACACGCAGTCGGACCCCGGCAAGCCCTCGCCACGGGAGGGCGAGCCGCAGTCGGAGCGGAAGCAGGAGTCGGCACTGCGGAGACACACCAAGGCCCTCCTGGCGCGGCTGCGGCAGGAGCCCCAGGCGGAGGCGCAGGGATCGGCTCGAAGAGAGCGGTCAGGGCAGCAGGTGCAGGTCAGAGAAAGGTCGACGGCGGCGGGGCTGAGCCGGGGGGACCCGCGCCGGCAACTCTCCCGCTCATCCACCACGTCCACCCTCCGCCACCTGGAGACCGACTCGGCCGACTTTGAGTCCTCGCCGCTCGAGGCCAGTAGCCGTCGGACTTTCCGCGCCGGAGCTTCGGCCAGGACGGGCAAGACCAAGTCCATCCCGCCTTCCTCTGCCGTCCACAAACCCGTCCATTCCACCGCCCGTCCACACGCCACCTTCATGGAGGAGCTCAGCCTCGACCAGCGGATCAGCGGGTGGGCGACCGCCCTCAGGGCCGCCCTGGACCAGGACACTTGCGGGAGGCAGCACGACGCCCTCGACGCCTACAACAGGTAAGGGACGACGACGTGCTGTGGGCGTGGGAAAGGGGTTTCCCTGTCGACGCAGTGTTGAGGCCAGGGGCACTTTCTGTTAGTGGCACTGGCGTTTTCTCATGTGTTGTGGAGCGTCAGTGAAGGTGGTGAGGGCCGGTTATGATGCAATCTCTCGGAACCGGCGCTAGAATGGAATGCTTGCGTGTGTGGCTGCGTTTTTACCCTTTTATTGTATTTTCCGATAGTCACCCAGGGTCCGAGCTGCCCTACGGACGGCTTCATGTCTTGGTTTTGTTGATTATCGAGTACTAATTGTTATTTGTTGATAGCATTAAGGAAAATGAGATCAATTGTTAGTTAAACTGATAGACGTAGAAAAAAATAGGCAGGAAAAATAGAAATTAATCGCCAAATATAAATTTCTAGGTAAATAAGCAATGGCACGAAAGACGAATGCGGGAAAAAAAAGTTAAAACACAAAAAGATAAAGAAATAAAATAGACGTCGGGCAAAGTGCTTCCGGGTCATGGAATGCCTGAGCTATCAATGCTATGTGGCGAGCAAGAAAATAAATAAAGCACGCAGCCGTAGAAAATGAGCGGACTCTGCTGTCCAAACATTTACACTGCTCTCGGGGTGACCCTTAAGGGCGCCTAGGATGGGGGGGGGCAAGTACGGGGCCTTGTGTAGGGGCACCTCTGTAATGATGGCATTGTGTCGCTGTGGCACTACCCTGACATCGGTATGTGTGCTGTCGCGGCGGGAAGACAGGCCCGAGCAAATAGTCTGCTCACGTTTCCTAACAAAATTAACTGGGCGGCGATGAGAGGGAGTGTGTGCGTGCGTTTGTTTGTTTCCGAATCTTTGTTTCTAGTCAGCTGATTGTGCGAGCATAGCT
>NC_051418.1:841659-842010 GCF_015228065.2 Penaeus monodon | reverse complement strand
CCGCAAAGGAAAGAAGAGGTAAGAAATGGATATATCTTTTTTATATTTACTACCTTTTCTGTGTAATTTATTACTTTTTCGTGGACTACTCATTTTCATTAACCAGTAAACGCAACTAACAGAACGAAATCACTAATTCTACGGCGTAAGATTTGTTTGTTTCTGGAACTCTGAGGACGAAATCAGCTGATGTCTGACTAAGGTGGATATCAACAAACAAAAGAATATGTTAAAGTGTTACCCATCTTTTCGAGGCTAGTGTGAAATGTAATACAAGACAGTATCACCCGGACTAAGTGTTCGTTGCACTGACTTTTATCGTTATATTTGTTTTCTTGTTTATTTTACCTG
>NC_051418.1:840085-840468 GCF_015228065.2 Penaeus monodon | reverse complement strand
TTCTTTATCTATCTCCCTCCTTCCCTCCCTTTCTTTTTCTCTCCAGCAGCATGTTAGTTTCGACTTTGAACTAAAACTCAAACATCCGCTCGAGCGAGCTCCGTGGTGCTACCTGGAGGCTGCATTGCGTCATCGCCAAACGACATCATCGCGTGACTTCAAAACGTCTTTGAGCAACATGCGGGGCTGAGCGATGTGATGCGTATCTCTTCGCTCATTTCACTTTGTTTTCGGGGAGAGAGGGTTTGTTTGTTTAGGCTTTTCTCTGAGGTTTGTTTTGTTGCCTTGGGTGAAGGATAGGAGGAGGGGGATGGTGGCTATGTAGGGGACTATTTTGGACTATCTAAGGGATAAGATTTCATTAAGAAGGAAATTTGACGTAC
>NC_051418.1:838426-839096 GCF_015228065.2 Penaeus monodon | reverse complement strand
ATAATCTGAACTTTCAGATGAGCAGAGCCCTGATTAAGAGAAAATAGCCTCGGCACTGCTAAACGCGAGGAGGCAAGCATCCTCCTGCTAAATTTCCTTCTGCTCAAAAGCCCTCTGCTTGAGCCCGCGGCACCCTGAACTTCCTCTGCCGGGCCAAATGTCAGGGTCCGTCGCGCCTTTAAACGCTTTGGGGACTTTCTCGACGGCGCTTGCCTCTGGGCACCAACGGCCTATATCTGAGCTCCTGCTTGCTTGTGAAATGGTTAAAGTTAGAACGAGGAAAGTGGAATCACTGATTTGTGACCTGATTACCTGGCAATACCGTGCGCACAAACAAGCAACAGCTCATACACACACTGACGCCTACCCCCATACAGACATATTCTGTCACATACATAACTTCAACTGCAACCCACCCCACCACCAAAACACACACAAGCCTCCCTATAGAGACAAACGCCTGCAAACTCGCCAACGAACAGACGTACCTTGCGTCCCCAGGTAGATGTCCTTCCCGACCTTAATCCTCCTTGGACACTGAAGGGGATTTAGCGCTACACTGACGAGAGAGCTTCCCAACCTTTTTTTGAGCCTTTTAACCGGTTTTTTTTGGGAAATTTAAAAATTTTGGGAAAAAAATTTTCTTTTTTTTTTAAAAAAAAAAAATTTA
>NC_051418.1:835194-835522 GCF_015228065.2 Penaeus monodon | reverse complement strand
TAAGGGTGGATCGCTGTAAGATCCTCCTCATTTCCGGCTCGGATAATGACCATGTGGAAGGCATCATCTCCTGCGGTTTGTCTCATTACCAGCCCGCAACCGAGGCCAGCCCCAGCCGCGTCCCTTGGCCTCCATAAAGGGCCACGGGATCCTAAGGCTGTAAGGGGAAGGGGCGGGCGGATGGCTGGGCCAGATGCTCGTAAACCGCTCCAGACCAGCTTGGGCAAGACAGGGACATTTCGCACACCCGTTAGCCTGGTGAGTGAGGGGGGGTAGGATGGAAGGGGAGAGAGAAAGAGAATATGGGGGGAAGGAGGGGAAGGTAGAA
>NC_051418.1:834714-835108 GCF_015228065.2 Penaeus monodon | reverse complement strand
CTGACAGACAGTCAGGCCGAGAAAGGGATAAAGGGAGGAAGATAAACATCAGATACATATGTATTGGCTGTCTGAGCGTTTATGTGCTGTATGTGTGTACGAGCACTTGACTTATTGTTTCCTTTATCCAAATCACTACCGTCTAACTAATCCATTTGTGTGTTAATTTCTCATTGTTAGTGTTATTATTTTAGCCCAAGGAATTATAGGACGAGGGAGGAATGGAAATAAAAGATAGATGATTTAAGGTCACTTATGTAATTGCTGAAATTAAGGAGGGTGAGAGAGCACGAAGATGATTTTAATTGTTGTTTATACTGTTGTCAGGGCTGTAATTGTTATTTGCAGATAAATCTCCCAATATTTATTTGGCGTTCACTTCCCCTCCTCCACC
>NC_051418.1:834052-834400 GCF_015228065.2 Penaeus monodon | reverse complement strand
ATGTGTTAGTTTCTACCAGCGTCAGTCATAGACCGACCTGTCAGGAAGAAAACAAATTTAGGTTAAAAGAAGTAACCGAACTTTGAAAGTTTCAGCGTATCACGATCTGGCAATGTGCGATAGGCAGTTAACTAACACTAGGTGCTGACGATATGTATCATAACTATATTCAGACTTATGAAAATTTGGTCTAGTGGTAACTTCTGCTATTGCCATTTAGGGAGCAGGGGGGGAAGAGTGAGAATGTTGGCCAGGAAAAGAATTCTTTTTTATCTTCCTCTCCCTTTTGGGAACTTGGTGAACATTGCGGCCGAGGTAGAATGGGAAGGGAGATAAAAGGGGGGGGGG
>NC_051418.1:833650-833846 GCF_015228065.2 Penaeus monodon | reverse complement strand
CGGGATGAAAGTGGACATAAAGAGTGCAGAGAAAACAACTGAGGGATTGGGACGCTTAAGAGAGGGAAAGAACAGGGTTACCGCTGATAGCTATCATTCTGTCTCATCAGTTTGAGCGTATGGCCATATACGCACATTTGAATAAACAATCACACAGCCATGCTATTTATACATATTTACATACATTGGTGTACAA
>NC_051418.1:833362-833584 GCF_015228065.2 Penaeus monodon | reverse complement strand
TTGTATGCAGAGAACGAAATGGCAATGAAGAGAGGAGGAGAAAATTATTCAAGATTGCAATAAACTCAATGCCGTTTCTGGTATGGATCCACATATCAGTGTTCGCGCGGTAGTATGACGCGATCGCTCAAGGGCGACGATGGGGGCTGATTATAACACGTTAAAGCTTAGCGACTGCTCAGCCTGCTCTATCACTTGCCCCCCTCCCCCCCATGCCTGGCC
>NC_051418.1:831843-832176 GCF_015228065.2 Penaeus monodon | reverse complement strand
CACACCAAATTGTCATCTAAAGCAGCCATTTCCGAAGACAGAATATTATCGTTTGCCCGAAGACCAACGAGAATTACTTTTTTACGGAACACGGCGGCTAAAGGAATGGCTAGTCGAAAATGAAGTCGTGAGTTGAGGATAATCGAGCCCATTTCCAAGAACAAGCGAAGAGAAGCCCTCCATCCGCCGGGAAAATGCGTCTACCGCGTAGAGCTCAGGGGTATCGCCCTCGTGTGCTTTGGTAAAGACCGAGCAGCCTTTGGCGATTGCTTTCTGAACTGGTTAGCTAGTGAAATATGGTAACAAGTTCCCATAGAGTTCTCCTACCGTCCA
>NC_051418.1:831347-831808 GCF_015228065.2 Penaeus monodon | reverse complement strand
GAGCGTAATTTCTTGACATGGCAGTTATCATAATCCTGATGATAACAGTGAAGATGCAATACTCAACCAGGCAATGCTTAAGGCCATGACTTAATGATGTAGCAGAAGATAAACGTGTACGCTCGACCACCAGCGGACGTCATCCGTGGCACAAAGCCAGCAACTACTTCACAGTCGCTCCAACTTCACAGCGTCCATATCCCAGCCCGGCATGGAGCGTTATAGACTTGTGTTGGCGCATCTACCAGGATATATCCATGCGCGGTGTGAGACAGATCTTGGAAGGACGTGGAATCCAGACGATTGCTATTATTACTGGTGTAGATTGTTTGCTGGAAACTCAGGGATAGTGGATAGGGAATAGATAGGCAAACAGGCATGATAACAAATGAAACGATGTAAGTTTAGTTGCCGTTGCACACGGAACCTTTGTGTGACGTGGAAGTAGAGCTAATAAACGT
>NC_051418.1:830759-831008 GCF_015228065.2 Penaeus monodon | reverse complement strand
GCAAATTAAAGATGGATAAGCCATAGCCTACATATTGTATCGTAAAATTCAAGATTTGGTTGAGCTCTGAAGAGAAACAGAAATGTTTATTTTGCTATATGGATGATATCTTATCTGTCATTTTGTCTTTCTGTAAGTTTTCTGTCCTCTATGATGGTCAGTTACATATTTATTCCTGGCTATTTCTATGAATGTAGATGTGAGTCTTTTTCCGTACAAGCCTTCCTTTACGCTAGTATCTCTCTCTCG
>NC_051418.1:830376-830632 GCF_015228065.2 Penaeus monodon | reverse complement strand
CGTTAAAGCCGAGACGCAATAAGACGCAAACATGTAATACCGAGGGTGAAGCTCTATCTCTGTCAGGTGCGTGAAATTGAAGTGCTTGAGCTTGCTGGTGGGAAGTGTGCATTTTTGAGCCGACGGCTTGGTCTGAATCTCCTCGACGAATGAGAAACATAGAGACAGAGAAGTTGGAAAAGTAAGAGAGATAAGAAGAGAGAGACAGACTGACAGAGAGGCCTGGGAGATAGTGAGGTTTGAGAGCAAGTCATTG
>NC_051418.1:830111-830273 GCF_015228065.2 Penaeus monodon | reverse complement strand
CATAACTGGTTTTGAAAACAAGGATTAAATCACTTCTCGTATAAAGTGCCTTTTTTACATTACTGGATTCAAGTAAAACGAAAAGAGAGGTAATATCACAACAAGATAGTAGAAACGGAAAGGGAGAAGGAAAAAAATATAACGATATAGATAACAGCTTTT
>NC_051418.1:829733-830011 GCF_015228065.2 Penaeus monodon | reverse complement strand
AAAAAATAATTAATTAATTTCATATGATATAACAATGGATACTATATCAGGTTTTATATTTTTTAAAATTTCCTATTAAAAATATGCCTGATAACAACGAATTCTTAGAAGCCTTAGGGTGAGTAACATATTAATAAATATGCTAAGTATAACTTTGAACTAATTAGGTCACTTGGCTCATGACGTGCTTGCTCCATGGACTGGCTAGAGAGAATAACGCTAGGCCGCCATCTTTAGACCCGATTGAAAATAACATAAATATTACCTTGCCCGGTAAA
>NC_051418.1:829166-829624 GCF_015228065.2 Penaeus monodon | reverse complement strand
ATCCCGCGGTTTCCCATTACGTGATTCTGTTAAACGCAAAATAGACAAAATGTGAGGTCCGCTCTCGCCTCCGAATGCTTTAACGAGATGACCCCTAGCGCCCGTGTCGGCCTGATTAAATGTCCTTTCTTACATTTGCACACGTTTGTTTATACACATTCTCCCCCTCTTCGCCTCACCTTCTCTCTCCCTCTCTAATTCTTCTACTTTTCCTTTTGATCTCCTGTTTATCTCTGCTATGCATAATCTAATATATATTTTCTCTCAACCAATAAATTCTTTTTATCGGTAAACAAAGCTGTTTATCTATCTATCGTTATATTTTTTTCCTTCTCCCTTTCCGTTTCTACTATCTTGTTGTGATATTACCTCTCTTTTCGTTTTACTTGAATCCAGTAATGTAAAAAAGGCACTTTATACGAGAAGTGATTTAATCCTTGTTTTCAAAACCAGTTATG
>NC_051418.1:828800-828951 GCF_015228065.2 Penaeus monodon | reverse complement strand
ATTCGTCGAGGAGATTCAGACCAAGCCGTCGGCTCAAAAATGCACACTTCCCACCAGCAAGCTCAAGCACTTCAATTTCACGCACCTGACAGAGATAGAGCTTCACCCTCGGTATTACATGTTTGCGTCTTATTGCGTCTCGGCTTTAACG
>NC_051418.1:828401-828652 GCF_015228065.2 Penaeus monodon | reverse complement strand
GGGGGTGCGAGAGAGAAGACTAGCGTAAAGGAAGGCTTGTACGGAAAAAGACTCACATCTACATTCATAGAAATAGCCAGGAATAAATATGTAC
This sequence comes from Penaeus monodon, assembly GCF_015228065.2. Taxonomy (NCBI): domain Eukaryota; kingdom Metazoa; phylum Arthropoda; class Malacostraca; order Decapoda; family Penaeidae; genus Penaeus; species Penaeus monodon. Next base: position 828,558 of record NC_051418.1, on the reverse strand, counting down.
TGACCATCATAGAGGACAGAAAACTTACAGAAAGACAAAATGAAGATAAGATATCATCCATATAGCAAAATAAACATTTCTGTTTCTCTTCAGAGCTCAACCAAACCCTTGAATTTTACGATACAATATGTAGGCTATGGCTTATCCATTTTTAATT
>NC_051418.1:827203-828062 GCF_015228065.2 Penaeus monodon | reverse complement strand
GATAGACGTTTATTAGCTCTACTTCCACGTCACACAAAGGTTCCGTGTGCAACGGCAACTAAACTTACATCGTTTCATTTGTTATCATGCCTGTTTGCCTATCTATTCCCTATCCACTATCCCTGAGTTTCCAGCAAACAATCTACACCAGTAATAATAGCAATCGTCTGGATTCCACGTCCTTCCAAGATCTGTCTCACACCGCGCATGGATATATCCTGGTAGATGCGCCAACACAAGTCTATAACGCTCCATGCGGGCTGGGATATGGACGCTGTGAAGTTGGAGGCGACTGTGAAGTAGTTGCTGGCTTTGTGCCACGGATGACGTCGCTGGTGGGCTAGCGTACACGTTATCTTCTGCTACATCATTAAGTCATGGCCTTAAGCTTGCCTGGTTGAGTATTGCATCTTCACTTTTATCATCGGGTTTTTTAAAAACTCCCAAAGGGAAAGAAATTACCCCCTCAAAAAAAGATAAAAAACCCCCAAAAATAAAAAATTGGGACGGTGGGAAAGAACTCTATGGGAACTTGCTACCATATTTCACAGCTAACCATTTCAAAAAGCAATGGGCCAAAAAGGGTTTGCTCGGTTTTTTCCCAAAAGCACCGAGGGCGATACCCCTGAGCTCAACGGGGTAACGCTTTTTTCCCGGCGGATGGGGGCCCTTCTTTTTCGCTTTTTTTGGAAAGGGGCCCTTCGTTTTACCCTCAACTCCCCGACTTAAATTTCGCTACCCATTCTTTGGGGGCCGCCGTTTTTCCGTAAAAAAGTAATTTTTCTTTGGGTTTTTGGGGCAAACGATATTTTCCCTGTCTTCGAAATGGCTGCTTTAGATGACAATTTGGTGTTTATTT
>NC_051418.1:825823-826441 GCF_015228065.2 Penaeus monodon | reverse complement strand
TTTTAATAAATTTTAATTATATATTATTTTAAAATAATTCTTCTTCAACATCTTTTATCAATTTGTTTATATATTTTTTTATATATTTTTTATATATATATATTATATTTTTTTTTATATTTTATATATTAAATTATAAAAATTATATTTATATAAAATTAATATATATTTTATTTTTTTAAAATTTTTTTTTTTTTTTTTTAAATTTTTTAAATTTTTTAAAAATTTTTTAAAATTTTTTTTAAAAAAAAAATTTTTAAATTAATTTTTTAAAAAAAAAATTTTTTTTAAAAAATAATTTTTCATTTATTTTAAATTTTTAAAAATATATATATAATATATATATATATTTTTAAAAATATAATATATTTTAATATACCCAAAAATTCAACAAAAAAAAAAATTTAAAGAATATTATTTTTTAAAAAAACAATATTTTAAAGGTAAATTGTTAAAAAAATTTTTAAATAAAAATTTTTAAACAAAAAACTCTTTGAAAATTTAAAAGCTAAAATTTAAATTTTTTTTTTTCCCCTTTTTAAAAAAATTTTTTTTAAATTTTTGAATTTTTTTTTAAATATTAAAAAATTTTAATTAAATTTTAAAAATTTAATTATA
>NC_051418.1:825441-825787 GCF_015228065.2 Penaeus monodon | reverse complement strand
GATATATTTGAATAAATTAATTTTTTATAAAAAATTTTAAAAAATTTTTTAATTTAAAAATAATTAAAAAAAAAATTTTTAAAAAAAAAAATAACAAAAAATTTAAACAAAAAATTTTTTTTTTAAAAATTTTTTTTTTAAATTTTAAAATATTAAAAAATTTTTAAAATTTTTAAAATTTAAATTTTAAAATTTAATTATTATTTTTAATTTTTTTTTTTTGATATTTTTAAAAATAAAAAAAAAAAATTTTAAATTAATTTTTAAATTTTTAATTTAAAAAATAAATTTTTAAAAAATTTAAAAAAAAAAAAGCCCATAAACCACCACAAACCACAAACCAAAC
>NC_051418.1:825133-825319 GCF_015228065.2 Penaeus monodon | reverse complement strand
AACAAAAAACTTTTTTTTTTAAAAAAAAATTTAATAAATATAATATTAAAAAAAATTTAAAATTTTTAAAAAAACAAATTTTTTTAATAAATATTATTTTTTTTTTTTATTTTTTTAAAAATTTTTAAAATTAATATTATTTTTATTTATATTAATTATTTTTTAAAATTTTTTTAATATTTTTTT
>NC_051418.1:824358-824690 GCF_015228065.2 Penaeus monodon | reverse complement strand
TTTATACACCCCAATTTTGCATTAAAGCAGCCTTTTCCCAAAAGACAGAATATTACGTTTCCCCGAAGACCAACGAGATTTATTTTTTTACGGAACACGGCGGTAAAGGAAGGCTTTTCAAAAAAAAAGTCGGATTTGAGGAAAAACGAGCCCATTTCCAAGAAAAAGCGAAAGAGAAGCCCCCACCGCCGGGAAAATGCGCTCCCGCGTAGAGCTCGGGGGGTATCCCCCCGTGTGTTTTGGAAAGACCGAGCACCTTTGGCGATTGCTTTCTGAAGGGTTTTAGTATGAAATAGGGTACAAGTTCCATAGATTTTCCCCCCTCCCGCCAA
>NC_051418.1:823835-824323 GCF_015228065.2 Penaeus monodon | reverse complement strand
GAGCGTAATTTTTTGACGGGGGCAGTTATCAAATCCTGATGATAACAGTGAAGGAATACTAAAACCGGGCAAGCTTAAGGCCATGACTTAATGGTAGCGAAGAAAAAACGTGTACGCGACCACCAGGGGACGTACCCGTGGCACAAAGCCAGCAACTCTTCACAGTCGTCCAACTTCACAGCGCCCATATCCCAGCCCGGCATGGAGCGTTATAGACTTGTGTTGGCGCATCTCCCAGGATATATCCTGCGCGGTGTAAAAGATCTTGGAAGGAGTGGAACCAGACGTTTGTTTTATTAGGGTGTGATTTTTTGCGGAAATCAGGGATAGTGGATGGGAAAATAGTAGGCAAACAGGCATGATAAAAAAATAAAACGATGAAAGTTTGTTTGCCGTTGCACACGGAACCTTTGGTGAGTGGAAGTAGAGCTAATAAACGTTATCTAGTGATGAAAAAATAGAATCCCGTCCCCAAAAAAGAAAGAAAC
>NC_051418.1:823309-823613 GCF_015228065.2 Penaeus monodon | reverse complement strand
GTTTTTTGGGTGTTTTTGGATCAACCATTTCCTTTAATTCCTTTTTGTATCCACAAATTAAAGATGTAAGCCATACCCTACATATTTATCGTAAAATTAAAGTTTTGGTTTGAGTTTAGAAAAAACAGAAATGTTTATTTGCTATAGGGGGATATACTTATCTGTTTTTTTTTTTCTTTCCCTGTAAGTTTTCTGTCCCTATGATGGTCATTTTAATTTTTATTCCTGGCTATTTTTTAAATTAGTTTTGGGAGTCTTTTTCCGTACAACCCCTTCCTTTTACGCTTCTTTTCTCTCTCCCCCC
>NC_051418.1:822830-823167 GCF_015228065.2 Penaeus monodon | reverse complement strand
CTTTTAAAGCCGAGCCAATAAGACGAAAAACAGTAATCCCAGGGTAAAGCTCTATCTCTGTCAGGTGGTGAAATTAAAAGTGCTTGAGCTTGTGGGGGGAAGTGGCTTTTTTTGAGCCGACGGCTTGGTCTGAATCTCCTCGAAAATGAGAAACATAGAGACAGAGAAAATTTTGGAAAAGTAGAGAGATAAGAAGAGAGAGACAGACTGACAGAGAGGCCTGGGGATAGGGGGTTTTTGAGAGCAAGTATTGGAGAGAGAGAGGAGGAAAAGGGGGAAGAAGAAGAGAGAGAGAGCATAAAAAGGACATGAAAAAAAATGTAATTTATGTTTTTAC
>NC_051418.1:822545-822811 GCF_015228065.2 Penaeus monodon | reverse complement strand
CATAAGGTTTTTGAAAAAAAGGTTTAAATCACTTCTCTTTAAAAAGTCCCTTTTTTACATTACGGGATTCAAGTAAAAGAAAAGAGAGGTAAACAAAGAAAAGGTTAAAAAAAGGAAAGGGAAAAAAGGAAAAAAAATATAACGAAGAAGATAAACAGTTTGTTTAGATAAAAAGAAAGGTAGGGAGAGAAAAATTTTTTAAAGTTGCAAGAGAGAAAACAGGGCCCCCAAAAAGGAAAAGTAAAGAATTAAGGGGAGAGGAATGG
>NC_051418.1:821008-822295 GCF_015228065.2 Penaeus monodon | reverse complement strand
TTTTACCGGGCAAGGTAATTTTTATTTTTTTTCAATGGGGTTTAAAAGATGGGGGCCTAGCGTTTTTCTCTTACCAGTCCAGGGAGCAAGCACGTCAGAGCCAAGGACCTAAATTAGTTCAAATTTTATATTAGCTATTTTTTTAATTTTTACTCACCCTAAGGCTTCTAAGAATTCTTTTGTTTCAGGCATACAAATAGATTTATTTAGATAATGTCATCACTTTGTTATCTTTGATTTTTTGAAAATAAAATATTAGTTATAAAAATTATGAGAAAAAAAATGAATTTAGTAAAACCCATTTTTTTTTCCCACAAAAAACACACGCATACACACACTTCACGCAAAAAATCCATGCATATATTCTCGCAGCATTATCACTATTGTTTTTAAATTATATATATTTTTATTATTGTTTTTAAATATAGTTATTATATTTTTTTGTTGTTTTATTTTTGTTATTTTCATTTTATTTTATTATTGTTTTGGTTTTTTTGTTTTTTTATTTTTTATTATATTTTTTATTATCAGCTTTGCTTTTGCTTTTTTTGTTATTTATTGTCATTTTTTATTGTCATTACTTGAAAATAACAGCGTCACCTTATATTCATCTTCTTTTATATAATTTGACTTAATCATAAAAACATATCATGGTTGAGAATGAGGAAAATGTTATTCATAATATTGAGGGCTAATGCGAAGGTTAATAATTTTTGAAAAAATCGATTAAATTTAACAGTGTAGCGTGACATAGAAACTTTCATAATAAAGGGGTGATTAGATTTGTTGTGAATTATTACTAATGAAAGAAAAAAAAATGAATAAAAAAAGGGAAAAAAACAAAAAAAATATTTGAAAAAAAAAAAATAAAAAGAAACCTAGAAATATCAGAATCCCTTTTTTCAAAAGAAATTTTCTATGGAGCAAAGCGAAAAAAAATAATTCTTTGCAATTTACAATTAAACTAAGGGGGCAGAGGAATACAAAAAAGGATAAAAGAAAAAGGGGAAAAAGAATAGATGTAAATGGAAAAAAAAAGAAAATTATATAAGTTAAAAAGCAAAGGATATAAAAAAACGTGTCGTGAGACTTTGTAAAAAGGAAAATTAAAATTTTTTTTTAAATGCTTTTTTTTAAAACCCATAATTATAAAGAATAATGAAATCTTTCATAATTCAAGTAGGTTTAACCCATCATGTTTTTTTTTTTAAAAGAACATTCCAACTGTATATGAAAACAAATCAACATAAAGTCTATAGTTTATAGAAAAAAAAGGGCAAGAAATTT
>NC_051418.1:819845-820438 GCF_015228065.2 Penaeus monodon | reverse complement strand
TTCATACAAAAAAATGGTAAATCTTTTATCCAATATTTTCAAAATAAAATTTTTCTTATCATTTTCATCACTATCTTTTTTTTTTTGAGAAAAACATATTAATAGCCAATTTTATTTTATCTCTCGTTTGTGAATTTCCCAGGCCCCTTGGCAAAAAGTCGCAGCACCATGACCCCCCCCAAACCGGAGTGACATTCCTGACTTTAATTTTTTACAGCGATAACACGATTCTGCTCGTCCGCCATGTCACGAAATAGTCTGTTTCCCTGTTGTCAAAAGTTACCCCAAAAACTGAATTTTAACAAGACTAATTGGGTTTTGTATGTGGGTTCACTAAACACTTTTTTTAATTTTCTTCCTGGATGCAAGCGGTCGATTTCATATTTTGTAACGTAACACGCGCGTTCCCGGTCTTTTTGAAAAATTTTTGCGCGTATTTCATACGTACACATACTAGCTGTGTGTTTTTGTATCTTAGTTTAGCCAGGCTCCTTTCCAAAAAGAATATAAACTAAATATTAAATTATTTGGGAAATTTAGGAATATGCACGTTTGCAAAAAAATAAGCATGCATGCTAGCCCCCTACGTCCCC
>NC_051418.1:817306-817933 GCF_015228065.2 Penaeus monodon | reverse complement strand
CATGCAGAAAGATAGGATGCAAAAAAAAAAACCCCTTTCCTACATTAAAGGACCAAAAAATTTTCATGGGGGCAAATTAACAAGTGAGCAAGGCCTCGTGCCGAGCGAGAGAGTCATGTTTATACCAGCCCCCCCCGGGAACAGGTGGGTGGTCTAAAAGGGGGGGTGCTTGGGGGAAGGGGGGGGCTATTGAGTGCCACGTAGGCCCCGTGTACGATCTTAATCATGAGTTTTTGGAAGTGTATCTAATTCGATTGCCTTATTTCTTTTCCCTTTTGCTATTTATTTTTTTAGTTTCAGGAGGTACATACGGCTTTAATGCTTTTATGCAAACAGCGGGGCATGCAGCAAATATCAATGGTACAAAATGCTCTACACAAAAGCGTAACACTTCAAAACAAAAATGTTTTTGATGAAAACACATGTTAAAATTTTCCTATCTATCGACCCTGTTTTGGTTAATTGCTAATGGTAGTATATCAGATTAGGAAAAAAATCTATTTCAGGTTTCAAACACCAAAAAAAGGCAGGGTTCACTGAAAAACAGGGCTGGCCATTGACGAGTGGAGTTTCGTCCCAAAAACAGTGGGGACTAAAAAAAAATTTTATGGGGGGAAGGGGGATTTT
>NC_051418.1:816405-816994 GCF_015228065.2 Penaeus monodon | reverse complement strand
TTAAAACCCTAATTCCCTATGGTATCGTTGCAAGTTTTCATCCATAATCCTGAGTTTCCTACGTCCAATATATTATTGTTGTTTTATTATCTTATTTTTGAGCGTAATTTCTTGACGTGGCAGTTATCATAATCCTGATGATAACAGTGAAGATGCAATACTAAACCAGGCAATGCTTAAGGCCATGACTTAATGATGTAGCAGAAGAAAAAACGTGTACGCTAGACCACCAGCGGACGTCATCCGTGGCACAAAGCCAGCAACTACTTCACAGTCGCTCCAACTTCACAGCGTCCATATCCCAGCCCGGCATGGAGCGTTATAGACTTGTGTTGGCGCATCTACCAGGATATATCCATGCGCGGTGTGAGACAGATCTTGTTCCGGAAGGACGTGGGATCCAGACGATTGCTATTATTACTGGTGTAGATTCTGTTTGCTGGAAACTCAGGGATAGTGGATAGGGAATAGATAGGCAAACAGGCATGATAACAAATGAAACGATGTAAGTTTAGTTGCCGTTGCACACGGAACCTTTGTGTGACGTGGAAGTAGAGCTAATAAACGTCTATCAAGTGACTGAAAAAAT
>NC_051418.1:815827-816078 GCF_015228065.2 Penaeus monodon | reverse complement strand
CAGCAAATTAAAGATGGATAAGCCATAGCCTACATATTGTATCGTAAAATTCAAGATTTGGTTGAGCTCTGAAGAGAAACAGAAATGTTTATTTTGCTATATGGATGATATCTTATCTGTCATTTTGTCTTTCTGTAAGTTTTCTGTCCTCTATGATGGTCAGTTACATATTTATTCCTGGCTATTTCTATGAATGTAGATGTGAGTCTTTTTCCGTACAAGCCTTCCTTTACGCTAGTATCTCTCTCTCG
>NC_051418.1:815527-815678 GCF_015228065.2 Penaeus monodon | reverse complement strand
CGTTAAAGCCGAGACGCAATAAGACGCAAACATGTAATACCGAGGGTGAAGCTCTATCTCTGTCAGGTGCGTGAAATTGAAGTGCTTGAGCTTGCTGGTGGGAAGTGTGCATTTTTGAGCCGACGGCTTGGTCTGAATCTCCTCGACGAAT
>NC_051418.1:814853-815311 GCF_015228065.2 Penaeus monodon | reverse complement strand
CATAACTGGTTTTGAAAACAAGGATTAAATCACTTCTCGTATAAAGTGCCTTTTTTACATTACTGGATTCAAGTAAAACGAAAAGAGAGGTAATATCACAGCAAGATGGTAGAAACGGAAAGGGAAAAGGAAAAAAATATAACGATAGATAGATAAACAGCTTTGTTTACCGATAAAAAGAATTTATTGGTTGAGAGAAAATATATATTAGATTATGCATAGCAGAGATAAACAGGAGATCAAAAGGAAAAGTAGAAGAATTAGAGAGGGAGAGAGAAGGTGAGGCGAAGAGGGGGAGAATGTGTATAAACAAACGTGTGCAAATGTAAGAAAGGACATTTAATCAGGCCGACACGGGCGCTAGGGGTCATCTCGTTAAAGCATTCGGAGGCGAGAGCGGACCTCACATTTTGTCTATTTTGCGTTTAACAAAATCACGTAATGGGAAACCGCGGGAT
>NC_051418.1:814427-814749 GCF_015228065.2 Penaeus monodon | reverse complement strand
TTTACCGGGCAAGGTAATATTTATGTTATTTTCAATCGGGTCTAAAGATGGCGGCCTAGCGTTATTCTCTCTAGCCAGTCCATGGAGCAAGCACGTCATGAGCCAAGTGACCTAATTAGTTCAAAGTTATACTTAGCATATTTATTAATATGTTACTCACCCTAAGGCTTCTAAGAATTCGTTGTTTATCAGGCATACATACATAGATTATATTTAGATAATGTCATCACATTGTTATCATTTGATTTATTGAAAATAAAATAATTAGATTATTCAAAATTATGATGAACAAATAATGAATTAGTGAAACCAGTTTTTTTCC
>NC_051418.1:813729-813836 GCF_015228065.2 Penaeus monodon | reverse complement strand
CCTAGAAATATCAGAATGCCTTTTCTAAAGTATATTCTGATGGAGCAAAGCGAGAAAATAATTCATTAGCAATATTACTAATTCAACTAAGTGGCAGAGGAATACAC
>NC_051418.1:813410-813670 GCF_015228065.2 Penaeus monodon | reverse complement strand
TTATATAAGTAATAATAAGCAAAGGTATATAAAAAATAACGTGTCATGTTTACGACTTTGTAGAAAGGAAAATATATAATTTTTTATAACTGCTTTTTTTTTATAACCGCATAATTATAAATGAATAATGAAATGCATTTCATAATTCATTAGTAAGGTTTAACACCATCATGTTTTTTTTTAACAGAACATGTCCAACTGTATATGAAAGCAAATCAAGCATAAAGTCTATAGTTTATAGAGAATAAGGACAAGAAATT
>NC_051418.1:812552-813000 GCF_015228065.2 Penaeus monodon | reverse complement strand
TCATCACATATATGGTAAATCTTGTACTCCAATATTTTCAAAATAAATAATTTTTCTTTATCATTATCATCACTATCTTTTTTTTTTACGAGATAAACATCATTAATAGCCAATTTCATTTCATCTCTCGTCTAGTAAATTACCGAGGTCCCGTTGGCAACACCGTCGCAGCACCATGACCCGAAACCGGAGCTGACATTCCTGACTTAATTATTTACAGCGATAACTACGATTCCTACTCGTCATCGCCATGTCACGCCACTAGTCTGTTCCATGTTGTCAAATGTTACCCCAAAATCTGAATATTGTAACAAGACTAATTGGTTATGTATGTGGGTTTCACTAAACACTTTTTCTAGATTTACTTCCTGGATGCAAGCGGTCGATTACCATATTTTGTATCGTAACACGCGCGTTCCCGGTCTTTCTGTAATATTTCGCTGCGTAT
>NC_051418.1:812410-812530 GCF_015228065.2 Penaeus monodon | reverse complement strand
GCTGTGTGTTTTCGTATCTATATGTTTAGCCAGGCATCCTTTCCTAAAAAGCAATATAAACTAAATTATTGAAATATATTGGTAAATTGAGTGAATATGCACGTTTCGCAAAGAAATAAG
>NC_051418.1:810946-811595 GCF_015228065.2 Penaeus monodon | reverse complement strand
TAATAACCTCTTCTCCGTACATTAAAGGACCAAAAAATCTTTCATGGCGGGCAACATTAACATAGCTGAGCAAGGCCACTCGTGCTCGAGCGAGAGAGTCAGTGTTTATACCAGTCCCCCCGGCAACAGGTGGTGTGTCTAAAAGGAGGGGGTGCTTGGGGAAGGGAAGGGGGCTATTGAGTGCCACGTAGTGCCAGCTGTACGATCTTAATCACTGAGTTGTGTGAAAGTGTATGCTCAAGTTCTGATTGCCTTTATTTCTTTCCATTTTGCTATTGATTTTCTTAGTTTCCAGGAGGTACATACGTGCTTGAATGCGTTCATGCAAACATGCGGACATGCATGCAAATATCAATGGATACAAGAATGCTCTACACAAATGCTGTCAACACTTCAACACAAACAATATGTTCTGATGCATACACATGCATAAAATTCATCCTATCTATCGATCCCTGTTCTGGTTAATTGCTAATGGTAGTATATCAGATTAGGAAAATAAATCTATTACAGGCTTTCAAAACACCAAAAAGGTCAGGGTTCACTGAAAACACAGGCGCCTGGTCCATTGACGAGTGGAGTTTCGTCCAATGCAACCAGTGGCGGACCTAAAAAATATTTTATGGGGGGGAAGGGGCGATTTTGACCC
>NC_051418.1:810011-810585 GCF_015228065.2 Penaeus monodon | reverse complement strand
CTTAATTGTCAATTGCCTCGCCCGAATATCCACTGTCCATGAAAATCTTATTTTCCACGTACAGATAAATAAACAGGCAAACTTTGAATGAGCTACAAACGACTAAGTTGAGAAAAATTTCTTTCATGAACACAACAGTAGGAAACTACCAAAGATTTTTGTCACTGGGTTAGTTGAATGATGTGAGAAAAAGTTACAAAACTGCCTCGTATTATGCCAAATATAAAATCAAACAGGGAAATGCGATGTAAAATAAGGATAGTAAAGGATACAAAACAGCATAGCAATGAAATACCATTATTCTGAATGCACACCAAGGTGATATCATCAGATATACAGGATAATGAATAATTGGAACAGTTTAAAAGTTACAGACTCGAGATTGGCGAAATAACATTTAGAAAGAAGGAAGAAGAAACATTCAGATAACAGAAACTGAAAAATGTGTATGTTTCCGCGAAGGATACTTTGCTTTCATCTGTAAAGGTTGAAAGTGAGGTAAAAAGCGTGAGGAACGAAAGAGACGAAAATACGACACAGGAATGGCTGGAATGAAGCAGGATAGAAACGGGCT
>NC_051418.1:809585-809882 GCF_015228065.2 Penaeus monodon | reverse complement strand
TGCACAAAGAAATGGAACAATTAGATAATAAAGATAATTACATGATATGAAATGATTAACACAAGACCACTGGGCAATACTCACATAGTGTTGTAAAAGTCAATTATTAAAATAAAGATAATTTACTTATCTACTTCCCAGCCCTACAAATCTACGTCCTTTCTGACAAAAAATAGGTTAGACTTTTGTCACCAGAATAGGGCCATCTGTCAAGCTAATGGGCTCTCTTAGGCAACTAGCACGAACTTGCTAACTTTCCGCTACTTTTCGTTGAAAATCATGTTTTTGTAATATCAG
>NC_051418.1:809334-809528 GCF_015228065.2 Penaeus monodon | reverse complement strand
GGTATTACGCTGAATATCCGCTAGATGTTTTCAGCAGAGGCTTAGTTCTTCTGCAGGATGCAAGGAGTTCTTAAAGAACAGGAAATAAAGATGGGCTAAAGAACAATCGAGAATTTTACCACGATGAAAATGGTGAAAACTAAGAAAATCAATTGGCAAAACGTATATGTATAAAATGAGGCATTAGGATACAG
>NC_051418.1:808308-808717 GCF_015228065.2 Penaeus monodon | reverse complement strand
AGGAAACAGTATAGTAATAATAAAATTAAAGATGAACAAAGAAAAGCAATTGCAGAATGTGCAGATATTAAGAACTGACATCGAATAAAGGTAAGGAAAATAATATGAAAAATGAAAAAAAAAAAATCGTCGGAAGGTTTGACGTTGACATAAGTCAAGCAGCCAAAGGACCATAAATGTCAGGATTAGCAATCAAAAGAAGATGAAGATGACATCAGATAAGAAGTAAAGATGTATTATGCCGGCTGCAGGAGGTAAACTAATGCTCCCTGAAGGATTTCTGTAGGGGCACAAGAGAGCGATTTATACGGAAGTAAAGGATAACGAATGGCAAACGAAGCATTATCACGCAAAGATACGAAACACGAAGGAAACACGCGAAGGAAAGGGCAAGGAACGAATCACAAAG
>NC_051418.1:805429-805647 GCF_015228065.2 Penaeus monodon | reverse complement strand
GTAGAAAGTAGTAGTTGTAGAAAGAAGAAAGGTATCTATGCCCCTTCAAGTTTAAAAATAAAATTGTTTGCCTTCAATCTAATTAAAGTTTATGGTTGTAAGATCACATTCTGTTAATCTATTGTTCTTATGAATACTTTAGTCCTATTTGCTTTTAATGCATGTGGTTCTGTACATGATCATTACGAAACTAAACTTTCTTATATTTGTTTTTTCCT
>NC_051418.1:805020-805107 GCF_015228065.2 Penaeus monodon | reverse complement strand
CCTCTCCCTTTGTTTCCCTCCTCTCCTACCTCTTTCCCCCTTCTCTTTCTGCCACTCCTCCTCCCCTTTTCTCTCTCTGTTTATCAG
>NC_051418.1:804178-804948 GCF_015228065.2 Penaeus monodon | reverse complement strand
TTGTATTTTGTCTACATGGCAAGCACTGACATTTTGTTTAACTGCTGATGCATCCAAGCTACAAACACAAACCGCATGCATATAAACCTGCGTGTGCCGCTGCCGATGGCCACCAAAGCAGTATAAAATGTTATCATGTATGCAAGGGAGAGTTTTGTGGGGCAAGGTGCACATGTTATGAATGTTGCAAGCTGACGCACTGACAACCTAACTAAAGAGAAAAGGAGGGGGGTGGGTATTGCTATATACCATAAAAAGAGCAAAGGGGAAACGCTCTGCTAAAGGCATAAGGCTTTGTATTGACTTTTCTTCCTATTTTTTCTCCCTCAGGATGTGTTATATGTTTAGGCTGTAATTATATGTATACCTTACTGCGAGCGCTCTTTCTTCTTCATAATGTATTTCTCCCACTTATGCATGGCACATATAAAACCTTTCAAGAGTGATGAATGGTGTTGTTTATTCCTTTTTCGAAAAGAAAATGAGTCATTTTTCGGATTTACTGACGTCACCACGAGTTTGAACTCGATGTTATTATTCTGTGCCTATTTTCATAGCTTCAAAAATGGTGAAACGAAGCATTCGTCTACTGTGTGAAAGGAAACAAGAGAAAGAACCGCCCACTAAAGGCATGGCATTGTCATCATATTTATTTATTTATATAATGTCATACTTTAGTATTTTGTAATATTAATTTTCATTATCATTTGCATACCCTACATATCCGTTTATGTTCCCAAGGATGAAGCTAATGATTGCATTTTCATTCT
>NC_051418.1:803508-804035 GCF_015228065.2 Penaeus monodon | reverse complement strand
ATTGTCACTTCAGGAGTACAAAAACATACTCTGCACCTGAATGTTTCTCAGATTTTTTTTTATATTACTTTCTATATAAACATAAATGCAATTAAGGCACCTTAACTTTCATTTTATAAGCATTTGTGCAAAAACTTATATAATTTTCTAAAAAAAAAAAATATCTGAGGAAAAATCCTTTCTGCAAAAACTCAAAGTAAAATAGTTTTCTTGTATGGGGAAAAATAATTTCTCTTGTGATTATTTTGTGTGGAATTCTAGAAAGCAATTCCTCTTTGATTCACAACACAAATGAACTTCACATTTCATGCAAAACACTAATACCTTACCAGTGCATCCTGGCAGCTTACATGTGCCTCTTTTCTCAGAAATGATCGGGAAGTGCCCAACCGTATCCAGTCTTATGTATTTGTCAGGAATAGGCTTAGTTGCTCTCCCAGTTTTTTTCTTGGTGATGTATGCAGCATTTGTTACATTACTCGACGGTCTCTTTTTACCTCTACTTTTTCCACTTAGCAAAAGAGAAT
>NC_051418.1:802728-803456 GCF_015228065.2 Penaeus monodon | reverse complement strand
CTCTAAGTGGTTTGCCTCTCTTCTATAAAGTAACCAAGAGTTTACCACTGTCATGTCTATCATATGAAAAATTAGCCTTTGGTAATATTTTTTTGATCTGAATGCCATCCTATAATAAGCCATCAGCTGATCATGTAAATCTACCCCACCCATATGTGTATTGTAGTCCTTGACAATGAATGGTCTAGCAACTTCTACTCTTTCTTTTATTTTTCTGTCAAATCTTGTGCACTTGTCGAATGGGAATGAAGTGGCAAATGTAGATACAAGATGCACTGCTTTGTTGTCAAACCATTTCAGAGATGTTATTTTGTTACCATCCTCATACGCTGTTTCCCATTCATCATGAGACCCACGCCCATAAGCTTGAAGTTGCTTATCTGATTTGAACGTCAGGCTTTGTAATCTGTTTTGCTGAACAGTTCCACTACACCATATACCCCGTGAAGCTAAGTGATCTATGAGAGGGAGGGAGGTAAACCAATTATCAAAATATAATTTGTGATTCTTGAAGGGGGGTATGAACTCAGCAAGATGGAGCACCGAGTTAGCACTTGGTTTCAGATCTGGAACATTTGGATTATTTACAGGCTCTATTTTACCAACAAATGGCATGAAATCATACACCATTCCCATATCATCTGCCAAAACAAATATCTTGTATCCACGTTTATGTGGTTTCTTAGGAATATATTGTTTCATAGATGAATTCCCCTTGAAAGGTACCA
>NC_051418.1:802324-802680 GCF_015228065.2 Penaeus monodon | reverse complement strand
TGGATCTCAGGTGTTCGAGTAAGGGTCTAACTTTTGATAGTTTGTCATTTGGATCTATCTGGGAATTATCAGTAAGGTGCAAATTTACCTTTATTTGCTCCCACCTGTTTCTGCTCATAACTGAACTGATCTGTTCACTTCCCACAGAAAAGCTTGACCAGTGCAATCTTGTATTAGGTATTTTACTGACAGACATGATCATACACAATCCTAACCATTGTTCTAGCTCTGACCTATCTAGATTTAACGAAGACACCCATGTCCTAATCAAAAGGAAAAGTGCAGTCTGTATGTTTATATAGTGTTGCACATATCTTGTAATTTTATATCACGATCCATTAATCATATTCAGAACT
>NC_051418.1:801977-802083 GCF_015228065.2 Penaeus monodon | reverse complement strand
AATGTCTCGTTGAGTTTAGTTTTTGTATTCTAAATGATTATTACATGCAACTTGTAATGGCTAGCTTTTCTCGAAGTTAGTTTAGTCTTTTATTTACCACCGGTCA
>NC_051418.1:789101-789639 GCF_015228065.2 Penaeus monodon | reverse complement strand
CCAAACCAAGAATTCGCAGTAGGCCTTCCTAAGGACGAGGTAAAGTCCCTTCAGGAATCCTGGAAACACCTTCCCAGAGACGATCTCCTCCTCTCATCTTGTACAGATTGCCTCCAGCGCCTCCTATATCCTTCTATTACGCAGTTACAGGCTCTTTCCTTGCAGGCCTTTTGAAAGCGATACAGATGCAAATATAACGAATGGCATTAGGACGAAAACGATAAAATCAAATGGCGACATTTTTTTTTACGTCGTAAGACTACAATCACGCTAACCCACATTTGGACATCATACGACCTAAGAAGGGTAGAAATGCGAAAATCAGTAGTTTGCAGGACGCCGTACGCTTCTTTCCACAAAATTTGCAGAAGACACAAAACGCAAGAAACAGAAACAAGAACAGTAGCAGCCCGACCAACAGCTCTTTCTCCTGTCTACTGTGGATCCCAAAAACCCAAATTTTTTTGGGGAAAAAAGCCCAAACCCAAAAAAAAAAAGTTGACAAGCTTGCTTCATTTGTTTTTCCCAAAGTGTACTA
>NC_051418.1:788095-788762 GCF_015228065.2 Penaeus monodon | reverse complement strand
ATACATAATACATGTTGCTAATTTTTAAAGGATGAGATGAAAATAACGCAAAAATAATGTTGAAGAAGAAAAGATTGCATAAGAGAAAAGCAAATTAATTAAAAGTTAAATGTTGTCAGAGTTAAATGTTTTTAAGTTTTCTCCCCACTACTGAAAGTTTGTTGACGTTAAACACTGATACAGCAGCCTAAGCGTTTTGGATTAAATGATCATTTGGATAGGAGTGGATCTCTTTAAGGACAGTCCTCTACCTTTCTTTTCTTTCCCATTTGTTTTCAAATTTTCCCCCTGCCTTTCTCTCTCTTCCTTTTGCCTCTCTCATTCCATTCATTTATTTGGCTGTCCTCCAAGTCCTATCTGTGTATTCATTTACTTGTTTATTTCTCTCTCTCTGTTTAAACCCATCCTCTTTTCAGTTTTCTCCCTTTTTCTCAGATATGTTTCCTTTACACAGAACAGTAAAACAGGTCCAGCGGTACCTGCTGTGGTATAATGCAAAGGAAACATTATGCAAGAATGGACAGAGATATTATAGCACAACAGGGGCTTTAAGATTGCAAAGAATTGAATTGTGGACGCGCAATTTTATCTTTTATAATGTGTTGAATTTCGCATAAACCCAATGTTCATCTCTCTCACTCCTTCTCTCTTTTCTTGTGTATGGTTG
>NC_051418.1:787541-788021 GCF_015228065.2 Penaeus monodon | reverse complement strand
GCCTGTTTCCCTTCCTTGTCGATTTGTGTATTTGTAAGACAAACTTACTGTATAAGATTAAGATTTAAAGAGGAATTCTGTACTGTGTTTATGGATTGCACAGATATTCTAGATGGCCATTTGCATTGATGTTGAATTTATATGTAACGAACTAACAAAGATTATGATTATGTTGATTACTAAAAGTACTTAAACACAGCTAGAGCTAGTAGCAATGAATAAACAGAGAACTGAGGCATTGAAAAGGGCGGTCGAGATGGAATAAATGAATCGCCTTATTTCCGGCCGGAGAGCGCTTGGGGCAATTTCTGACGTGGCGCGCTGTTGGCTGAGATTGTGGTCAACATCAATAAAATCTTTTCTGCAAACACGGCGCTCAAGATTTTGCTGAAGAATACTTTGCAAATTTACACTATGAAGAGATTAGAACTTTTGATTCAATGTGATCCAAAGGGGAAAATGAGGAAATTGAGGTAGATG
>NC_051418.1:787122-787440 GCF_015228065.2 Penaeus monodon | reverse complement strand
TGGATTATAAGCATCTACAAAATCAAACACACACACAACAAATGTTTGAGCTTGTATGTTTAAGCAGAAGAAAAAAGATGGAGTATATTAAACGAAAAAGGCAACAAAGGGAATATTGATACAAAACTTTAGATGAATTCCCTTGAACAATGGACGAACTTTGTTTTGCTCTCTCCGTTCACAGTATTTCTCCCTTCTCTTCGTGAACTTTTTCTCCCTTCCCGTCGCTCCATCTTCTTTCCCGTCCCATCTTAAATCTTTATTGTCATTTCGAATCTCTCTTTTCTGGATTTATCCATGTGTTTTATTTCTCATAAT
>NC_051418.1:786742-787028 GCF_015228065.2 Penaeus monodon | reverse complement strand
GTATGTGTGTATGATGATTAATTGGGAGAGAAGAAGTTGCACTCCAGGTCCTATCAACCGAAATTTCGTTGATGCGGCTATTAATCAACCAAGCAATTAAGGGAGAACATTGATCACTGACACGCCCGGTCGCCTCCCCCCCCCCACTCATCCCCTCAGTGTATTCACGCTCTCTAAAGAGATTTAAGAAGTAGGCCTAAATGCGGCTATGCCACAGAAGATTTTATTTCAGGGAATCGTTGCTGTCAAAAATCTCTGTATTTGGTGATTATTGTCTTGCTTCCTG
>NC_051418.1:784467-784620 GCF_015228065.2 Penaeus monodon | reverse complement strand
TTTTTAAAATTTATTAAAAAATTTTTAAAAATTAAATTATATTTTTGGGTTGTTTTTGTGGGGGGGTTTGGTGTTTTGGGGGGGGTTTTGTGGGGGGTGTGGGGGGGTTTTTTGGGGTGGGTGTGGGGGGGGGGGTGATATATTTTGGCGTGG
>NC_051418.1:783217-783303 GCF_015228065.2 Penaeus monodon | reverse complement strand
TATGTCCGTCGATATACTGATGTACCTGCCTGTTAGTTTCTTTCATGCAAATGTGATGGAACACTAGATAAGATTTATTTATATGG
>NC_051418.1:780672-780848 GCF_015228065.2 Penaeus monodon | reverse complement strand
CAATTAATCGCTATTCAGCTGTGAGGGCAAAGAAGCAGGAAGCAAGACAATAATCACCAAATACAGAGATTTTTGACAGCAACGATTCCCTGAAATAAAATCTTCTGTGGCATAGCCGCATTTAGGCCTACTTCTCAAATCTCTTTAGAGAGCGTGAATACACTGAGGGGAAGAGT
>NC_051418.1:780510-780648 GCF_015228065.2 Penaeus monodon | reverse complement strand
ACCGGGCGTGTCAGTGATCAATGTTTCCCCCTTTAAATTGCTTGGTTGGGTTAATAGCCGCCATCAACGAAATTTCGGTTGATAGGACCTGGAGTGCAACTTCTTCTCTCCCCAAATTAATCATCATACACACCCTAC
>NC_051418.1:780095-780396 GCF_015228065.2 Penaeus monodon | reverse complement strand
ATGAAAGTGAGTGAGAAAGAGGTGGGAGAGAAAGAGAATTATGAGAAATAAAACACATGGATAAATCCAGAAAAGAGAGATTCGAAATGACAATAAAGATATAAGATGGGACGGGAAAGAAGATGGAGCGACGGGAAGGGAGAAAAAGTTCACGAAGAGAAGGGAGAAATAATGTGAACGGACGAGAGCAAAACAAAGTTCGTCCATTGTTCAAGGGAATTCCTTTTTCTAAAGTTCTGTATCAATATTCCCTTTGTTGCCTTTTTCGTTTAATATACTCCATCTTTTTTCTTCTGCTTAA
>NC_051418.1:779469-779879 GCF_015228065.2 Penaeus monodon | reverse complement strand
CTTTGGAACATTGAATCAAAAGTTCTAATCTCTTCATAGTGTAAATTTGCAAAGTATTCTTCAGCAAAATCTTGAGCGCCGTGTTTGCAGAAAAGATTTTATTGATGTTGACCACAATCTCAGCCAACAGCGCGCCACGTCAGAAATTGCCCCAAGCGCTTTCCGGCCGGAAATAAGGCGATTCATTTATTCCATCTCGACGGCCTTTCAAGCCTCAGTTCTCTGTTATCATGCACTAGCTCTAGCTGTGTTTAAGTACTTTTAGTAATCAACATAATCATAATCTTTGTTAGTTCGTTACATATAAATTCAAAATCAATGCAAATGGCCATCTAGAATATCTGTGCAATCCATAAACACAGTACAGAATTCCTCTTTAAATCTAATCTTATACAGTAAGTTTGTCTTAC
>NC_051418.1:779025-779321 GCF_015228065.2 Penaeus monodon | reverse complement strand
TGACACATTGCTTTATCGCAGAAATTGCAACACATTATAATGATAAATTGCAGCGTACCACAATGCAATATCCTGTGCAATGCTACGCCCCCGTTGTGCTATAATATCTCTGTCCATTCTTGCATAATGTTTCCTTTGCATTATACCACAGCAGGTACCGCTGGACCTGTTTTACTGTTCTGTGTAAAGGAAACATATCTGAGAAAAAGGGAGAAAACTGAAAAGAGGATGGGTTTAAACAGAGAGAGAGAAATAAACAAGTAAATGAATACACAGATAGGACTTGGAGGACAGCC
>NC_051418.1:778681-778942 GCF_015228065.2 Penaeus monodon | reverse complement strand
GGTAGAGGACTGTCCTT
The DNA here is from genome assembly GCF_015228065.2 of Penaeus monodon. NCBI lineage: Eukaryota > Metazoa > Arthropoda > Malacostraca > Decapoda > Penaeidae > Penaeus > Penaeus monodon. The sequence continues at coordinate 778,925 of NC_051418.1, read as the reverse complement.
AAAGAGATCCACTCCTATCCAAAGGTCATGAATCCCCCCCCAAACGCTTAGGTTTGCTGTATCGTGTTTAACGTTCACAAATTTCAGTAGTGGGGAGAAAACTTAGAAAACATTTAATCTACTGACAACATGAGACTTTTAATTAATTTGCTTATCTCTTATTCAATCGTTTTCTGTCTTCAACATTATTTTTGCGTGTATCTCATCTCATCCTTTAAAAAAATTAGCAAGACATGTATGTATG
>NC_051418.1:777446-778618 GCF_015228065.2 Penaeus monodon | reverse complement strand
CATACATACATGTCTTGCTAATTTTTTAAAGGATGAGATGAGATACACGCAAAAATAATGTTGAAGACAGAAAACGATTGAATAAGAGATAAGCAAATTAATTAAAAGTCTCATGTTGTCAGTAGATTAAATGTTTTCTAAGTTTTCTCCCCACTACTGAAAGTTTGTTGACGTTAAACACTGATACAGCAGCCTAAGCGTTTTGGATTAAATGATCATTTGGATAGGAGTGGATCTCTTTAAGGACAGTCCTCTACCTTTCTTTTCTTTCCATTTGTTTTCTAATTTCCTCCTGCCTTTCTCTCTCTTCCTTTTGCCTCTCTCATTCCATTCATTTATTTGGCTGTCCTCCAAGTCCTATCTGTGTTTCTTTTTACTTGTTTATTCCTCTCTCTTTTTAAAAAACCCTCCTTTTTTCAGTTTTCTCCCTTTTTTCAATATGTTTCCTTTACAAAAACAGAAAAAAAGGTCCAGGGGGTACCTGCTTGGTATAAGAAAAGGGAACATTTGCAAAAAATGGACAGAGATATTATAGAAAAAACGGGGGAGCTTGAAAGGGATTTTGCTTGGGTACGCTGCATTTATCATTAAATTGTGCAATTTCTGCGATAAAGAAAGGGTTTATCTCCTCACTCTCTCTTCCCCTTTTCTGGATGTGCTGTCTATCTTTTCTATCCCCATCTATAAATCCATTTTTCCCCTTTCTCCCTCATCCTTTATTCGTCTATCTGGCCCGTTCCTTCCTTGTCGATTTTTGTATTTTTAAGAAAACTTTCTGTTAAATTAATTTAAAGAAATTCGTCTGTGTTTAGGATTCAAGTATTTTAATGGCCATTTTTCATTGATTTTGAATTTTAAAGTAACGAATAACAAGATTATGATTATGTTTATTATAAAAAATTAAACACGCAAGTATAGCAAGAAAAAACAAGAAAAGAGGATGAAAAGGGGGGTCGAGATGAAAAAAAGAATCGCCTTATTTCCGGGCCGGAAAGGCTTGGGGGGAAATTTGACGTGGCGCCGTTGGGTGAGATTGTGGCAAAATCAAAAAATTTTTTTGCAAAAACGGCGCTCAGTTTTGCGAAGAATACTTTGCAAATTTTCACTTGAAGGAAATTTGAACTTTTGTTCAATTGATCCAAAGGGGGGAAAAAGAGGAATTGAGGTAGATG
>NC_051418.1:777155-777319 GCF_015228065.2 Penaeus monodon | reverse complement strand
GATTTAAAACATCTACAAATCAAACCAAACAACAAATTTGAGTTGTATGTTTTTTGCAAAAAAAAAATGGAGTTAAATTAAAAAAAAAAGGCAACAAAGGGAAAATGAACAAAAACTTTAGAGGGTTCCCTGAAAAAGACAAATTTTTTTTGCTTCCTTCCGGT
>NC_051418.1:776100-776264 GCF_015228065.2 Penaeus monodon | reverse complement strand
TAAATCAACAAAATTAATCAATAGACATTAAATTTTTTGTTCCACTTTGTGACCCAAAACCGCTATAGTATTATTTTTTTTCACATATAACACAATGTCTGAGTGTTGTGGCTTTATTCTCACTTTTCTCTCATTTTTATCTATTCTTTTCTCCTCACACTCTT
>NC_051418.1:775863-776023 GCF_015228065.2 Penaeus monodon | reverse complement strand
TCGTGCGGTCTCGTACGGCGCACTTGTGACGTGGACGGCACTTTTCCACTCCACCCCGGAAACCCGAGGATGTTTAAGACAGGGTGTTCCCTAAAAAAAAAACACTAAATCTAGCCCTCGGACAGAGGAGACGTGACTTGTGTGCACCCGAGGGGGTATT
>NC_051418.1:775455-775792 GCF_015228065.2 Penaeus monodon | reverse complement strand
GTAAAATAAAACTGACGAAAGGTGGGGGGAAGTGACTTTAAAAAGTAAATATCTAATGAATGTATACAGGGATCAAGACAGACGCAGAGATAGGTGCCCTGCTGCTGGCCGCTTCCCCGCCTGCTGGCCGCTCCCCCGCCTGCTGGCCGCTCCCCTCCCTGCGGCCCGTTTCCCCGCCTTCTGGCCGCTGCCCCGCCTGCTGGCCGCTTCCTGCTTTGGCGCTGCCCTCCCTGCTGGCCGCTCCCCTGCCTGCTGACCTGCTCTCCCTGCTGGCCGCGGGCCCGCCTGCGGTCGCTCCCGCCTGTGGCCTCTGCACTGTCTGTTTGGGTTTGGGCCC
>NC_051418.1:775336-775420 GCF_015228065.2 Penaeus monodon | reverse complement strand
ACTATGTTCATTTATATGTTGTGAGTGTTGTGTGGTCCGCCATTTAGAGTAGGATCATAGATGGGTGAATTATAGATTGGTATG
>NC_051418.1:774447-774764 GCF_015228065.2 Penaeus monodon | reverse complement strand
GTTTTCATACAGAAATCTTGGGAATTTTTTGCAAAGTTCTTTATTGGTTTTTAGAGTTCCGATAAGGTTTTGCAAAATTTCCTGAATTTCAAAGGAAAATACGGCCTAAGATCAATTTAAACTGCTCTTAATTTTTCACTGAATTTATTCTACCAACATTCATATTAATCATCCATGAACCCTTTTCTTGTCTCGTTACTACTTTATCTTTATGTGAGGAAGAGGAAGAGTAAAGATGCCACAACAAAATTACCCAGATAAAAGTTATATACGCCATTTGCATGATAACACAAATGCAGCAACAACAACTGTAGTAG
>NC_051418.1:774058-774290 GCF_015228065.2 Penaeus monodon | reverse complement strand
GCAATGCAAAGTGACTGCTGTATAAAGCATCTTTATGTAATTGCTCACCTGAGTCCGGAGTCAACACTTACGATAATTAACACAGCTAAGGACAACAGATTTACCTGGAAAAAGACGTAAGAGCCATTAGATTTTTCTCTTGTTTAATTTAACACACAAACAAAATCTTATCTACTGTTCCATCACATTGCATAAAAAGAAATAACAGGCAGTCTCAGTATATCGACGGTTA
>NC_051418.1:773792-774008 GCF_015228065.2 Penaeus monodon | reverse complement strand
ATGTTTTAAAATAATATATATAAAATAAATAAAAAAATATATAAAAATATAAGATAATAAAAAAGACAAAATATATACTAATCATCTATCTATCATCTACTAATCTATCATCTATTTCTTTTTTTTAAATTTATATAGAGATATAAAATAATCTTTATATAAAATTAAAATTTTTAATATTAATATATAAATATATATATATAATATTAAATAAAA
>NC_051418.1:773640-773734 GCF_015228065.2 Penaeus monodon | reverse complement strand
CCCCAACACAACAACACAAATATAATAATATAAAATTAAATAATAATAATAAAATAGATTAATTAAAAAATAAATATAAGAAATTAATTTAATA
>NC_051418.1:771559-771680 GCF_015228065.2 Penaeus monodon | reverse complement strand
ATAATTAATTATAAAGTTCAAGAATGTAATACTGCAAGTACATATAGTACCTTGTGAATAAAAGGCCTTTTTCCTTACAAAAAGTAAATTATCAAGGCCTATAGGACTATAATAGTTTCTA
>NC_051418.1:770746-771278 GCF_015228065.2 Penaeus monodon | reverse complement strand
GATCTTTGCCACAGGCCACGAGGATTGCTTGATGTAATGACATTATTTGATAAATAGTAGTTTTGTTTTAGAATTATTAAAGAAAACATTGCTAGTACAAACCTCTTAATTTTATTCCATAATAGATATATTCTCTGTTTCGAGAAATGTTGAACCTAAATAAAAAGCACGTGGCAGCTTGTTCGTGTTTTAAAATCAGTTGGCTTTGAAGCCATTATAATTGCTGTATGATGTTATTAGAATAAAGCAAGAGACAGACACCTGCATTTAAAAATGTTAGCAATATCATACGACAATGGCGGTGTTTCTATGGGATGCTACATCTCTTGACTTAGCAGACGAAAGTAAAGTAGTGTATGGCTATCAAATTCTTACTTAAAATGCTCTCTATGGACCAATTATTTTCATCTAATTTCTTACGATATAACTTTAAGTCTGTCTCCATTCAAGTGTTTTGGTCATATACACTGAAAACTGCAAGGACTGTGGTTCGTTTCTCATATTTAATTAGTCTATATTGTCCTTTCTGAGT
>NC_051418.1:770475-770648 GCF_015228065.2 Penaeus monodon | reverse complement strand
AAACAAGTGCCACTTACAATAACAGGCAATCATTTTGGAATATAAAAAGGAATATATTTTACAGATCCCAAGCATGGTCGAAAATTGTCAACAGGCCGGGTTTGTTAAGGAAGACTACGTAACAAAATATGCAGTACAAATTTTGTATACTACGAAAAAACTTCGTCGTATTG
>NC_051418.1:769960-770320 GCF_015228065.2 Penaeus monodon | reverse complement strand
CTTGTGACTAATTGTCATATTTAGAGTCTGACAAATTCTGGAAGTGGACTTAATATATCAAGGCTTTTGAGCGAGAAAGTTTCAGTTATGATTGACCCATAACTAAAGAAAGTGCCATTTCCGGAGAGGTGTAAATTTAGGTGGACAGCCATAAAATAAATCAGTTGCTGCATGTCTTAACATGGTAATTGCATTATATATTTGGAGAATTCTGCTGTAGATACATCTATTTTTTTATTAGAAATAAATCACACTTATGACTTATTAAGTAACACAACATTATACCAAGATTTTTTAAAAGTAATAGTGTTATAGACATGTTTGTGAAGATTTTTAGATCTGAAAGTTAAAATGTACTGC
>NC_051418.1:769677-769855 GCF_015228065.2 Penaeus monodon | reverse complement strand
GTAAGCTGACATTCCAAGTAAGCTGACTGCATTGGCAATTTTGAGAGTCTTGCTTGGGGCCAAAATTATAAATGAATCAAGTATTGTCAAGGAATTTTCAGGTATTGGCCTCTTATTAGAAGTTAATAGTAAGGAGGTTGACGGCCTTTTGAAAATAGCAGAATTAGCTAGTGTTTTC
>NC_051418.1:768307-769432 GCF_015228065.2 Penaeus monodon | reverse complement strand
CAATAAATTGATGACATTTGGCTCTCTAACTGATGACTGAGGCTCGTCAGTACCGTAATTTTGTAGTAAGGAACTTTGAAAAGGTATTTGCAAATATGTCCCAGATGCAAGTGTAATGGCTTGGTCAGAGAACAATTTTAAAACAATTATGACCGATATCAATTTTCAATTGTATTGAAAACAATAACAATAAGTGAATTTATGAATTTGTTAAAAAACAAATTCCCAGAATTTGAAATAAAAGAAATTTGTACATTTGTTGCTTCTATTTTTTATATCATTTTTTATTTGCAAATAAATCTGAAATTGAGCATTTTTTCCTTTTTACACCTTAGAAATAAAGATTTTCACAAATATCATTTGCAATTACAATAACTTCAGGTTAACATATAGTTTTATCTGCATATATAACATTCATGTTCAGCTTAACTCTTAGGACATGTTAAGCACTAGCAGACGACATCATGGTCTAGCAGACTTAATGCTGTTTACCACGTGTTTACATGTTGTCATGGCGTTCCGTGATGTTACAATGACGTCACTAGAATTGTCACCTTATGGTCATTAGAGGGCTAAACTGGGTACGGCATTTTTTATGGGATAAGGTTGAAGTTGGTCATCTCTTAGTTATAAGATCTTTGATATTGACACATCAGTGACTTCATCAGGCGGGCGAAGATAAACAAGCATATGAAAACTTCAGACTTCTTTATTCCTATTCTTACCACTGAGAGGCAGGGGGTAATGCATGCTGGAATATTAACACGAAAAAGGACATCACCTTCATAGCAACACAATAATCGTTTATGTACCTGGGACCGCAATGGTATGGCGTTCACTTTACACTGAATATAACAAATATCCACAAAGATCGTGGAAACAAGTCACTGGTGCCGACTACCGGCCTCAGCCATATTTCAATAACGTCTTTTCACCTTTATTCTGAACGACACAACACTGACTTCACATAGCATAAAGGCGTACGTTCACCTGAACTCTTCTATCATGTAGTTTTCCCATGACACCCGATAGTACTTTTATTTTGCTGTCCAAAATGCCTCCCACTCGCGATCGTTCCGTCCTGTCCGCCATGCCCAGCGTTGTACCTCCTCCCCTCCCTCCCCG
>NC_051418.1:766175-766401 GCF_015228065.2 Penaeus monodon | reverse complement strand
CTGAGTTTTAGGAAATAATTGGGAAATGAACAAAATAAAAAGCAAAATAAAAAAACCGACGAAATGCCAACGCCTAAAATTTTCGAAGATGCACCTCGAAATGTTTCCTCCCAAAAGTAATTTCAACGCCTTGGGGCGGGGGAAGAGATGGAAGAGGGGAAGCGGTAACAGGGGGGATGGAGGAGGGGGGAGGGAGGAGTAAAAAGGAGTGGAAGGAGGGTGTTCA
>NC_051418.1:765773-766138 GCF_015228065.2 Penaeus monodon | reverse complement strand
ACAAAATCTTTTTATACCTGACGGTGAGTTCAATAACCCCTTTTCTTTGGGGTCGTGTGGGGCTCGCGTTTTTGCCCTCAATTACTTTTATGTTTTCTTTTTTCTTCCCTTTTTCCCCCCGGCATTTGATCGCGTTGCCATAATGAATATTTCTAAAAACGAAACAAAATTTATAATTGCGGGGGCAATTTACAAAAAGGAAAAAGTAAAAAAAATTCTAATAAAAAGTCAATTTTGATGGGGAAAGTAATTATTATTTGGTAGTTAGGGGAATAATCCGGGTTTAAATTGTCTGAAGTTTGAAAAAAAAGTTTGAAAATTAAAACCCTTCAAATATCTCCAGAACATTGAAAGAAAAAAACCCC
>NC_051418.1:764566-764951 GCF_015228065.2 Penaeus monodon | reverse complement strand
CACGTAAAACTAAATTTAAACAGGTACACACCCTCACCCCCCAAAACGAACATACAGCAAGTAAAAATGCAAAGAAAGTGAAAAAAAAATCTCCGAGCTGCCCCCCAGCCTCTAGGGCCCTTCCAAAAAACTCCTGTCATAGAACAAGCCCAGACTAACACAGACTAACACCAGGAAAGGTGCACGGGGAAATGAGCCCTAAAATCCCCATAAAAAACCCCAAATAGGTTATTTGATTGTTGATCAGCGCATGCACAAAAATAATGTAGACAACAATTTTACTCGAAAAAAAGAATGGGGGAACGGGGCCTTTTTGGGGTTGGGTTTCCTAATGTCGTTTTTTTTTCCTAAAAAATTTAGTGGCTGTGAAAAATTATATCGGGGG
>NC_051418.1:762679-762805 GCF_015228065.2 Penaeus monodon | reverse complement strand
AAAATAGGGTCAAAATTTTGGTTTTCCCCCCCTTTATGTTATTTATTTTTAAACTGCTACGATTTTCGATTTAAAAATTGTTGTTTTCACCTGTTTTTGCACCCACCTAGTGGGTTTTTGCTTCGT
>NC_051418.1:761836-761900 GCF_015228065.2 Penaeus monodon | reverse complement strand
GTTGCGGGGTTTTCTCGTTACCACAAATATATAAATTTTTCTATATATACAAGGTACACCCCCC
>NC_051418.1:760559-760979 GCF_015228065.2 Penaeus monodon | reverse complement strand
GACATCTTATTTTAAAATGGGGCATCAATCCCTTTTTTTATATCTCTATTTTGTATCTCTAAAAAAATCCTTTAAATTTTCGGTTTATACTCTTTTTCCCCTATTGCTTGAGTGTGGCATTTATCTAGAAAACTGATACTAAATTTGGGCAAATAAGGAAAGTTTTCCCGACTTCTGTTTAAATAGATGCCATGGGAAAATTTTTATACTTTTTTAAAAACCCCGGTGTTATGATCTTTTTTCATTTTGGGTTTCATTCGTTATATCTTTTTTCTAAGTGTTTACAAAATTTTAATATTTAAGAACGTTTGCTTTCGAAAAAAATTTTAAAAAAATATGAATAGTATACACAATCATTTCCCTCGCTTGATATTTCTTCTTTTAGCTCCCCTTTTCCCTTTGCTGAATGAAATTTAGGTT
>NC_051418.1:755255-755330 GCF_015228065.2 Penaeus monodon | reverse complement strand
ACACCAAACAAATAAAACCCGAAAATTTTCTACACAAGATAAAAGGTTCCCGGATCTCCTAAATCCAAAATTTTT
>NC_051418.1:752527-752762 GCF_015228065.2 Penaeus monodon | reverse complement strand
GCGGGGTGCAAAGGGAAACATATAAAAAATGTTAGGGGTTTCCCAAATGTTTACAAAAAAGCCTTTTATAATTTTTAGTAATTTATAAATTAAAATTATGCAAAGGTAATGTTCTGCACTGTTTTTTGGGTACTTTGGGATATAATAAACATTCCAAAAGGCCCTTTTGTAAATACATCTGCATAAGGGATATTTTTCCCGCCTACTACATAAAATTTTAAAGGGACGTGTAAAA
>NC_051418.1:752286-752358 GCF_015228065.2 Penaeus monodon | reverse complement strand
GGGAGCCCAGGTGCACCAAAACCTCTTTGGAAAATGCCGTCGTTGCACGAGGCACGGTGACGTCGGTCAACC
>NC_051418.1:752014-752184 GCF_015228065.2 Penaeus monodon | reverse complement strand
GTTTGGTGTGGGTGTGTATTTTGGGGCGAGGGGGGGGGGGGGGTGCGTCCAGTGGGGTTTGTAGTAGATGGAAAACCCCAAGATCGTGTTTTTTGGGTTTTCCCGCTTGTTTCGGGGTTTAAATCGTTTTTTGCAACCTTTTACTCGTTCATTTGCCCCCTTTTACTTTT
>NC_051418.1:751326-751546 GCF_015228065.2 Penaeus monodon | reverse complement strand
GGCCCCCAAAGGGAAAGCCAAGGGCAAAAACCCAAAGAAAAAAACAAGGGGAAAAAACAAGGGGGATTAATTTTCAATTTTTAATTTTTAAATTTTTTGGGGGGAAATTTAAAAATTTTTTTATTTTCAACAACCCAAAAAAAGAAAAAAGGGATTTTTTAAAGGAATTAAATTTTTAAAATTTAAAAAAAACAATACCCCACAACAACTTTTTTTCATT
>NC_051418.1:750545-750939 GCF_015228065.2 Penaeus monodon | reverse complement strand
AGTATATGAAATTCCCAAATGACTAAGGCAAAAAAAAAAAAAAATCAGAATTAATTGCTACTTTCGAAAAAGAGGATAAACTTTCATTTTGTCTCTATTGTTTCCCCTCTTCTTTTGGCTGATTTAATAAGAGACAAAATTATGAGAGCTAAGTTAATGTCCAGCTTGAGAGCGGTAGTTGTTCTTTTAAAGAGTAAAAAAAAAAAGGGGGGGGGAAGGAGGGCGCTCTCCTCAGCAGTTAATTTAGGGTTTTGTTTTTTATTTGAGTAGCTGCTGCGACACCGCGTTTTTATCTGTCTGTTTGTCTGGCCGATTTGCTTTCTCTCTGGGCGCCCCCTTCAAACACAAACGCACGAATATAAAAAGATCCACAGCCACCAACAACCTTGCCTCC
>NC_051418.1:750310-750400 GCF_015228065.2 Penaeus monodon | reverse complement strand
CGAAAGGCCTGCTTCTGGAGTCTGCTTGTAGAAATTGGCTTCGGCGGTGCTTGCGTGCGAGCGGAGGCAGCGGTAACACGGCCAAATGAG
>NC_051418.1:747905-747996 GCF_015228065.2 Penaeus monodon | reverse complement strand
CTGGGGGGTTTTGGGTGGATGTGTGTGTGTTGTTTATTTTTGTTTTCTCTTATCCATCTATATGTTATTATCCATCTATCATCTTCATCAC
>NC_051418.1:746697-747276 GCF_015228065.2 Penaeus monodon | reverse complement strand
TGTTGGTTTTAAAAGGGGAAGGGGCTTATGTAAAATTATTGTATATATTTCACAGGAGATATTATAAAAAAGTGATGTATTTTCATCCGAGGCGTTTTTTTATCTTAAAGCGCTGTCTTCAATCAGCCAAAAAGTCCTTAAAAAAATAGTTTATGTTATTACATTAAATGTTTTTCTGTTTGCTGATTTTGCTGCTGCTGGAGATGTTGTCGGTGACGACATATTCACTTGCTTCATTTGCTATAACTACTTTGCGATTTTCTTTTTGGCTGTACGTGCGGCGTGTGTAATTTCACGCCGCATTCATGTTCTATTGGCATAGTCTAATATCAAAATTACCATTAACTTACATCCCTACTACTGATGTTCATATATACTTTTTTATCATCAGCGTATTATTAAAAACACCTTTTCATGAAAAGAAAAATACTTTTTGAATAGGATCATAGTTTTCTTTTCTGGAGCGAAAATGTAACGTGTTTCTTCAGTGAAATTGCTCGTAGCGTTCTAGTAACAGATATGTCTATTTTGCTTCTATTTTTTTTTATTATTATTATTTTTGCGAATGGTATAAATATT
>NC_051418.1:745851-746606 GCF_015228065.2 Penaeus monodon | reverse complement strand
CTACTTATTTGCGTTTAACCTTCCGTCCATTATTCGATGATTTAATTATATCTGTCGGCATCAGAGGGCCACTAGAAATATATGAATGAGAATGAATACTTCACAGTGCAAGAATAACATTCTCAATTTTTACCTATTGTTTTCATCCTTGTACATTTTTCTGTTATCTCATTCTTTTCGTAGACCCAAAAAAGCATATCAAATGCATAAACAGAAAACGTGGGCGGTAACCTAAGATGTTATCCACAAGTAATATCTTCCTCATTATCATATCATTACCATAGCATCGCAATCCTCACAGACAAGGTACTCCTGTAGCAGTAACGATCTAAACTTCAGTGCTTAAGTTCTCCAAACATTGTTCATCAGACCTTGTTCTTCGGACTTGCCTTCCTCATCCTCCCCAACTCTTTCTGTTTCTTCTCCTTCGCTCCTGACCCCCTCACCCTACCCAGTCAGACAACAGACCCTCTCCCTTCCCCTAGACAAAACACCCCTCTACCAAACAGAACGCACCCGCTACCCTTCATCCACCCAAAGGACGCCCCCGTAACAGCCTTCTCCTTCTGCCAGACCACGCCCCCAGTCTCCTTCTTCTTCTCCTAGTGTGTCTTAAGTTTTTTCTATTTTGGACTTTGTAGTACGATATGATAGGGGGGAATCTTCCTGTTTAAGTTGACTTACACTTTCGCTCTTAATGCGGAGTTGTTTTTTCAGTGCTTAAGGACCCTTTACGAGTGCGGGGGATAGGGGGG
>NC_051418.1:744887-745023 GCF_015228065.2 Penaeus monodon | reverse complement strand
AATAATTTTAAAACACAAAAAAAACAAATAAATATATGTTTATAATATATTAAAATAATATTATATTAAAAAAACTAAAAAAAAATATAAAAATATAAAAAAAAAATATAATAATTTGGAAAAAAATTATTATAGA
>NC_051418.1:743458-743782 GCF_015228065.2 Penaeus monodon | reverse complement strand
CTACTACAGTTGTTGTTGCTGCATTTGTGTTATCATGCAAATGGCGTATATAACTTTTATCTGGGTAATTTTGTTGTGGCATCTTTACTCTTCCTCTTCCTCACATAAAGATAAAGTAGTAACGAGGCAAGAAAAGGGTTCATGGATGATTAATATGAATGTTGGTAGAATAAATTCAGTGAAAAATTAAGAGCAGTTTAAATTGATCTTAGGCCGTATTTTCACTTTGCACTTCAGGAAAAGTTTGCATAACTTATCGAGAACTCATAGAAACCAATAAAGAACTTTGCAAAGAAGTTCCAAGACTTCTGTATGAGAAACAAA
>NC_051418.1:742326-742890 GCF_015228065.2 Penaeus monodon | reverse complement strand
CATACCAATCTATAATTACCCATCTATAATCCTACTCTAAATGGCGTGACCAACACAACACTCACAACATATAAATGATAACATAGTAGACAGCAGACAGATAGCTGCAGACAGATAGACAGCGGCCAACCAACAGACAGTGCAGCGGCCAGCAGGCGGGGCAGCGGCCAGCATGCAGGGCAGCGGCCAGCAGGCGGGGCAGCGGCCAGCAGGCGGGGAAGCGACCAGCAGGCGGGGCAGCGGCCAGCATGCAGGGCAGCGGCCAGCAGGCAGGGCAGCGGTCAGCAGGCGGGGCAGTGGCCAGCAGGCGGGGCAGCGGCCAGCAGGCGGGGCAGCGGCCAGCATGCAGGGCAGCGGCCAGCATGCAGGGCAGCGGCCAGCAGGCAGGGCAGCGGTCAGCAGGCGGGGCAGTGGCCAGCAGGCGGGGCAGCGGCCAGCAGGCGGGGAAGCGGCCAGCAGGCAGGGCAGCCTATCTCTGCGTCTGGTCTTGATCCCTGTATACAATTTCATTAGATATTGACTTTTCAATGTCACTTCCCCCCACCTTACGTCAGTTTATTTTAC
>NC_051418.1:742088-742253 GCF_015228065.2 Penaeus monodon | reverse complement strand
AATACCCCCTCGGGTGGGCACACAAGTCACGTCTCCTTTGTCCGAGGGCTAGAGTCAGGGTGTGTTTTTTCAGGGAACACCCCTCTCTTAAACATCCTCGGGTTTCCGGTGTGGAGTGGAAAAGTGCCGTGCCACGTCACAAGTGCGCCGTACGAGACCGCACGA
>NC_051418.1:741835-741992 GCF_015228065.2 Penaeus monodon | reverse complement strand
AATAGATGAAAAAATGAGAGAAAAGTGAGAATAAAGCCACAACACTCAGACATTGTGTGATATGTGAAAAAACGTAATACTATAGCGGTTATGGGTCACAAAGTGGAACAAAACATTTAATGTCTATTGATTAATTTTGTTGATTTATGTTTTTCGT
>NC_051418.1:734077-734712 GCF_015228065.2 Penaeus monodon | reverse complement strand
AATCCTATCCCCACGCACTCGTAAACGGTCCTTAAGCACTGAAGAAAAACTCCGCATTAAGAGCGAAAGTGTAAGTCAACTTAAACATGGAAGATTCGCCCTTATCATATCGTACTACAAAGTCCAAAATAGCAAAACTTAAGACACACTAGGAGAGGAAGAAGGAGACTGGGGGCGTGGTCTAGCAGAAGGAGAAGGCTGTTACGGGGGCGTCCTTTGGGTGGATGAAGGGTAGCGGGTGCGTTCTGTTTGGTAGAGGGGTGTTTTGTCTAGGGTAAGGGAGAGGGCTGTTGTCTGACTGGGTAGGGCGAGGAGGTCAGGGGCGAAGGAGAAGAAACAGAAAGAGTTGTGGAGGATGAGGAAGGCAAGTCCGAAGAGCAAGGTCTGATGAACAGTGTTTGGAGAACTTAAGCACTGCAGTTTAGATCGTTACTGCTACAGGAGTACCTTGTCTGTGAGGATTGCGATGCTATGGTAATGATATGATAATGAGGAAGATATTATTTGTGGATAAAATCTTAGGTTACCGCCCACGTTTTCTGTTTATGCATTTGATATGCTTTTTTGGGTCTACGAAAAGAATGAGATAACAGAAAAATGTACAAGGATGAAAACAATAGGTATAAATGAGAATG
>NC_051418.1:733244-733803 GCF_015228065.2 Penaeus monodon | reverse complement strand
TCTGTTACTAGAACGCTACGCGCAATTTCACTGAAGAAACACGTTACATTTTCGCTCCAGAAAAGAAAACTATGATCCTATTCAAAGAGTATTTTTCTTTTCATGAAAAGGTGTTTTCACAATGTTATTTGCTGTATAAATACTCTCGTTTTTAAAGTTTACATGAAAACGATGTAATATCTGCGATCATTTTAATAATACGCTGATGATAAAAAAGTATATATGAACATCAGTAGTAGGGATGTAAGTTAATGGTAATTTTGCTATAGATATGCCAAATAGAACATAAGCCGGCGGGAAAATTACACACGCCGCACGTACAGCAAAAAGAAATCGCAAAGCAAAGTAGTTATAGAAAATGAAGCAGTGAATCTGTCGTCACCGGACAACATCCTAAGCTCCAGCCAGCAGCAAAATCAGCAACGAAAACACATGTAATAACATCAGAATACTTTCTGTTCAGGAAGTTTTTGCTGCTGATGAAGACAGCGCTTTAAGATGAATACACGCTCTGGAACGAAACATCACATCAACTTTTTATATATATCTCAGCTGTGAA
>NC_051418.1:727294-727468 GCF_015228065.2 Penaeus monodon | reverse complement strand
ATGTGTGTGAGATGTGCTGTTGGAAGATGAGAGGAGTGGAGAAGAGTGTGAGAGGAGTGTAGAGTTTCTTGGAGAGTGACGAGTTGTGATAGAGGTGAGTGTGTGAGAGTGAGTGAGAGACGGGAGTAGTGATGTGAGAGAGGGTGTGTGGTGAGTTGGTTGTGAACAGCCCAC
>NC_051418.1:727160-727224 GCF_015228065.2 Penaeus monodon | reverse complement strand
ACCGTATGCCGATTTTTTTTTTTTTTTCTTGGAGACGGGAGGGGGAGAGCGAGAGAGTGAGATG
>NC_051418.1:726255-726871 GCF_015228065.2 Penaeus monodon | reverse complement strand
GAACATATAGTGAAATGATGCTAAACAAGAATCCAGAAGGAGGAGAGCTCATTTGGCCGTGTTTACCGCTGCTCCGCTCGCACGCAAAGCACCGCCGAAGCCCAATTCTACAAGCAGACTCTTCAGAACGCAGGGTTCCCCCCCTACGACCCATCCTCCTCCCCCGCATCTTCCGCCTCCCCTTCCCCCTCCTAGTCTTATCGCTCTTTCGCCTATGTTACACCTCGTCCATCACTCCACCCTTCGCCCACGCCCTCCTCCCTGCTCACGCGTAACTGGAGGCAAGGTTGTGGTGGATGTGGATATTTTATATTCGTGCGTTTGTGTTGAAGGGAGGGGCCCAGGAGAAAACAAATCGGCCAGACAACAGGACAGATAAAACGCGGTGTCGCAGCAGCTACTCAAGTAAAAAACAAAACCCGAAACTAACTGCTGAGGAGAGCGCGCCCTCACTCCTTCCCATTTTTTTTTTATCTTTAAAAGAACAAATACGCCTCTCAAGCGGACAAACTTAGCTTCATAATTTTGTCTCTTATAAATCAGCAAAAAAAGAAGAGGGTAAACAATAAGACAAAATGAAGTTTATCCTCTTTTCCGAAAGTAGCAATTAATTTGA
>NC_051418.1:725785-725851 GCF_015228065.2 Penaeus monodon | reverse complement strand
CCATAATAAAATTACTACTAATCTATATTATTATTATTAATGTCCACCACAAGAACATATCTGTGG
>NC_051418.1:724856-724926 GCF_015228065.2 Penaeus monodon | reverse complement strand
TCACCGTGCCTCGTGCAACGACGGCATATCCAGAGGTTTTGGTGCACCTCGCTACCTCTTGCTTTTCGAT
>NC_051418.1:724646-724809 GCF_015228065.2 Penaeus monodon | reverse complement strand
ACACGTACCTTAAAATGTATGTAGTAGGCTGGAAAATATACTATATGCAGATGTAGTACTAAAGCCTTGTGGAATGATTATTACATACCAAGTAGCAAGAAAACAGTGCAGAGTCATTACTCTTTGCATAAGTTTAATATAAATTACTACAATATAAAAGGCC
>NC_051418.1:716481-716835 GCF_015228065.2 Penaeus monodon | reverse complement strand
AAAACCTAAAGTGCATTCAGCAGAAGAAAGAGGGAGAGCTAGAGAAGAAATATCAAGCGAGGAACTGATTGTAGTATACTAATCAACATTTCTTAAGATTTTCTTCTGAAAGCAAACGTTCTTAAATAATTAAAGTTCGTATAACACTTAGAAAATAGATATATCGAATGTAACCAAACTGAAAATGATCATAACACGGGCTTCACATCAGTATAAAAATATCCTATGGCATCTATCAAACAGATAGTCTGTAAAGTCTTACCTTATTTGCAATCTGAGTATCAGTTGTCTAGATAAATGCACATTCAAGCAATAGGGAAATAGAGTATAAACAGAAATTAATGGATTGTTAGA
>NC_051418.1:714959-715035 GCF_015228065.2 Penaeus monodon | reverse complement strand
ATACAGGTGTTGTGAAAGACGGAATGATATACAACGAAGCACTTACTAGGTGGGTGCAAAAGCAGGTGAAAACAAC
>NC_051418.1:712992-713305 GCF_015228065.2 Penaeus monodon | reverse complement strand
GATATAATTTTTCATCAGCCACTCATTTCTTAGGAAGACAGACATTAGGAAACCAACCCAAAAGCCACAGTTCCTCCATTCTTATTTTCGAGTAATATTGTTGTCTACATTATTTAGTGCATGCGCTGATCAACAATCAAATAACCTATTTGTGTGTTTATGCATTTCAGGTCTCATCCCTGCGTGCATATTTCCTGGTGTTACGCTTGTGTTAGTCTGGGCTTGTTCTATGAAAGGAGTTTTTGGAAGGGCGCCCCAGAGGCTGGGGTGCAGCTCGGAGATTTTTTTTCATCTTTCTTTGCATTTCACTTGC
>NC_051418.1:711967-712326 GCF_015228065.2 Penaeus monodon | reverse complement strand
GGGTTAACTCTTTCAATGTTCTGGAGATATTTGAGGATTTTAATTTACAAACTTTATTCAAACTTCAGGCAAGTTTACCTGTATTATTCCCATAACTACCATAATAATAATTACTTTCCCCATCAAAATTGACTGTTATTAGAATTTTCCTCACTTTTTCCTTTAGTAACTTGCCACCGCAAATTATAAATTTTGTTTCGTTGCTAGAAATATTCATTACTGGCAACGCGATCAAATGCCGGGGGAAAGGAAGAAATAAGAAAACATAAAAGTAATTGAGGGCGAAACGCGAGACACACACGACCCACAAAGAGACAGGTTATTGAACTCACCGTCAGGTATAACATAGAGATGTTGTG
>NC_051418.1:711702-711834 GCF_015228065.2 Penaeus monodon | reverse complement strand
CCAAGTGCGTTGAAATTACTTTTCGGAGGCAACATCTTCGAGGTGCATCTTCGAAAATTGTAGGCGTCTTGTGCATTACGTCTGGTTTTCTTTATTTAGCTTTTTATTTTGTTCATTTCCCATATTATTTCC
>NC_051418.1:709431-709946 GCF_015228065.2 Penaeus monodon | reverse complement strand
TGCTACGGTTGCGCATTTTGACGTTCACTTGTACGGGGAGGGAGGGGAGGAGGTACAACGCTGGGCATGGCGGACAGGACGGAACGATCGCGAGTGGGAGGCATTTTGGACAGCAAAATAAAAGTACTATCGGGTGTCATGGGAAAACTACATGATAGAAGAGTTCAGGTGAACGTACGCCTTTATGCTAAGTGAAGTCAGTGTTGTGTCGTTCAGAATAAAGGTGAAAAGACCGTTATTGAAATATGGCTGGAGGCCGATAGTCGGCACCAGTGACTTGTTCCACGATCTTTGTGGATATTTGTTATATTCAGTGTAAAGTGAACGCCATACCATTGCGGTCCCAGGTACATAAACGATTATTGTGTTGCTATGAAGGTGATGTTCCTTTTTCGTGTTAATATTCCAGCATGCATTACCCCCTGCCTCTCAGTGGTAAGAATAGGAATAAAGAAGTCTTCGCCCGCCTGATGAAGTCACTGATGTGTCAACATGATGAAGTCACTGATGTGTCA
>NC_051418.1:708784-709403 GCF_015228065.2 Penaeus monodon | reverse complement strand
ACCAACATCAACCTTATCCCATAAAAAATGCCGTACCCAGTTTAGCCCTCTAATGACCATAAGGTGACAATTCTAGTGACGTCATTGTAACATTACGGAACGCCATGACAACATGTAAACACGTGGTAAACAGCATTAAGTCTGCTAGACCATGATGTCGTCTGCTAGTGCTTAACATGTCCTAAGAGTTAAGCTGAACATGAATGTTTATTATGCAGATAAAACTATAGTTAACCTGAAGTTATTGTAATTGCAAATGATATTTGTGAAAATCTTTATTTCTAAGGTGTAAAAAGGAAAAAATGCTCAATTTCAGATATATTTGCAAATAAAAAATGATATAAAAAATAGAAGCAACAAATGTACAAATTTCTTTTATTTCAAATTCTGGGAATTTGTTTTTTAACAAAATTCATAAATTCACTTATTGTTATTGTTTTCAATACAATTGAAAATTGATATCGGTCATAATTGTTTTAAAATTGTTCTCTGACCAAGCCATTACACTTGGCATCTGGGACATATTTGCAAATACCTTTTCAAAGTTCCTTACTACAAAATTACGGTACTGACGAGCCTCAGTCATCAGTTAGAGAGCCCAAATATCATCAATTTATTG
>NC_051418.1:708366-708544 GCF_015228065.2 Penaeus monodon | reverse complement strand
GAAAACACTAGCTAATTCTGCTATTTTCAAAAGGCCGTCAACCTCCTTACTATTAACTTCTAATAAGAGGCCAATACCTGAAAATTCCTCGACAATACTTGATTCATTTATAATTTTGGCCCCAAGCAAGACTCTCAAAATTGCCAATGCAGTCAGCTTACTTGGAATGTCAGCTTAC
>NC_051418.1:707901-708261 GCF_015228065.2 Penaeus monodon | reverse complement strand
GCAGTACATTTTAACTTTCAGATCTAAAAATCTTCACAAACATGTCTATAACACTATTACTTAAAAAAAATCTTGGTATAATGTTGTGTTACTTAATAAGTCATAAGTGTGATTTATTTCTAATAAAAAAATTGATGTATCTACAGCAGAATTCTCCAAATATATAATGCAATTACCATGTTAAGACATGCAGCAACTGATTTATTTTATGGCTGTCCACCTAAATTTACACCTCTCCGGAAATGGCACTTTCTTTAGTTATGGGTCAATCATAACTGAAACTTTCTCGCTCAAAAGCCTTGATATATTAAGTCCACTTCCAGAATTTGTCAGACTCTAAATATGACAATTAGTCACCAG
>NC_051418.1:707573-707746 GCF_015228065.2 Penaeus monodon | reverse complement strand
CAATACGACGAAGTTTTTTCGTAGTATACAAAATTTGTACTGCATATTTTGTTACGTAGTCTTCCTTAACAAACCCGGCCTGTTGACAATTTTCGACCATGCTTGGGATCTGTAAAATATATTCCTTTTTATATTCCAAAATAATTGCCTGTTATTGTAAGTGGCACTTGTTT
>NC_051418.1:706935-707475 GCF_015228065.2 Penaeus monodon | reverse complement strand
ACTCAGAAAGGACAATATAGACTAATTAAATATGAGAAACGAACCACAGTCCTTGCAGTTTTCAGTGTATATGACCAAAAGACTTGAATGGAGACAGACTTAAAGTTATATCGTAAGAGGAATTAGATGAAAATAATTGTCCATAGAGAGCATTTTAAATAAGAATTCCATTGTCATACATTACTAAACTTTCGTTTGCTAAGTCAAGAGATGTAGCATCCCCATAGAAACACCGCCATTGTCGTATGATATTGCTAACATTTTTCTAAATGCAGGTGTCTGTCTCTTGCTTTATTCTAATAACATCCTACAGCAATTATAATGGGCTTCAAAGCCAAACTGATTTTAAAACACGAACAAGCTGCCACGTGCTTTTTATTTTAGGTTCAACATTTCTCGAAACAGAGAATATATCTATTATGGAATAAAATTAAAGAGTTTGTACTAGCAATGTTTTCTTTAATAATTCTAAAACAAAACTACTATTTATCAAATAATGTCATTACATCAAGCAATCCTCGTGGCCTGTGGCAAAAGATC
>NC_051418.1:706524-706650 GCF_015228065.2 Penaeus monodon | reverse complement strand
TAGAAACTATTATAGTCCTATAGGCCTTGATAATTTACTTTTTGTAAGGAAAAAGGCCTTTTATTCCACAAGGTACTATATGTACTTGCAGTATTACATTCTTGAACTTTATAATTAATTATTTGC
>NC_051418.1:704646-704743 GCF_015228065.2 Penaeus monodon | reverse complement strand
GGGGTTTTTACCCCCAAAACCCCTTCCCCGGGTAAAAAAATAAAATTACCCACACCTTAAAAATAGTTTTTTTTTTTGGTGCGTGTAGTGTGTTTTG
>NC_051418.1:704341-704538 GCF_015228065.2 Penaeus monodon | reverse complement strand
TGGGCTCACGCGTGTTTGTGTATGTGTTTGTAAATGAATAATGTTCTTTTTTATTATCATTTTTTCATGATAGGGAAATTACTTAATGGTTTTTTCGAGGGATTTTGAACACTAAAATGATCATACTGCGACGGGGGAATAGAAAATCAACAGTGCAAGGAGTCCCTGCAAAGGAGTTATTGCAAAAACGCCGCGGC
>NC_051418.1:704032-704300 GCF_015228065.2 Penaeus monodon | reverse complement strand
GGGGGGGGGTAACGTAAATTCTTTTTAAGGGCTGGAATTTAAAAAATCCTAAAATCAACTTTTATTTTTCATTGCTTACATTTTGCAGGGGTTGGGTTTTCCCCTCATTTGCATAACAGTTTTAGAATTTAGCATATCTTTAGGAGT
This sequence comes from Penaeus monodon, assembly GCF_015228065.2. Taxonomy (NCBI): domain Eukaryota; kingdom Metazoa; phylum Arthropoda; class Malacostraca; order Decapoda; family Penaeidae; genus Penaeus; species Penaeus monodon. The sequence continues at coordinate 704,153 of NC_051418.1, read as the reverse complement.
GGATCTTAATTAGTTCAGTTTTTGTTTATGTTTCATCCTTGTTTTATGTGAAGATTTCTTTTAACTAAATATTGGTAGCTATATGTGCGTCTCTGTCTGTTTGCTTGTTGTCTCTTTCTGT
>NC_051418.1:702903-703586 GCF_015228065.2 Penaeus monodon | reverse complement strand
CGCCCCCCGCTTCCTGTCAGTCTTGCCCCCAATATTTTACCATTCTAAATCTCTGAACATGAAACCATCGACAGAAACGGCGTGGCGGTCCCACCTTTTTCTGTAAAGTTTCTCATGCGATTATTGATGTGGTCATGAACCTTTCCCCCGGCAAGGGAGTAAAAATCAGAGGAAAAGGAATGGATGAAAGAATGAAATTGATAATGATAAAGGATGGACAGTAATGATGATAAACGAGCTAAAATATAACAAAAAGGTTTTTAAAAAATGAGAGTGTAATAGGGTAGAGGTGCGAAGAAGGAAAAGACGAAAAAATGAAATCCACCTCTTACTCAGGCTTGCTTGCAGTACACATATCGGGCAATATATGTGCATTAATTTCATTAATGATCTCAGGCCAAATTAAGCCCCGTGAAACTCAAGGAAACACCTAAGCAAGTCCCTCTTTAAAGCCTAAGAAACTCAGTAATCCAAGTAAATCAGCATGCATATAAGCGCTGTGTGTTCTCGTGTTCTCAAATTGCGGATGAACAGCGGATCCGCACACTCCATTTTTCGTGTTATCTGTGATTTATATGTTTGCATCTTCTCTTGGCGCGTCCTTATCTCTCTCTTTTTTTTCTAATCTTTGGTGTGTATCGGCCATTTGTTTACGCCTCTATTACACCGCTGAGATAAAAATA
>NC_051418.1:702705-702841 GCF_015228065.2 Penaeus monodon | reverse complement strand
AACGGCTTCTATATAGAAAGTCCTTTTTTTTTACTTTTTATCTCTATCTCTCTTTTACCTTTTCATCATTCATGTTTATCATGCCATTTTACCTTGCCGTCTTTCCTCCTTTTCCTTCTCCTCTACGTCTTTATTT
>NC_051418.1:701035-701172 GCF_015228065.2 Penaeus monodon | reverse complement strand
ATAGTCTCAACACGTAAGCGAGAAAGAAACGGAGTCTAATGACACTGGGCTGGCGGAATCGTGGCCTGTTTGTTTTTGCCACAAATTTCCCTCGACCTCTCTTCTGTGAGTCAAGGAGCCGTCTCAGTTACCCACAA
>NC_051418.1:700718-700954 GCF_015228065.2 Penaeus monodon | reverse complement strand
TTTTATATCGGCGCTGAAAATATCTGTGCGTCGATGAAAGTCACGGAGCTGTCTGAGTGATGATAACCCTGCCCACTCCCTTCCCTCCCACTGAATTGTGAACATTTAGACAAACCAACCATTTATAGACAATGATCATAATTTACTTATAACATAATTTTCTATATTCCTATGTCTCTAAATTAAAAATACTTGGATAAACATTTGGATATCAAATCAGTATCGATCTCGACATT
>NC_051418.1:698077-699711 GCF_015228065.2 Penaeus monodon | reverse complement strand
CCCCTTTATTTATTTTCAAATTTTTTTATCAGCCCATTTTTTCTTTTTAGCCGTTCTTTTTCTTTCTCCCCTTATCTGTTCCCTCTCGCCCCCGGTCTGTCTTTCTGGGTTTGTACCGTCCCCAACTGCCCTCCCCTAACCCCTACACCTCCCCCCGCTTTGGGACGCCCGTATTGTTTGCTAACTTTCCCAAACTCCCGAGAAGTTCCCGAGTGTGGGTTCACTGGGTCAGTAAGGCGAGAGTGAATAAAGCATGTTTGGGTTGAATAACGATTCGGTTTTTGTTTTGGTATTTTTTAGAATTAGGGGTTGACGCGCGGGTTTTAGGAGGGATTTTGCTTATATAAGTTGTACCGTATCAGGGTTTTAAAATTCCAGGGATGTGTGTGGGTGTTTCCGTGATGAAAAAGGGAAGTGCGAGTTTGTGTGGTAAATGGAAGAGTCGGGAACGGGAAAGGAAGGTGAGTGGATGAGGAGGAGGGGTGGGTAGAATGGCGAATGGTAGTTTGCGACAGCGACAGTATGTGTTATGTACCGGGTTTTTTAAAAATTAATGAATAGGATGTAACAGTACCCCCAGGGTTTGGTAATCGAGCTGCTTTATTTGACATCTGCGTATGCTGCATAAAGATAATTCAGTATCTATTTTTTCTTTCAAAAGATAGGACTGAGAAAAAAAAAAAATAAATTTTAGCCCTACAAGATTTTTTTAAAAAATCACCTCATAAAAAAACTTTCACTTCCCCTGCAGTCCCATGCAACATCAAGACAGAGAGAGTTTTGCAAAAAACCGCATGGGTGATGTCGCACTCCCTTTCCAAAATAAGTTATACAAAATTGCCCCCCAGTCATTGCATATTTAATTAAAAAAATTTATAGCCTACAACAAATGCCGTTTGTCGACAGGCTCCTTCCCTTTTATATTCTACCATCAGAAGTTTTTATACCATTTTGGCCAGAGATTTATCTAAATGTAAAATAAAAAATGTCATCGTTTGCCATCAGAAAAAAAAATGCAAAATGCCCAAGACAAAACCATCACCCTTTTCCGGGCGCGCATTCATCGCGTCAAGTGCAGCAAAGAGCCGATAAAAATCTAGCACTAAAAAATACGATTCATCAAACAGTTTTTTTGGGAGGTAATCAGAACCCCAAGGGTGATAACAGCACGAAAAAACGCTCCATAGTATAACCCGGCCACGGGGGAATAAACCCCCCACCCCAATCCCCCCATCCCCCTCTTTACTGTCATGAAGTAAAATCCACGTGTTATAATGCTCTTTCTTTGACCCTTTATTTAATTTATTTCATTTGCTTACCCTACATTTTAAATCTCAAGAACAGACTTCTGTATTCCAAGACCGTTGTCTAAAATTATAATGTGATGCTTGAAAGACAAAGCCAAATAAGAACATCAGCAGAATAAAAAAAGAATTTATTCATACACTGAAAACGGTTTTTAAAAAAACAAAAAAGACAACCCACTGAAGGCCCCGCAAACTCCTGTTGAAAAATGTCTTTCTTTAGTCACTGCTGCGGTCATAATGCCCGTCGTTTATCAAATGTGCAGCGGGGAGCGTGTAAATTTTGCAGAGGGGGGGGAGGGGGGAAAAACAGGAGAAAAATTTGCAAAC
>NC_051418.1:697236-697976 GCF_015228065.2 Penaeus monodon | reverse complement strand
TTTTAAAGGAATATAAACAATTTTGGGTTGCTAATAAACACAGAGAGCTAGAGTTTTTTGAAGGGATGTACTCAACGTTTTATACATGGTTTATGTTTGGGAGCATGTTATATATAATTTATTTTTGCGCGCATGAATGCAGAGATTTGGTGCTCTTTTACTTTGTGCAAAGTATAGGAGATGTCTTAAAAGCACCCACAACATAACACAAAACACTACACACAATCAAAGAATAGACAAAGAAATATTTTAAAAAACGCTATTTCTAATGGCGTGGGGCGAAAAAGAAAAAAAAAAGGTTTTTAAATCATCACTTAACCTACAAAACACGGTGTAAAAAGAACACAAAGCATAAAAAAAATCAGAGTGGAAAAAAGGGGCCCAGAGAAAGTGAAAAAAAACATAGCAGAAAGGAGAAAAAGGGGAGAGGAAGAAAAAAAGAAAGAAAAAAAAGAGAAAAGGGGAAAGAAAAAAAGGAAAAAATAAAAAAGAAAAATGGTGTTCCAAGGTAATTTAATCCCAATTATACATTTTTGGTTTTATCCCCGCTAACCAAAAACGACCCCCAAGCATTCGCCGACCGTGATAAGAAAACACAGCAAAAAACCCCCAAAAACATGAAAAAGGGAACTATCAAAAGAAAAGGGAATAAATTTAAATCCATAAAAAGGGTAACCACCACAAAAAAAACCCACAAACCCCCACACACACAAAAACAACAAACCGACAAAATTTTTTGA
>NC_051418.1:697067-697190 GCF_015228065.2 Penaeus monodon | reverse complement strand
CATAAAACCCCCAAAAAAACACATTTTAATTATAATAATTTGTTAATATTTTGGATTTATCTATCGGCAAAACCCAAAAAAAAACCCCAACACACAAAATTATTTTTTTTAAAATTTGGTTGT
>NC_051418.1:696601-696757 GCF_015228065.2 Penaeus monodon | reverse complement strand
TCATTTTACCCCCACCCCAAACCAACACACCCAAAAACCACCCACAACACCAAACACCCAAACCCAACCACCCACCTTTCCACCACGGGAACCTTTCAAACCCAAAAACAACCCCCACCAAAATTTTTAAATAATTTTAATTTTTTTAAATTTAAA
>NC_051418.1:696361-696536 GCF_015228065.2 Penaeus monodon | reverse complement strand
ACCCTCTTGTTTATTGTTATATAAATATAATTTTTTAAAAAAATTATAATAATAATTTTAAATCTTATTTTTAAAGTTAAATTACAAAATAATAACTATATATAATATAGATAAATAAAGATAGAAGAGAAAAAGGGTTGATTGAGGATAATATATTTAAACATTAATTATTAAC
>NC_051418.1:695988-696327 GCF_015228065.2 Penaeus monodon | reverse complement strand
TTATTATAATATAATTATTATAATATATTATATAATAAAAATTTTATATTATATTTATATATACATATACATAATAGTAATATAGTTAATATAGATAATAAAATAAATATATATTTAAATTATTAATATTATTAAAAAAAACAACAACACCCAACCCCACCCCAAACCAAAAAAAATATATAGATAGATGATTAAATATATAATGGGAAGATAGTTTAAAAAATAAGGGATAAAATAAAATATTAGGGGTATATATTATTTTATATTATTATATATATATAAAATATTTATAATATATATATAAAAAAAATATTACACGCCCACCCACCCACCCCCCCC
>NC_051418.1:695739-695824 GCF_015228065.2 Penaeus monodon | reverse complement strand
TTTTTTTATATTTTATTATTTTGTTATGTTTTTTTATTAAAAATAATAATATTATTATAATATTATTATATATAAATAAATAATA
>NC_051418.1:695273-695402 GCF_015228065.2 Penaeus monodon | reverse complement strand
TGTATAAAATCTAGAAAAAATTAAATATAAAGTTCAAAAAGTAATACTGCAAAAATTTACCTTGGGGAATAAAGGCCCTTTTTTCCTTACAAAAAGTAAATTAAAGGCATAGGACTATAATATTTTTAA
>NC_051418.1:694509-695005 GCF_015228065.2 Penaeus monodon | reverse complement strand
GGTCTTTGCACAGGCCCGAGGTTTCTTGATGTAAGCATTATTTGATAAAAGTAGTTTTGTTTAGAATATTTTAAGAAAACATTTTTAGTACAAAATCTTTAATTTATTTCCAAATGATATATTCCTGTTTCGAGAAATGTTTACCTAAATAAAAAGAGTGGCAGCTTGTTGGTTTTAAAAAAAAGTTGGTTTTAAGCCCCTTATAATTGCTGGATGTTATTAGAAAAAGCAAGGACAGACACCTGCATTTAGAAAATGTTAGCAAATATACGACAATGGGGTTTCTATGGGGGTGCTACATTCGATTAGCAAACGAAAGTTTTGTAATGTTGACAATGGGAATTTTTATTTAAAAAGCTTCTATGGACAATTATTTCATTAATTCCCCTTTCGATAAACTTTAAGTTTTCCCATTCAAGTCTTTTTGGTCATATACACGAAAAGCAAGGACTGTGGTTTGTTTTTTATATTTAATTGTCTATATTGCCTTTCTGGT
>NC_051418.1:694224-694419 GCF_015228065.2 Penaeus monodon | reverse complement strand
AAACAAGTGCACTTAAAAACAGGGAATATTTTTGGAAAATAAAAAAGGAAAATATTTACAGATCCCCAAACATGGGCGAAAATTGTCAAAAGGCGGGTTTTTTAAGGGAAATACGTAACAAAAATGCAGTACAAATTTTTTATACTACGAAAAAAAATTCGGCGTATGGTTGTTTTGTTAGTCAAAGTATAAAAG
>NC_051418.1:693774-694123 GCF_015228065.2 Penaeus monodon | reverse complement strand
GGACTAAAACCATGGGGACAATTGTATATTTTGAGTTTGAAAAATTTTGGAAGGGGATTAAATATCAAGGGTTTGAGCGAGAAAAATTTTAGTTATGTGACCCATAACTAAAGAAAGTGCCCTTTCCGAGAGGTAAATTTTGGTGGACAGCCCCTAAAATAAAAAGTTGTGCATGTTTAAAAGGTAATTGCATTTTAATTGGGAATTTGCTGTAGAACATTAATTTTTTATTAGAAAAAATCACCTTAGACTTAAGTAACACAACATTATACCAAGATTTTTTTTTTTGAATAGTGTTATGACATGTTTGGAAGATTTTTAGATCTGAAAGTTAAATGTACTGCCCGAT
>NC_051418.1:693506-693698 GCF_015228065.2 Penaeus monodon | reverse complement strand
AAAATGTAACCGGGGCAAGTAAATGACATTCCAAGTAAGCTGACTGCATTGGCAATTTTTAGAGTCTTGCTTGGGGGCCCAAAATATAAATGAATCAAGTATTGTCAGGAATTTTTAGGGATTGGCCTCTTTTAGAAGTTAATAGTAAAGGGGGTTTACGGCCTTTTTAAAATAGCAGAAATTAGAGGTTTT
>NC_051418.1:692218-693424 GCF_015228065.2 Penaeus monodon | reverse complement strand
GGGGTTTTTGTGGTGTGTGGTGTGTGTAAAAATTTTAAAAAATATATTTTTAGTTACAAAATCGAAGGTACGATAATAGATAGAAAGCCCGTTAAATTTTCCAAGGTTTCTATGATAAGTCCCGTAGAGTCTTACAATAAATTGATGAATTTGGGCTCTTAAATGAGACGAGGCTTCAGTACCCTAATTTTTTAGTAAAGGGAAATTTGAAAAGGTATTTGAAATATGTCCCCGATGCCCAAATGAATGGGTTGGTCAGAGAACAATTTTAAAAAAAATTTGCCCATATCAATTTTTAATTGTATTGAAAAAATAACAAAAGTGAATTTATGAATTTTTAAAAAACAAATTCCCCGAATTTTAAATAAAAGAAATTTGACATTTTTTGTTTTTTTTTATATCATTTTTTGCAAATAAAGAAATGAGCATTTTTTCCTTTTTCACCTTAGAAAAAAAGATTTTACAAAATATCATTGCAAATTTCAATAAAATTCAGGTTAAAAAAAAGTTTTTTTGATAATAAACATTTTTGTTAGCTTAACTCTTAGGACATGTTAAGCATAGAACGACATCATGTCTAGCGACTTTTGCTGTTTTCCCCGTGTTTACATGTTGTAGGCGTCCGTATGTTTCAAGACGCACTAGAATTTTCACCTTTTGGTCATTAGGGGCTAAACTGGGTACGGGTTTTTTTTGGGATAAGGTTGATGTTGGGCATCTTTATTAAAGATCTTTTATATTGACACATCGTGACTTATCAGGCGGGGCGGAAAAAAGACTTCTTTATTTCCCATTTTTACCACTGAGAGGGAGGGGGGAATGCAGCTGGAAATTAACACGAAAAAGGAACACCTTTATAGCAACACAATAAATCGAGTACCGGGACCGCAATGGTATGGGGTTCATTTCACGAATATAAAAAATATCCAAAAATCGGAAAAAAGTCACTGGGCCGATACCGCCCCCAGCCATATTCAAACGGTCTTTTTACCTTTTTTCTGAAAAGAACAACACTATTCACAAAATAAAGGGGGTAGTTCCCCCGAAAATTTTTATCATGTAGTTTTCCAGACACCGATATTTTTTTATTTTTCTGTCCAAAAGCCTCCACTCGCGACTTCCCTCCTTTTCCCCCATGCCCAGCGTTGTACCTCCTCCCCCCCCCCCGTACAAATGAAATCAAAATGCGCAACCGTACAATAATTT
>NC_051418.1:691322-691422 GCF_015228065.2 Penaeus monodon | reverse complement strand
AAACCAATAATATATATATATTAAAATTATATATTAATATATATATATCAATTATTTTATTTAAAATTTTTTAAAAAAAAATTTTTTTTAATTAAAAAAA
>NC_051418.1:690933-691280 GCF_015228065.2 Penaeus monodon | reverse complement strand
ATAATTTCTAATATATAATATATAATTATATATAAAATATATTATATAATAATATTATATTTATTTAAATTTTATATATATATAAATATAATATTATTAAATTTTATAATTTTATATATTATATTTATATATATATTTTTTTTTTTTTTATTTTGGGTTTAAAAAAAAAAAAAAAAAAATTATTATATATATATATATAAAAATATCCCAAAAAAAAAAAAATATTTATATATTAATTATAATAATATTATATATAATATATTTAAATATAAATATTATATATAAAAAATATATAATTTTTATATAATTATATTATATTATATTATATATAATATTATATATATTAT
>NC_051418.1:690555-690638 GCF_015228065.2 Penaeus monodon | reverse complement strand
TTAAATATATTAAAAAAAATAAAAAATAAATTTTAAAAAAAAATAATAAATAAATTTGTGGTGTGGAGTTGTGGGGTTTTGTT
>NC_051418.1:690344-690481 GCF_015228065.2 Penaeus monodon | reverse complement strand
AAGGAAAAATTTGGGGACAAAATTCTAAAAAAAAACCGACGTAAGCCCAAAACGCTCTTTTGGGTGGTGTTGCCTCGAAAAGTAATTTAAACGCACTTGGGGCGAGAGGAAGAATGGAGAGAGGGAAGCGGTAACGG
>NC_051418.1:689898-690298 GCF_015228065.2 Penaeus monodon | reverse complement strand
GTGTTACAGGGGGCGCGGCGAGGGGGGGGGCGGGAGAAGGGAGGCACAACATCTCTATGTTATACCTGACGGTGAGTTCAATAACCTGTCTCTTTGTGGTCGTGTGGTCTCGCGTTTCGCCCTCAATTACTTTATTTTTTCTTATTTCTTCCTTTCCCCCGGCATTTGATCGCGTTGCCAGTAATGAATATTTCTAGCAACGAAAAAAAAATTTATAATTTGGGGTTTGAAAGTTACTAAAGGAAAAAGTGAGGAAAAATTCTAATAACAGTCAATTTTGATGGGAAAGTAATTATTATTATGGAAAGTTATGGGAATAATACAGGTAAACTTGTCTGAAGTTGAATAAAGTTGTAAATTAAAATCCTCAAATATCCCCAGAACATTGAAAGGACAACCC
>NC_051418.1:688478-688638 GCF_015228065.2 Penaeus monodon | reverse complement strand
AGGGTTATTTTGGGTTGGGGGGGGGTTTGTTTTTTTGGGGTTTTTTTTGGGTGTGAAGGGGTGTTTGTTGGTGGGTGTGAATGGGTGGGGGTGGGGTTTTGGTTTTTGTGGAGTTTGAGGTTTTTTAAAATTTTTAAAAAACAAAAATTAGAAAGGCCCG
>NC_051418.1:687961-688440 GCF_015228065.2 Penaeus monodon | reverse complement strand
TTTTTTTTTCCCACTTTTTTTTTATTTAATTCCAAAGAAATTTTAAATTTTTGGTTTAGGTTCTAGTTTCATTTTTTTCAACCCACCCCGGGGGGGGAAAAAGGGAAAAAATGGAAAATTTAACGTTTTGAGGGGGGGAAAGAAAGGGGAACAAGCCCCCCAAAAAAGGGGAAGGGTTTTAAAGGTTTCGGGAAAATTTTTGGGGATTTTTTCCCCCCTTTTAAAAAACCCCCCTTCCCCCGGCTTTCCCTTAAACCCCCCCTTAACTCCTTTAAATTTACCCCCCCAAATCCCCCAAGGGGTTTACCGTTTTCCCCCATTTTTTTCCCCTTTTCGCCCCCAAAAATTAAATTTTTTTCGGGGCCAAAAATTTTCTTCGAAGGTTAAAATCCGGGGGAAAAAAGAAAAAGGCGGTTTTGACAGGAACGCGGCCCCAAAAAGGCTTTTTTTGAATTTCCCTATTTTTTAAAATTTTTGGG
>NC_051418.1:687370-687462 GCF_015228065.2 Penaeus monodon | reverse complement strand
TTTTTATATATATTTTAATTTTTTATATAAAATATATAAATATTTTTTTTTCATAAATATTTTAATATAAAATTTAGATTATTTTTTACCAC
>NC_051418.1:686806-687309 GCF_015228065.2 Penaeus monodon | reverse complement strand
CACACCACACTTTATTATATAAATATTTAAAATATATATTTATAAAATATATATATATATTATAATTTATATATTAAATTATAATAATATTTAAAATAAAACATATTATATATAAAATAAATAAATAATATATATATATATATAATCTATATTAATATTATTATATTTTAAAATTTTTCGGTTTTTGTTGTTTAAACAAATATATAAAATTATATATATTATTAAAATATATTATGTACTTTATATATATATATATAATTATAATAAATATTAAATAATATATATATAAAAAAAAAAATAGATATAAAATTATAATAAATTTAATATATATAATATTTTTTTTTATATATAAATATTATATTTTTATATAAAACAAAAAAAAAAGATTTTAAAATTTTAAGGAAAAAGAGAAAATAAATTTTAAAAGGGAAATAAAAAAAGATATATTTATAATAAATTATATAATTATATATATATTATAAAATTATATATATATATATTTT
>NC_051418.1:686548-686773 GCF_015228065.2 Penaeus monodon | reverse complement strand
TTTATAAAAAATAAATTTTTATATTTATATATACATTTTTTAAAATAAAATTTATTATATAATATATATTATAAAATATATATTTTAAAATATATATATATATATATTTTATTTTTTAATTATATATATATATTTATATATATATATTAAAAATTTAAAAAAAAAAATTTTTTTTATTTTAAATTTTTTTTTAAAAAAAAATTTAATTTATTTTATATATATTTT
>NC_051418.1:686428-686495 GCF_015228065.2 Penaeus monodon | reverse complement strand
TTTGGTGTTGTGTGGGGTTTTAAACCCCAACCAAAAAACCACAACACATTATATTATAAATTTAACA
>NC_051418.1:686073-686142 GCF_015228065.2 Penaeus monodon | reverse complement strand
GATTTTAAAGAAAAACAAGAATATGTTTTAAACCCAAAAAAGGCACCCAACACACGCCACCCCACACCC
>NC_051418.1:684621-685959 GCF_015228065.2 Penaeus monodon | reverse complement strand
ACATATAATTGCTCGGTTGGGCGAAATTTGGGAAGGTTCATTTTGAAACGGGGAGGGAGGGGGGGGTACAACGCGGGGCCCCGGGGGGGGGACGGGGACGGAACGACCGCGAGTGGGGGGCCTTTTTGGGCCCGGGCAAAAAAAAAAGTTACTATCGGGTGTCAGGGGAAAAAAATACATGAAAGAAAGTTAGGTGAACGTACCCCTTTTATGTATGTGAAGTCGTGTTGTGTCTTTCAGAATAAAGGGAAAAGCCCGTTATTAAAATTTAGGGCGGGGGCCGGTAGGGGCACCAGTGATTTTTTCACGATTTTTGTGGAAAATTTTTATATTCAGTTTTAAAGTAAACGCCTACCATTGCGGTCCCAGGTCCATAAAAAAATTTTTGTGTTGTATGAAGGTGAGTTCCTTTTCGGGGTTAAAATTTTTCCAGCGCATTACCCCCGGGCCTCCCCGGTTAAAAAAGGGAAAAAAAAGAAGTTTTAAAGGGTTTTCTTTAGCTTGTTTATTTTCGCCCCCCTGATAAAAGTCACTGATGTGTCAATAAAAAAGATCTTAAACAAAAAGATGACCAACATAAACCCTTACCCCATAAAAAATCCCCGTACCCAGTTTAGCCCTTAATAAACCATAAGGTGAAATTTTTAGTGACGCCCATTGTAAAAACCCCGGAAAAACGCCATGAAAAACATGAAAACACTGGAAAAACAGCTTTAAAGTCGAGACCCATGATGTGTCGGGCTGGGTGTTTAAAACATGTCCAAAGGGATTTAAGCTAAACATGAATGTTTTTTAGCGAAAAAAAAATATTTTAAACCCTAAATTTATTGTAATTAAAAATGATTTTTGTAAAAAATTTTTTTTAAAAGGGGGTTTTAAAAAGGGAAAAAAATGTAAATTTTCAGATTTTTTTTGCAAAAAAAAATGATAAAAAAAAATAGAAGCAAAAAATGTAAAAAAATTTCTTTTTTTTAAAATTTTCTGGGAATTTGTTTTTTAAAAAAATTCAAAAATTCACTTTTGTTATTGTTTTAAAATACAATTGAAAATTGAATCGGCCCAAAAATTTTTTTAAAATTGTCTTAAACCAAAAGCCTTTCCACTTGGCATCTGGGGACATATTTGCAAATCCCTTTTTTCAAATTTTTCTAAAAAAATTAACGGTACTGACGACCCCTCGGGGTCATCAGTTAGAGACCCCAAAATGTCATCAATTTATTGTAAAACCCTACGGGAAATTAAACAGATAAAAAATATAAAAAAATTTTAACGGGCTTTTTTAATCAAATTTATCGTCCCCTTCGACTTGTGAACTATAATAAAATTTTTAATATATTT
>NC_051418.1:683054-684493 GCF_015228065.2 Penaeus monodon | reverse complement strand
AAAAAACACTAGCAAATTTTCTGCTTTTTTAAAAGGCCGTAAAACCCTCCTTACTAAAAATTTCTAATAAGAGGCCAATACCTAAAAATTCCTTGAAAATACGATTATTTAATTTTGGGCCCCAAAGAAAGACCCCAAAAATTTGGCCAATGCAGTCAGCTTACTTGGAATGTCAGCTACTTGTCCCCGGGGTTTACGGGTTTGGAGTTTTTAAAGGGGAAATCTTTTTCAAAAATCTTTTTTAAAATTTTTCCCACACTTTAAAAAGTTTTTTTTATTTTTCAAGTTTCAGGGCTTTCGTGGCAGAACTTTTTAACTTTCAGACCCAAAAAAATCTTCCCCAAAAAATGTCTATAACAAATTATTTAAAAAAAAAAATTTGGTATAATGTTGTGTTATTTTAAGAAGTCAAAAGTGTAAATTTTTTTCTAATAAAAAAATGATGTATCTACAGCAAAATTTTCTCCAAATTTTATAATGCAATTACCATGTTAAGACTTTCCCAGCAATGTTTTTTTTATGGCTGCCAAACCAAAAATTTACACCCCCCGGGAAAAGGGAAACTTCTTTAGTTAGGGGGCAAAAAAAAACTAAAAAACTTTTTCTCGTAAAAAACCCTTTGGGATTTTTTAAGCCCACTTCCAAAAATTTGGGCAGACTCTAAATATGACAATTAGTAAACCAGGGTTTGTAGTGCACTGGGGCCTTTCTCCCTCTTGAGTTTGAAATTTATCAACCCCATTGTTTTTAACGGAAAAAATCTTTTTCCCTTGGTCTCCCAAAAAACTAAAATCTTTAAAAAACAGGAAAAGGGAGCATACTTTCATACTTAATGACTAACAAAAAAAACCCAAATACGACAAAAAGTTTTTTTTAGTATACAAAATTTGTACGGGTTTATTTTTTTCCCGTAGTTTTCCCTTAAAAAACCCCGGGCCCTGTTGAAAATTTTTCGACCATGTTTGGGATCTGTAAAAAAATTTTCCTTTTATTTCCCAAAAAAGGATTCCCCTGATTGAAAATATTTTTTTTTTCCCCTTTTTTGGGGGTATAAAACCCCCGGTTTTGGAAGGGGTCTTTGGCCGGAGGAAAAAGCCCACTAAAAAAAGGAAAAAGGGCTAAAAAAAAGGGAAAACCAAGCTTGGTTTTTTTAAACCCAAAAGCTTGAATACGTTAAATTAAAAAATTAAGAGAAAATAATTTCCTAAGAGATTTTAAAAAAAATTTTCCTTTTCATTTTAAAATTTCGGTAATTAAAAAAATTTCCCTGAAAAGATTGTGTAGTTTTCTAACACCCAATGCGGTTTTTGCTCCTTTTTTAAAAAAAATCTCGTTATAATTTAAAAAAAAATTATTTTAAACCAAAAACCCCCTTTTTTTTTTAAAATTTTTCAAAAAAAATTTAAAAAAGGAATTTTTTTTTAAGGTTTAAAATTAAA
>NC_051418.1:682899-683037 GCF_015228065.2 Penaeus monodon | reverse complement strand
AAAAATTTTTAAAAAAATATTATTAATTTTTTAAAAATTTTTAAAAAACCCCTTCGTGGCCTGGGGAAAAAGACCTTTGGCCCGGAAAAGTCCGCCCCAAAACCCAGGAAAGTCTTGCAAGACGAGCCGGGCTGATCA
>NC_051418.1:682535-682701 GCF_015228065.2 Penaeus monodon | reverse complement strand
GGAATTTAAAAATTATAGTCCCATAGGCCCTTTATAATTTATTTTTTTAAGGAAAAGGCCTTTTTTCACAAGGGGACTTATGTACTTTCAGTATTTCATTCTTGAACTTTATAAAATTTTTGCTAGATTTTATACATGAAAAATATAACTTAGGCAACACCCCACA
>NC_051418.1:682248-682351 GCF_015228065.2 Penaeus monodon | reverse complement strand
TATTATTAAATATTTAAAATTTTCTGTCTATCCTTTATTTTTTTTCTATCTATATACAAATAGAAAATAAGATGGATAATACACACACCCCCCACACACACAA
>NC_051418.1:681152-681272 GCF_015228065.2 Penaeus monodon | reverse complement strand
TTTGGGGGGGTGGGATGTTGGGGTGGATTGCGGTGGAGGTTGGGTGGGGTTGGTGGGGTGTTTTTGGGGTTTGTTGGTTTTGGTTTTGGGGGGTGGTGTGGGGTTAAATAGAATTGATAT
>NC_051418.1:680373-680886 GCF_015228065.2 Penaeus monodon | reverse complement strand
TAAACAGAAAAAAGAAAATTTGATAATAATGTATAATAATTTTAATTGGTTAATATAATAAAATTAAAATATATAATGTACAAATAGTGTGTTTTGGTCTGTATGTGGGTTTTCCATTACCAAATCACGGTCGAGCGAGACCTTCCGCATTCAGGGTCATCGTTGGATAATAGCGGGTTATTAACATATAAATCAATTGTACGGCTGATTGTCATGAATATTATTCGTCAGTCGATGAATCACACGGACGGCTTTGTGGGAATGTTTGATGAAAGTCGAGTTACCTTTTTATGGATTTATCTATTCCGCACTTTATCATCTTTGTTATAGTGTCTTTTTCATAGTTTTGTTCGCGTGTCGATCTAGCTGTCTGTTGATCGACTGGTCTGTTTGTCTGAATGGCTTGGCCGTCGTTGTTGTTGAGACAGGGGATAGATGACCACGCAATGTATAATGGTATTAATTAACCTTGCTGAACTACCATTTTCTCTTTTTATTTCTCATTTTCTTTTT
>NC_051418.1:680089-680290 GCF_015228065.2 Penaeus monodon | reverse complement strand
TTCTGCTATGTTTTGTTTCACGTTCCTCTGGTCCCCTTGTGTTCCACTACTGAGTCTCTTTATGCTTTGTGTTCTTTTTACACCGTGTTTTGTATGGTTAAAGTGATGAGTTAAAAGTCCTTTTTATTTCTTGTCGCCGACGCCATTAGAAATAAGCGTTGTTTTGTAAAAATGATTTCATTTGTGCTATTACATTTGTAT
>NC_051418.1:679976-680053 GCF_015228065.2 Penaeus monodon | reverse complement strand
CTTATAAGACATCTCCATATACTTTGACACATAAGTAAACAGAGCACACAAACTCTTCATGCATTCAATGCGCGCAA
>NC_051418.1:679834-679903 GCF_015228065.2 Penaeus monodon | reverse complement strand
TTCAAAGAACTCTAGCTCTCTGTGTTTATTAGCAAACCAAAGTTATTTAATATTCCTTTAATCCCCATA
>NC_051418.1:678113-679697 GCF_015228065.2 Penaeus monodon | reverse complement strand
TGCAAACTTCACACGCTCACCCGCTGCACATTCGAGTAAGACGGACGGGCACTTATGACCAGCAGCGAGTGACTAAAGACAGACATTTGCAACAGGAGTTTGCAGGCTCCTTCAGTGGCGCTTGTCTTTCTTGTTTTGTAAAGACCGTTATTCAGTGTATGATATAACTTCTTTTCTTATTCTGCTGATGTTCTTATTTTGGAGCTTTGTCTTTCAAGCATCACATTATAATTTTAGACAACGGTCTTGGAATACAGAAGTCTGTTCTTGAGATTTAAAATGTAGGGTAAGCAAATGAAATAAATTAGAATAAGGAATCAAAGGAAAGAGCATTATAAGCAACGATGGAATATTTACTTCATGACAGGTAAGAGAGGTGGAGTGGGGCCGGATTGGGGTGGTGGGGGTTCATTCCCATGTGGCACGTGTTATACTGATGGCAGCGGTTCTTCGTGCTGTTAGTCGACCCATTGGCTTCTGATTACCTCTCCAAAATTACCTGTTTGATGAATACGATATTCAGTTAGTGCTGAGATTGATTATCGGCTCATTTGCTGCACTATGACGCGATGGAATGCGCGCCGGAATAAGGGTGATGGTTGTGTCTGTGGGGCTATTTTGCATTTGTTTGTCTGTATGGCAAGCGATGACATTTTATATTTTGGACATTTAGATAACTCTCTGGCCAAAATGGTAGTAAACACATTCTGATGAGTAGAATATAAATGGGAAAGGAAGAGCCTGTCGACAAACGGCATTCGTTGTAGCGCTATCAGTTTGTAATTAAATATGCAATGACTGGGGTGCAATATTGTATAACTTATTGTTGGAAAGGTGAGTGCGACATCATCCCATGCGGTTTGTTTTGCAAATCTCTCTCTGATCTTGATGTTGCATGTACTGCAGGGGTAAGTGAACGATTTTTTGATGAGGTGATTTTAGAATAAATCTTGTAGGTCTATATTTATTTATTTATTTTTTCTCAGTCCTATCTTTTGAAAGAAAATATAGATACTGAATTATCTTTATGCAGCATACGCAGATGTCAAAAGTAATGCATGCATCGATTACCAATCCCTGGCGTACTGTTACATCCTATTCATTAATTATTAAATTACACGCAGGTACCAGTAACACATACTGTCGCTGTCGCAAACTACCATTCGCTCATTCTACACCACCTCTCCTCCTCATAGCCGACTCACCTTCCTTATCCACGTTCACCGACTCTTCCATTCACGCACACAAACTCGCACATTCCTTTCTCATCACGGAAGCACCCACACACATGCGCCTGGAATTTTAAACCATGATACGAGTAGCACACTTATATATGCAATATCCCTCTCAGTAAACCCTGCGCGTCAACCACCTAATTCTAAAACTACCAAAACAACAACCGAATTCGTTATTCACACCCTATCATCGCTTCATTCACTCATCGCCTTACTGACCCAGTGAATCCACAGCACTCAGGTAACTTGCTCGGGAGTTTGGAAGAGTTAGCAATCAATACGGGCGTCCCAACGCGGGCGGAGGTGTAGGTGTTAGGCGAGCGGCAGTGGAGACGGTACAAAACACCAG
>NC_051418.1:676753-676958 GCF_015228065.2 Penaeus monodon | reverse complement strand
AATGTCGAGATCGATACTGATTCGATATCCAAATGTTTATCCAAGTATTTTTAATTTAGAGACATAGGAATATAGAAAATTATGTTATAAGTAAATTATGATCATTGTCTATAAATGGTTGGTTTGTCTAAATGTTCACAATTCAGTGGGAGGGAAGGGAGTGGGCAGGGTTATCATCACTCAGACAACTCCGTGACTTTCATCG
>NC_051418.1:676506-676641 GCF_015228065.2 Penaeus monodon | reverse complement strand
TTGTGGTAACTGAGACGGCTCCTTGACTCACAGAAAGAGAGGTCGAGGGAAATTTGTGGCAAAAACAAACAGGCCACGATTCCGCCAGCCGTGTCATTAGACTCCGCTTCTTTCTCGCTTACTTGTTGAGACTAT
>NC_051418.1:675138-675303 GCF_015228065.2 Penaeus monodon | reverse complement strand
AGTGTGATGACGAAAAGTTACTTTATCGCGAAATAAAGACGTAGAGGAGAAGGAAAAGGAGGAAAGACGGCAAGGTAAAATGGCATGATAAACATGAATGATGAAAAGGTAAAAGAGAGATAGAGATAGAAAATAAAAAAAAAGGGACTTTCTATATAGAAGCCG
>NC_051418.1:674409-675059 GCF_015228065.2 Penaeus monodon | reverse complement strand
GCGGTGTAATAGAGGCGTAAACAAATGGGCCGATACACACCAAAGATTAGATAAAAGAGAGAGATAAGGACGCGCCAAGAGAAGATGCAAACATATAAATCACAGATAACACGAAAAATGGAGTGTGCGGATCCGCTGTTCATCCGCAATTTGAGAACACGAGAACACACAGCGCTTGTATGCATGCTGATTTACTTGGATTACTGAGTTTCTTAGGCTTTAAAGAGGGATTTGCTTAGGTGTTTCCTTGAGTTTCACGGGGCTTAATTTGGCCTGAGATCATTAATGAAATTAATGCACATATATTGCCCGATATGTGTACTGCAAGCAAGCCTGAGTAGAGGTGGATTTCATTTTTTCGTTTTTTCCTTCTTCGCGCCTCTATCCTATTACACTCTCATTTTTTTAAAACCTATTTGTTATATTTTAGCTCGTTTATCATCATTACTGTCCATCCTTTATCATTATCAATTTCATTCTTTCATCCATTCCTTTTCCTCTGAGTTTTACTCCCTTGCCGGAGAAAGGTTCATGACACAACATCAATAATCGCATGAGAAACTTTACAGTAAAAGGTCGACCGCCACGCCGTTTCTGTCGATGGTTTCATGTTCAGAGATTTAGAATGGTAAAATATTGGGGGCAAGACT
>NC_051418.1:673645-673870 GCF_015228065.2 Penaeus monodon | reverse complement strand
TTTAGTTAAGAAGGAAATCTTCAGCAGTAAAATCAAGGATGAAAACATAAACAAAGACTGAACTAATTAAGATGCCACTCACATAATGATATGCTAAATTCTCAAGCTGATTATGCAAATGAGGTGAAACCCAACCCGTGCAAAATAGTAATGACAATGAAAAATAAACGTTGATATAGGGATTTTAAATTCCAGGCCAATAACGAAATTGACGTTACCCCCCCC
>NC_051418.1:673392-673601 GCF_015228065.2 Penaeus monodon | reverse complement strand
GCCGTCGGCGTTATTGCAATAACGTCCATTTGCAGGTACTCCTTGCACTGTTGATTTTCTATTCCCCAGTGCGATCAGTATGATCATCATTATGTGTATCAAAATCGCCATCGAAATACCATTAGAGTAATTCCATATCATGAACAAAATGATAATAATAACGAACATATATTCATTTACAAACACATACACAAGCACGCGTGAGCACT
>NC_051418.1:672665-672852 GCF_015228065.2 Penaeus monodon | reverse complement strand
ATAAAAAAAGAACCAGACAACATAAGGAGGGGGTTGATGAAAAAGTTATTTTATCGCGAAATAAAGACTAGAGGAGAAAAAAAGGGGAAAAGAGGCAAGGTAAAAGGGCATGATAAACATAATGAGAAAAGGAAAAAACAGAGTAAGAAAAAAAGAAAAAAAAAAGGACTTTCTTATAGAAGCCGTT
>NC_051418.1:671943-672614 GCF_015228065.2 Penaeus monodon | reverse complement strand
TTTCGTTTTTTTTTAATCATCAGCGGTGTAATAAGGGTAACAAAGGGGGCCGATACCCCAAAGATTAGAAAAAAAGAAAGGGTAAACGCGCCAGAGAAGTGCAACATTAAACACAGATAACACAAAATGGAGGTGCGGATCCGCTTTTTCTTTCCGAAATTTTGAAAACACGAGACACACAGCGCTTGATGCATGCTGTTTTCTTGGATTATGATTTTTTGGGCTTTAAAGAGGGATTTGCTTGGGTTTTTTCCCTTGGTTTCACGGGCTTAATTTTGGCCGAGATCATTTTGAAATTAATGCAATATATTGCCCGATATGTGTACTGCAAGCAGCCTGATAGAGGTGGTTTTTTTTTTTTTCGTTTTTCCTTTTCGCGCCTCTATCCTATTCCTCTCATTTTTTTAAAACCTATTTGTTATATTTTAGCTCGTTTATCATCATTACTGTCCATCTTTTATCATTATCAATTTCATTCTTTCATCCTTTCCTTTTCCTCTGAGTTTTACTCCCTTGCCGGAGAAAGGTTCATGACACAACATCAATAATCGCATGAGAAACTTTACAGTAAAAGGTCGACCGCCACGCCGTTTCTGTCGATGGTTTCATGTTCAGAGATTTAGAATGGTAAAATATTTGGGGCAAGACTGACAGGGAAGCGGGGGACGGAC
>NC_051418.1:671427-671682 GCF_015228065.2 Penaeus monodon | reverse complement strand
CGCACATATAGCTACAAAGATATTTAGTTAAGAAGGAAATCTTCAGCAGTAAAATCAAGGATGAAAACATAAACAAAGACTGAACTAATTAAGATGCCACTCACATAATGATATGCTAAATTCTCAAGCTGATTATGCAAATGAGGTGAAACCCAACCCGTGCAAAATAGTAATGACAATGAAAAATAAACGTTGAGTATAGGGATTTTAACTTCCAGGCCAATAACGAAATTGACGTTACCCCCCCCCCCCCCC
>NC_051418.1:671189-671397 GCF_015228065.2 Penaeus monodon | reverse complement strand
GCCGTCGGCGTTATTGCAATAACGTCCATTTGCAGGTACTCCTTGCACTGTTGATTTTCTATTCCCCAGTGCGATCAGTATGATCATCATTATGTGTATCAAAATCGATATCGAAATACCATTAGAGTAATTCCATATCATGAACAAAATTATAATAATAACGAACATATATTCATTTACAAACACATACACAAGCACGCGTGAGCAC
>NC_051418.1:668582-668719 GCF_015228065.2 Penaeus monodon | reverse complement strand
GCATTTTAATGCATATAAGCATACACACACAAACATATGTACAAATGAAGTCACACAAAATGCAAGACGACCAATTAAATGGCCGTGAGAGGGAAAGCGCTGCGTTGGCACAAACTAAAACGACGTTAATTCCAAGA
>NC_051418.1:667872-668190 GCF_015228065.2 Penaeus monodon | reverse complement strand
ATCCACCCATCTATTTATCTACCTCTTCCCCTTGTACTACGAATGTTTATTACAAATTAAGAAACATTTATTTTTATCAGGAAAAAACTAAGGAAGGTATATTTTATGATTGAAAAAAATTAAATCAATCTTTGATACAGAGATAAGAAACAAAGAAATAAATAGTCCAGAGCTATGCCACATTTTATTGGGTCGAGGGAAACGTATGCCTGAATTGTCTCGTTATATGTGCCCGATACCGTAGCTTTTTATTTATTGTACACACATATGGTATGCGCTTGATGAAAAGAACATGCATATTTATGTTAAGGTATATCT
>NC_051418.1:666624-667131 GCF_015228065.2 Penaeus monodon | reverse complement strand
CATGGGAATTCCTCTCCCCCTTCGGCTTCCCTCCCACAGGTATCGCGTGAGCTTCATGTCAACAAAGTGGCTTTCTCCCCTTCTCTCTCCCCTCTCCCTTTCTCCATTCCTCCTCCCCCTTCCGTTCTCTCCCACCTATCTCCTCCCACCCACTAATACTTCTTCAACTTTTCTTTTCGCTTTGTCCATTCTCCCTCCCTCTCTCTCCACTTTAATTCTAGCTCTACAGCGCATCTTTCTTCCCTTCTCTCCTTCTCCCCGCCCTTCCCATTGAATTCTCTACTTCCTCCTATCGCGTGTGGTGACATAAAGGCCGAATCTCGCCACATTTGGATATATGATTATCGACCCCGCTCCCCCAGCAACGACCCACACGAATACAAGAAGCTCTTTTTCATCCCAACGCGGTAACTCCCCCTTGCCTCCACACCTCGCCTCCCTCAGGTCGTGTCCTCCTCTTCACCATCGTCTACTGCGTGATTGATTCTCCCTCTCTCTCTCTCCTCA
>NC_051418.1:665725-665855 GCF_015228065.2 Penaeus monodon | reverse complement strand
GCTCTCTCCGAATCAGAATACAATCAACAGTTAACGGAAATGGCCGTATTTTCATTTTGCTGACACGCTCCGAATAAGGAAAAAATAAAACTGGCTTCACTTCGCCTGACAGTAAATTGCAAAGGGGGGA
>NC_051418.1:665112-665686 GCF_015228065.2 Penaeus monodon | reverse complement strand
GGAAGAAAGTGTTTATCATACATACAACAAGAAGTGGAGGAAACATAAAAACATGCATAAATTTAAGCATAGTCGCAAACACATACGTACACTTAAACTATATATGTACACTGTATATCATATGATGCAGCCTACAGTGCGTATAAAGACATACAATTTATTAATGTGAAAGAAATCGTTAGAGAAACAGAACAGGGCGAACGCTGAAGATAAGTATAGGAAAAAGAAAAAACGTCCTTTGTAGCCTCCAAGAAAGCATTATTAATTAACATCTCTCCTCCGGCATTACGCGAGTTGCCAGTTCAGCAATAAACAACAAATAACTGCACACGAAGGAGCTATTTTCGAGCATAAATATCCAGTCAACGGAGGCCCTAGAGCAAGAAAGAAAAAAGGGATATTAACAAACGCTTCTGAAAATGTATGTCTGTACACATCGCATGTCTTAGGGAGAACTTTATGTAGAAAGAGAAAAAAAAATATATGTAAGTGTATATCATACGAGTGTGCGGGTCTCGTATAAAGGGGTAGAGAATATTTCGTTAGGAGTACATTGCTCTTCTGAGTTAAAGTG
>NC_051418.1:664812-664952 GCF_015228065.2 Penaeus monodon | reverse complement strand
AATATATTCCTGTCGTCTACACTAAATGACTTGTCTTTTCATGCGTCGTCACAGATGCATTCCCGAAAGTAATGGTAAAACGTCCAAAGTTAATTAAACAGGGAAATAAATCAGTTCAAGTTTAATAACTCAATTATAGA
>NC_051418.1:664609-664753 GCF_015228065.2 Penaeus monodon | reverse complement strand
ATATACAGTATACACGTCATGCAATAACAAAGTAGGCCTTAGGATTTATTGTTGGTTCGTGTTAAAGCTTCGACGCATCAAGCAAGACAAATCAAGCAAGCGATTACACAGTGCTTTGTGCTTCTACAGGGAGGGGGCAATATA
>NC_051418.1:663711-664566 GCF_015228065.2 Penaeus monodon | reverse complement strand
TTGTGAGTCATAGAGAGTGGACATACCATGTTTGGTAGATAAAATAGAACAAAATATTCAGAAGAAAAGTTTCAAAAGGAAAATATATTTTCTGCCAGATATATAAAAAAACGACTCCCCTGGTTTCCTTCATCGCGGCTGTTTGTTTTTGTTGTGGATCTTCAGCCGCAGGGCAAATGAACAAACAAGGCAGCAGAATAGCCCAGATTAGGTACACGTGCCAAGAGATGCTGGAGAGAGTGAGGGAGGGAACGCTGAAGATATTTATAAGTAACCATGCATATGTGAGAGCAGAGAGCCAGAGTCTGTCAGTAAGAACAAAACACAACAAAGAATAAAGAAAAATGTGGAGGTCAGTGAAAGGGCAAAAAGATAACCTCATTTTGAACTATTCTGCCGTACATATATACTGGAGCTCTGGCGGCGAAGAAATAGAGTGGAGGAGAAATATGAGTGATGATCACCAAGTGGAAGATGAGGAAAAGATTGTGGGAAAGAAATGAATACACATGTTACTTAGAAGTTTATTTTGAAGTCTGAACATTTAATGAAATACTGCGTTTAGTAGACTTTCTTATCAGCCAAGATATAGATATGCATATACATGTATGTACGCTTAAACACACACTCGCTCACGAAGGGCACAGAGGAAAAAAGACCCAGTACAAGAATGGAATTCGAGTTTTTAACTTTTTAGGTAAAGAAAGTTGTCGAACCCCGACCTTTCCCTCAGTGCTTGACGTCACTGTCTGACCTCAGCCTCACCTCGGTGTGGTACTTGCGGAGATATCATCAGCGACCTTAGTATCTGCAAATGGAGGCGGTTGCTGAAGATGCTGTAGATGAGGTACGAGA
>NC_051418.1:660469-660844 GCF_015228065.2 Penaeus monodon | reverse complement strand
CATGAAAGTGTGTTATCTTGTTCGAGCGCTGCGCGCCGAATCGCCTAGAACCACCATCCATCACCTGTAGTTATACAATGTCAGATTCCACTAGCGAAGTTTTGTAGACTTCCCTGGCGATTTATTACCAACAAGTAGCCAGTCCAAGTCCACTCTGGCGGGAACTGCGAGGAGAGCGAAGATGACTCGGCATCACCATGGCTTATCGTACTTTGGGAACTGATTAACTTCTTTATTTCAGATTCACGGAAACAGCTACCCAAAACCAAATTTAAATATGTAAAGCGACAATTCCCCTTCGACACAAAGCTATGATGACACACAGTACTGGATTTATAAATACTATTATATTGCTTCTTATTACACATTTACACA
>NC_051418.1:660180-660419 GCF_015228065.2 Penaeus monodon | reverse complement strand
ATGCGTTTTCTTGTAATATGTCCGCATGAGTTTATGCACTTAACTACACGTGTGAGGAATCTATCTATGGGTCATTGGTGTCATCAGCTGTGCGGGACTTCTACGGGAATCGAGGTGATGGGCACTAGGGAGGAGGCCTTGGAGCAAGGGGGGGGTTCTCGCTTTCTTGCACTTGTCTCTTATCTCTCGTATGGTTGGAATTCTTGTTCGCTGCTTTTACGGAGTTTTTGACCCCCACC
>NC_051418.1:658633-659898 GCF_015228065.2 Penaeus monodon | reverse complement strand
CACTCCATTTTTTATCGCTCATGACAGCGTGCATTTCCCAGCGTGAACCACACCAGCATGGATACACTGATATACTGCAGACGCGCGGGCGGACGAAACACGTATTTATTCTAGGCGGATTTAAAGTTCGAAATACCTTGGCCAGCTGCATTATATATCTTGCCACTGTTTTTGCTCTTCGTCACTTCCCTTCTCGTAGACAAAGGAAATGTGCATTTTGAGCAGCTCTGCTACGGCCGTGCTTTTTACGATCTCTTTTATGATTTTTATTTTCGTGTTTTATGTTGTGGCCTTCCTCTTCTTATCTGTTCTGTTGATTTATTTTTATTATTTTTTAACAAGATAATTTATTATGTTTTACTTTCACTTCGCATGCATTCACAGTTACCCCCAAGGATGAATTTATTTCTAAATTTATTATGATTATCTAGAAACGAATTGCAATATGCTGAGGAATGTATACCCTTATATGTATACACATGTTTGGTTATAGTCAAACACATATGTATGTATAAGCCTATGCATACGTGAGTATGTATAGTCTGGAGTTCACGCATGGCAAGGCTCTACTTTCGGTACTGACCTCAGTATGCTGGGTTAAAGGTCAGCGTGCATGGAACTGACCACCCTGCCACACCATCTCGCGGCTAAGAACATGGTCTTCAAACTTAAGACCCATGTTTAGAATCTAAAAATGCTAATGAATGAATTGTAATGTGAAAAAGCATAAACACCACAATAGCTTCTATAAGTAACGGAAAAAAAACTAGGCAGCAAATGTCCCTCCGACTGAGCCTCATGTTTTGATGAATTAACACTAGTACTGAAACTTGTCATTTTTCTCCGCTTCCCCACCAGAAGTTCCACAGCTGCTACTATTAAGAAAAGGTGAGGTAATTGAATGAAATTACCAGAAATTCACATTTAAAGAGAAAAAGGATTTTTTTTTTTTAAAGTGTTTAAAACCAAACCTTATTCCATTTTTTTTAAAGAATTAAACTTTGTAAAGTCTGTAATATTAATAATAGAGTATGTAAGTCTTTCCAAACTAAACTAAACTAAAATTTAAAATTTTGTTTTCCTCCTCCTAAATTAAAAAATCTCTATTTTCTCTTACATTTTGGAAGGTTATTCAGATCCTTAAATTATCATAATCCATTAAATGATAGTACTGAAACGAAGAATCATATGAAATATGTTATAAATTCTCTTTATATTGCTCTTATAGAAAAGAGAAGGTGGAAGATACTATTTCTGACTCAAAT
>NC_051418.1:658456-658565 GCF_015228065.2 Penaeus monodon | reverse complement strand
CCCTTGGATGTATATCTACATATAGAAAATGAAGACAAATTAAATTCTTCGTTCAGAAAACTTAAGAAAGATAAGATTATAGATAATTCTACCTACTCCTCCCTGTTCC
>NC_051418.1:658247-658338 GCF_015228065.2 Penaeus monodon | reverse complement strand
CAGTTGATTAAACTCACTATAAATGAGTATACAATACAAACAGTTTGACTTTTTTAGGTGATTTGATGAATATATCCAATTTATTTACCAT
>NC_051418.1:657150-657758 GCF_015228065.2 Penaeus monodon | reverse complement strand
ACTACAAAATGTAATTCTTATATCCCTACTAAATATAAAAGTAACCTAGTGGCAATCCCATTATATAAAGCATTCAAAATATCTTGGAATTATTTCATTTTTCACTAAGAAGTGGAATTTATTATCAACATCTTTAGGATGAATAAATTTCTTTTAAATTACATTTACAAGAACATTAAGAAAACTTAGTATCTCCTGGACCTACCCCCTCATCTGTACCAAAAGACATAATCCTGATGAAATTACCGTATTTAGATGTTTTAAATCACAATTTGGAAAGGAAATTACTTAGAATTGTCCACAATAACTACAGTACAGTAAAGTTAAAAATTATGTGTTCATGTACAATTATTATTGGTAACCTGTTTAAATTTAAAGATAGAATCCCTAAACCTAAGTTTTCATAATACTATTTGTGTGAGAAAAATATTTCACAATTGATTTATGTATATGGAAGAACATGGTGGCTTCTCTTATAGAAATACTGGATTAAAGCTTTCCAACCCAAGTAAATCTTCAATTAGATGCCGTTATTTCAAACAAAATCACCCCTCTTCTTATGATAATTATGAAATTTTGGGCTCTTCCAAATCAGATTAGGCCTAGAT
>NC_051418.1:656456-657078 GCF_015228065.2 Penaeus monodon | reverse complement strand
ATCTTAAAATAGTTTCCCATAATGTATTCAAGTTTTCTTTTTTCTCAATTTGAATGCCCAGACGCTTTGCTTCCTCCATTGGATTCAGTTGGAGAGACATCGACTGCCTAGTTTTTATGGTTTGTGTTTGTTCTCTCACATTACAATTCTTTCATAGCAATTTTAGATTCTAAACATATTTCTGAAGTTTGTATATACTATATCACGTAAAGTAAGTACACTAATCTCCCGGCATTTTGTACTTCATTAATAGGCCCTTTTTGTCAATTTTTCTTATTAATACACCATTATTACCACCTTCACAAATTTCTTTATATAATATGGTATCTTTTAATATGTATTAGCTGTACATTATCATATAATTTTGTTGTATTTAATAAATCAATCATATCTTGTATATTCCTACAACTATTGGTCAAGTTTCATAATTCTGCCTTTGATAATTTCAAATTTAGGGTGTAAAAGTGTTTTGTAAATTTAACTTATCTAAAGTTAATATTAGTTTACTATAATAATTCTTAATCTTTAGAATCACTACATTTGTATGTAATATCCTTGAATTAATCATGATCTCCATTATATTTTAACAAATAATTGCCTGAGATTTTGTATATAAGCATGT
>NC_051418.1:656302-656370 GCF_015228065.2 Penaeus monodon | reverse complement strand
TGATTTATTAAAAGAAGAAAGAAGTTTCCATGTTTCTGTTAACTTTGGTCCTGAAATGTATTATTTTT
>NC_051418.1:654316-654567 GCF_015228065.2 Penaeus monodon | reverse complement strand
TACAGCAGCCCCTCCCCTCACAACAAGGCATAGGAGGCCATGAGAGCTTCGCGTTCACCGAACGCAGCCCACAAGCGGAGTGAGTTTCATCTTCCTTAAACAGAAAACAAACACGAGCGGTTCGTACCGAAAACAGTACTTTATTTGAGTTTGCATGGTAATGGTCACGTTAACTATGAAGGCGCAAAGTGTGGGCTGAGGGACACACCGCTTTACTCTTATTATTGTTATAAAGTTAGGGAGATAAAGGC
>NC_051418.1:653936-654209 GCF_015228065.2 Penaeus monodon | reverse complement strand
CAAAATGCAACTACGTAGGCCACGACGTATCACGCATTTCTACAAGAGGCCTAAATATGCGACACTGTCCACAAGTGGAAGAGACGCACACGGTGTCTACATGGGGCAATCGTACATATACAATTCACGCACATGCTTCAGGCGGTGTCAGAATACCAGAGATTCGCTCTTCCAACCTATTCCCTTTAGTGTGAACCGTAACTAAAATATTAAACTCTCACCTCTGTCTCTCCCCTGACCCTCTGTCGCCCTTTTCGCGTCCCTACTTATGGC
>NC_051418.1:647621-647786 GCF_015228065.2 Penaeus monodon | reverse complement strand
TAATCGCCCCTTCTCATCTCGCACCTTCATTTACACTCCTTTAATCGCGGCACCTGTCGCTTCGCCTCCATAGGGCTCTTTGTTTTTTCTTGCCCCACCCCCCTTACAAGTAAAAGTAAAACTAAAGAACGATCAATGACAGACAAACAAATGAAAATATACCGC
>NC_051418.1:646731-646832 GCF_015228065.2 Penaeus monodon | reverse complement strand
AATATAAAAATCCCAAAATAACTTTGAACGAATTTTGTAAAATAGGGGGGGGGGGAGGGATTCGGTGTTAAAATCCTAAAAACCTTGAAATCATGGATAAA
>NC_051418.1:645668-645821 GCF_015228065.2 Penaeus monodon | reverse complement strand
GGGGAGAGGGGTTACAGTCCAGGATGGGGGGGGGGGGAAGGTCGGAGACCTCACAAGAGGGAGGGGGAGAAATACTCAGAGAGAAAGGGACAGTTGCTTAGAAAATATCATCAGATCGGGTTTAAAAGTGATACCCTTCCAAGTGATTGACAA
>NC_051418.1:645149-645632 GCF_015228065.2 Penaeus monodon | reverse complement strand
ATCAATTCAGATCCATCTGCTTGAACTGTCAACTACTGGGAAGGACTTCGTTCCGGATTGAATTCGATGGTAGGTCATTTGTCTTGTTCGATCATCCGTTGCAAAGCAATGAAGATTTTTATTAGGCGGAAAAAAGGAAAACAAATTTGTGTGTATGTCTTCTTGTTAAAAATCCCAGTAGTGTGACTCCTTTCTTGGTTTCCTTTTATCACCACTCTTTCCATGCCGTTACTGCCGTTTCTCTGATATTTAGTTTTCATTGCTTCCTTTACATTTTTCGTTAATTTCTTCTTCACTCGCTCTTCATATTTTATAATTTGCTTCTTGTATCCCTTTCAACCATTTACTACTTATTATCTCTACTCCCATATATTACTCGAGCGCTCTCCTTCATAATCCACCACGTTCGTCTAGAGAATTCTGCCACAATCCTGCTTTCAGGAAATTCAGCTACACAGCTGTAGATGCATGCATTCTTGTGTG
>NC_051418.1:636912-637270 GCF_015228065.2 Penaeus monodon | reverse complement strand
TGATGTCTTCTGATTTCCCTTAATTTGACTTGTCAATACTAACTTATTCATCTAACTATGTCTACGTTTACATATCTGTCGAGGATAAATAAAGAAAGGAAATATAATATTCATCGAAAAAGAAAAAAACAATAAAAAACATAGAAACTCTAGGTTTTGTGAGCCAGTTCCAGGAAAATTAACTTTATTAACATAATTGCATTAATCATTAAACATTATGATTTTACAGATTGACCAGGAGTTCAGCGGCACTCTTTCGTGATTTTACACTTTACACTTTCTTTCTGCTCAAGGGCATTACTGTGTGATTGCGTCTGTATTTGTGAATATGAATGTGTGTACGCATGAGTGCGTATGC
>NC_051418.1:636090-636587 GCF_015228065.2 Penaeus monodon | reverse complement strand
CACGCATCTCGCTGTTCGTTCGTGCTCGTTATTATTTACTTTCTCATCAATCTCCCCACTACATCTCCCTCTCTCCTTTTCAGTTGCCTTGCCTGTTTTAATGAGATCGATTTTTGTCATTACAGGTATGGAGGTTTTACGTAGAAGCCGGAGGCGCGTGAGTAACTTTGTCTTTTTGTTCTTCTTTTTTTTCCTCGTCTCTTTCCCTCCATAAACCATATCGTTTTAATGCGAAGGATTCCAGTTCTTTATTTCTGAAGAGGAATTGATCGACGTTCTCCCGCATCGGGAGCGAGGAGTCAACATCATCTCGTTCTCGAGAGAAAACAAATGTGATCCTAAACCAATACAAAAGGAAAAATGTATTCAGGTCAGCGGCGCTCCGTTCGCGCGTTTTTTTTTTTTTGGGGGGGGGGGGTCGTCGCTTCCTGGAATGAGGCCCTTGAGCAAAGCGCCGCGGTGCCGCCTCCTCCTCGTCCTGTGTGGGCGTGGCACGG
>NC_051418.1:634801-636025 GCF_015228065.2 Penaeus monodon | reverse complement strand
TATCTTACTCTTCGATGTGCCCCGATCTCCCCCAATCCCCCAAACTCCACCCTTATCTGCACGCCCTCCCAGTGCGTCCCCTATTTACGGGCTCATCCCCATTCACTGACAGAATGAAACTTCAGTCTCCGAAGACAAATTCCCGAAGACGCCTGTTATCAACGAGCTGAAAAGTAGCTTTCAGGTTTCCTTGGTGTCCGTGGAAACAATTTGCTTGCATCGTTGATGAACTGGGTATGCGAGGGGAGGAGTGGGGAGAGGAAGAGAAGGAGAGAAGAGAGGAAGTAAGAAAGAAAGAGAAAGGTGGAAGGAAAGGAAACAAGGGAAAAGGTGAGGAGGAAAGGAGAAGAGAGAGAGAGAGGGGAGCAGGGAGGAAGAGAGCGCGGCCGGGAAAGGGAGACAAATAGAGAAAGAGAAGGTACAGATAACAGACAGTAAAAAGGAGGGAGAGAGAGGGGGGAGATACAGACAAAGGAGAGAAAGAACAGAGAAGAAATTCCACCTTTTAAAACTTTTAGAGTGTATATTACATATAATTGATAGGATTTGGTCCAAAGACGAAATTGAGGGAAAAAAATCGTAAATATTGGACCGTCATAAGCCAGGACACATTTTTTTTCTCCATGAGAAAGAAATTCCTTGTTAGATTATAGAAAAAAATGTAGCTTTCTCACTTGATCAAGAGATGGCAGCACTTGTGACGCGGCGCCGAAGGAACAAAGGGAAAAATGTCACTGATCTTACTCATTTAATGTTGCTCCTGAAATAGAATTAGACTTCAAATAGAAAAAAAGGTGACGTGGGGTAGTAAAATAAAGAGACCTGGAAAGAAAAATAATCACATAGAAAGATTTCGCAAAAAATCAGACAAATACACGAAGAAAACATTTCTATTTTGGTTGAACACTCAGGCGGAACGAAGAAATTTAAGAAAAAATTGTGAAGAAGAAGAAGATAACCAATAATTTGGAAAGGTGTACAAGGGGAAAGAGAGGGCTGAGGCAGAATTCAAGAAAAAAGGGGTAACAAACTGCATTAGCCCCATTAGTTTAGTAAGGAAATAAAGGGGAGTATTGAAGGAGGATATTTATGAACAGAACATGCATGAATAAACATACATGTGTATGTTGCTCCAAGCAGATATTTGATTTTTCTTTAAATCGTTTTGTATGACGGATGAGCATATCAATCAAATTGCATGTTTGAAACCTGCCTGCATAGTCG
>NC_051418.1:632768-633074 GCF_015228065.2 Penaeus monodon | reverse complement strand
ATTTAAAATATATATATAAAAATATTATAAAATACATAACATAACATATAATATAAATAATAAATTTTAAAAATAAATATAAATATAATATATATAAATATATATTTAAAATATATATAAAATATATATAAATATACAACATATATATAAAAATAAAAAATGTATATAAAATATAAAAAATAAAAGTAAATAGTATAAATAATAATATAAAATAATATAAAAAATTATAATAGAAAAAAAAAATATATATATTAATATATAATATATAAAAAGAAAATATAAAATATATATTTTAAATATAAAATA
>NC_051418.1:632538-632648 GCF_015228065.2 Penaeus monodon | reverse complement strand
AAAAAAGAAAAAGATTTAAAAAAAATAAAAAAATAAAATTTTTTAATAATATGTTTATAAAAAAAAAAAAATAGAAATATAAAAAATACGAATTTTAATTTTATATAAAT
>NC_051418.1:632254-632350 GCF_015228065.2 Penaeus monodon | reverse complement strand
ATGATAGATAGATGATAAAATATAAATATATAAAATTATAAATATGTTTATAAACAGAAAAGAAAAATATTAAATACGAATATAATTTTATATAAA
>NC_051418.1:632128-632217 GCF_015228065.2 Penaeus monodon | reverse complement strand
CCCAAAACCCCCACACACACAAACACACAAAATAAAATATTTTAATATTATTATATATTATATATATAATATATATTTTTAATATATTA
>NC_051418.1:631629-631694 GCF_015228065.2 Penaeus monodon | reverse complement strand
AAATATAAAATTAAAATATATTAACACACACACCTACACATTTTCACCAGAAACCCCCACACATG
>NC_051418.1:620535-621343 GCF_015228065.2 Penaeus monodon | reverse complement strand
TTTATCTATTTGTATGTGTGTATTTTTTCTTTCTTTCTTCGTTCACAATGACAAAAGTCTGTGGCTTGCTATCGGGAGGCTTTGCGCGGGCCGCCTGCACAATGACCTTGTCCTCTGACCTCGTTTATAGCGCCGCGCAAGATGGGTCAAGTGTTGCAGGTGTTCCGCATTCAGGGCCGTGACCTCATGGCGTGTTCGCTCTGACATGAGGGTGATGAGTGACGCAGTCGAGTCCCTGCTGTGGTGTCCGAGCGTCACGCATTGTGGTCAGACTGACCGTTGTGGCCCAGCGGATTCCCGTAGAAGGTTCGTGTGCCACGTATGTGTGGCACATGAACATCAAAAGGTGTTTGGCGAACTTAAATACACGAACACAACACAGATGTAAACGAACAAACAGACACAAAGACACACTCCTGCACCCCCCCCCCCCCCGCCAGTCACCCAACCAGCTGAACACATACAGTCATCCGTATATGTACACAGCCAGCCGCACATTCGCACGCAATCCTCCTCCCCAACACAAAAACACAACACGTTTCATGCGCCACTGGTCATGCATACTCTTGTACCAGGTCTGCCATGTGCGTGAATATTTCATCTCCTGCAGCATGGCACTTGGCTGGCACCGGTCGATGGTGTCAGCGGCACTGAGGGAAGTTGAACAACCTTAGCGTGGGGAAAGTGCGGCCAAGGGGGTGGGGGTTCTCCGAAGGGTGCGCGAGGCGGCTGACTTGGAATTTGCATATATTCTTTTAACTCTTATTATTATAGGGTCCATAATTACTATTTCCACTAAGCCAATCTT
>NC_051418.1:619401-619625 GCF_015228065.2 Penaeus monodon | reverse complement strand
AGTCACACCCATAGTCACCCCCATGGTCAAGCTGAAGCCAGGAGCTTCCTTTCTGGTGGAATCACCCATCTTGCCCCGGCACAACTTTCCCGCAGTCGTCACGGGGCGGCCGCTCTTGCCCATGAATATTCCCACTTTCATTTTACTGATTTATTTCTCGGAGGATTTGAAGAACCCAATTGTATTAATTTGCATATTAATCAAGTGTTCATTTTCAATTTTCA
>NC_051418.1:612506-612759 GCF_015228065.2 Penaeus monodon | reverse complement strand
GCATGTCTTTTATACTGATTTTTTAAAGTATTAATATATTTTATATATTATTTATATATTAATATATATATATTATAAAATTTAATATACTATTATATATATTTTTTTATTTAATTTTTTAATTTAAAATATTTTTTTATAAAAATAGATTATATTTTATATATATAATATATTTTAAAATTTTATATATTATCATATTTTTCCCCCTTTAAAAGATATATATAAAAAAAAAATTAAAATATCTATTTATAAA
>NC_051418.1:612037-612465 GCF_015228065.2 Penaeus monodon | reverse complement strand
TTTATATTGTTATATTAAGAAACAACAATACTATATCTAATTTATAATTTTATCTATATATATATAATATAATAATATAAAATTAAAATAAAATATATTATATATTAATATATATAAATTAATAGAATTTTATTTTTTATATTTAATTTTATTATAATATATATATATATAAAATATTATATATATAATTGATTAAAATATATATTAATATATAATTTTATTATATAAATTTTAAAATTTAAAATAATACAAAAAAAAAAAAAAAATATATTTTAATATATATATATATAATATATAAAAAATTTTAAAAAAAAAAAAATATATAAAAATATTTAAAATATATAAAATTTTTATTTTTATAAAATATTTAAAATATTATATTATATAGATTATATATTAATTTTATAATAAAATATATATATTTTGGG
>NC_051418.1:611749-611898 GCF_015228065.2 Penaeus monodon | reverse complement strand
TTTGTGTGCCGGGAGGAAATTTTTTAAAAGACATAAATATTGGGTGATAAAAAGATAGGCAGGCAGGGAGATACAAAAAGAAGGAAAAATCTTAAAACAAAAAACACACTGCAGGAAAACATCCACATAAAAGGCCATGCCCCAACCCT
>NC_051418.1:611031-611184 GCF_015228065.2 Penaeus monodon | reverse complement strand
TGTATTTGTGTCCGGCAAGATTTTTAACGACATAAAAATAAAGGTGATAAATAGATAGGCAGGGAGGCAGATACAAAGCGATGAAAAGTCTTTAAAAAAACAAACCACTCAGGGAAAACCCACATAAAACCCAAAAATGCACACACCCGGTTT
>NC_051418.1:610641-610749 GCF_015228065.2 Penaeus monodon | reverse complement strand
ACACCCCTTGTGTGGTGTGTTTTTTATGCTGTGGGGTCTGTGCATGCATGTATGTATTTACGTAACCCCCATACGTGTGTTTTGTATTTTCGTGTGTTTAATATATTT
>NC_051418.1:609975-610502 GCF_015228065.2 Penaeus monodon | reverse complement strand
TAAAAAGAAAGAAGGGAAAAAGGGGGAAGGATACAAAACCCAAAAAAGGGGCGAAGGGAAACCCAAACAAGAGAGGAAAAAGAAAACGTCAGTTTTAGGGGTTTTTTAGGCCCTGTTTCCCCACACTTAGACCGACACGTGGGGGTTCGTCCAATGGGAAACAGGGAGCGGGATCCTGCGATTTTCAAAATGGCTGGGGACGGAAGGCATTGAGATGGGGGGGAAACGCCGAAAAAGAATCCAAGGACTTTCATCCTGTTTTTAAAAAATGGGGCTCTTTTTTGGGAAAAGTTTTAAATTTTTCTTTATAAAAAATTATGGGTCCATTGTTTTTCCAGATTTTAAACTCTCATTTCCTATGTTTTACTTTAAAATAGAGCACTAGTTTTCTGTGTTCATCCTTTTAATTTAAAAGTTCAGAAGTTTCCCCCTCTTCCGTGTTTATTTTCCCCTTTTTTATTCCCTTTAAAAATCGAAATTTTTTATATATTTTTTTACCCATTTGTCTTTCTACCCCCCACATACTG
>NC_051418.1:603362-603461 GCF_015228065.2 Penaeus monodon | reverse complement strand
AAAAATAAATAACAAGTAAATATTTTTACTCATCATTTATCTATTCTATCTTTAATCTATAAATGTGTATAAAAACATGTGAAAAAATCATCATACAAC
>NC_051418.1:602926-603013 GCF_015228065.2 Penaeus monodon | reverse complement strand
TTTACACTTTATGATTAAAATGATTAGATAATGTATGTAGTATACAAAAATTTACTTGTTCACTTTTTTTTTATATATTTTAAAAAT
>NC_051418.1:597073-597533 GCF_015228065.2 Penaeus monodon | reverse complement strand
AAAGAAAGAAGGAAAGAGGGCAAGGAGTACAAAACGAAGAAGGGGCGAAGGGAAACCCAAACAAGATAGAAATTGAAGCGTCAGTATAGGGTTATTAGGCCATGTTTCCCCACACTTAGACCGACACGTGGGGATTCGTCCAATGCAAACAAGCAGCGGGATCCTGCGATTTGCAAGAGTGTCTGGGCACGTAAGGGCAGTTGAGATGGTGGGACACGCCGAAAACTGAATCCAGGACTGCATCCTGTTTAATAAATGGGACTCTTTTTGGAAACGTTTTATTTTGCTTTATATAAATTATGGGTCTATTGATTTTTCCAGATTTATTATCATTTCCTACTGTTTTACATTAACTATAGAGCACTAGTTACTTTGTTCATCCATTTTAATAAACGTTCAGAAGTTACGCCTCATTCCGTGTTTAATTTGCCTTTGTTATGCCTTAAAAAATCGAATTTTC
>NC_051418.1:591917-591994 GCF_015228065.2 Penaeus monodon | reverse complement strand
CCCTTTCCCTAGGGTCTCAACCAGCCACCCAAAGACATTACCCCCTACCACGTGCTTACCATAGCCCGAGGTTTCTT
>NC_051418.1:590118-590537 GCF_015228065.2 Penaeus monodon | reverse complement strand
GATCGTCGCTTCAATTCGATGACGATCTTTATTTTGTCAGACTGTGTTGGTTTTTCATCATTTCAAATAAGTCTGAATCATATCATCACGCAACTTTTTTCTTGATAACATACATTTTTCCTTAATACGCATTTTTAGTTATTATTCTTTTCTGTTTCACTGACTCAAGGTGAACTGCAGTTACGATATCATGACGGATTCATGAGGACGTACGAGCATTAACGCTGATTATGACACAGTTACCATGGTGACAAGTACGAAAAAGAAGCGCTGGGTTTCTCTATTGATTGCGAAGCATTCCGTGAGGCTGATGGGTCATTTTCCGCATTATTAAGGAAAAGAAGGACACGGACACATTGGGAGCAGTATGCAGAGGCAAGAAAAACGCAAAGCATGAGTGGTCCTACAACCTTTGTGAG
>NC_051418.1:589729-589815 GCF_015228065.2 Penaeus monodon | reverse complement strand
GTTATCGTGTACATACACTTTTTTATCATCATACAGAGTTATGAATTGTGACATCATATGTAGCATATGAATAGATATTTGGATGC
>NC_051418.1:589230-589484 GCF_015228065.2 Penaeus monodon | reverse complement strand
TCAATTTGTTAACAAATAATTTAATTGTAAAAAATGGATTTGAACAAATAATGTGCTATCATTTCTATACATCAGATCAGAAAATGTGTTGGTGAATAATACAATTGCTTACAACACTGCATTTCCAGGCAATTAGCCTTAGCACTTAACATTATTTGCTTTCGGAAGGTAACTCATTTCGGTTCCAAATAAGCACACTGTAAGAGGATGTGTGGATTATGATTTATATTATTATTATAAAAAAGAAATGAACT
>NC_051418.1:588805-588989 GCF_015228065.2 Penaeus monodon | reverse complement strand
AGTCTACCTTTTAGATTCATCGACCTATAAATTGTTCTAAACTAACAATGAAACTCGACAGAGGAAATTTGTAGTACGATTCGGTGGTAATAGTTTTAGGTGAAGAGCAGGCAGGGGGAGGTGGCACTGCTCATAGAAAAAGCAACAACATATATATACATTTTCCCTGACCTGAAATTATTTC
>NC_051418.1:587897-588122 GCF_015228065.2 Penaeus monodon | reverse complement strand
TCTCCCTTCTCTCAAATTTCTATATATTCATTCCCCCCTCCCACTTAAAAACTTATATTTGCCCCTCCCACGTCCCTTCTCTTTGTCCTTTACCGCCCCCACCTCCTTCGCTCCCTTACACCGTTCGTTACCTCCTTCATCCCCTTTTCATTTAGCCCGTATCCCTTCCCCTTCTCTTTAGCTGCGTTCATATGATAATCAGAGCGTGATGTATGGACGGACGGA
>NC_051418.1:586568-587576 GCF_015228065.2 Penaeus monodon | reverse complement strand
ACGAAATACACGCAAAATTGTAATAAAAGATAAAAAGATCAACAGTGTCGTCGAACCCTCCTTACCAGGAACTCAGAACCGTTATCACTCACTCCCATTTCCCCCTCTTTCCATCTTCTTATCCTGCATCTTATTGCACGCAGAATATTCATGAAATCTTCCCAGAAAGTGAAAATATGCAAATCCCAGGTCGTACAGTATCCAGCGAGGCAGCCTCTAGACCTCCCATGAAGCCTCTGTTTGCTGGGATGCTGGAAGGATGGGGGAGAAGATGTTTGATACTGGAGGCTGGGAGAAAGGAATGCTGAAGTACTGCAAGGATGGAGAGGAGTGAGGGCAGGATGCAGGGACGCTGGAGGGATGAGAAGAAAGGGAAAAGGGGGATGGAAAGAGAAAGAAGGATGGAACGATGGGGGAAAGAGGAGCAAGGGGTATGAGATAGGAGGGGAAGGGGAAAAGAGGTGAACAGAAGGGAGGGAGGTATGGCAAGAGGGGTTCGAAGGAATGGATGAGAGTGAGGGAGGGGTGAAGGGAAATGGAGTGGGCAGGGAAGAGATGAAAAAAGGGAGAGACAGGTATAAGGGATGGGAAGGCAGAAAGGGTGAGGCTACATTGAGAGAAAAGGAGAGAGAGAAAAAAAAAAAAAAAACATTGTAACCGAGCATACAGATCTTTTTTAAGTGCACTCATACAAAGCAAAAATAAAATTCCACTCTCCCCAGTTATCTTCCCAGCCCCTCCCCCCAACCTCCTCTCTACTATATCCCCATCTCATTCACCACTCCCGTCCGACCCCACTAAGACTTCTTCCGGGCACCAAGATTTGCAGAAATCTTAAAGAAGAGGGAGAAATAAGCAGCAGCTCATTATCTCCATACCATTAGTTGACCCTAATGAGCATTCTGAAGCAAAGCGGCAGTCTGGCAGAGATTGAAGAGGCAGAGCTACCAAGTTGCAACAATTACAATTAGTACTTTGAATATAGATAGCACAAGAGGGAAGGTTCGA
>NC_051418.1:586340-586497 GCF_015228065.2 Penaeus monodon | reverse complement strand
TCAGGAATCTCAACAAGCCCTTCATTGGCGCCACGTGAAAGGAAGGGCCTGAGGCAGAGCATGGCTGCCTCTAAGATGAAGGGGATCGGAGATGTTTCCAGAGTTTGGCGGCGGCTCAAGTGGCAAACGTGTGGCTGCTCTGCGTGGAGTCGTGCGG
>NC_051418.1:585901-586192 GCF_015228065.2 Penaeus monodon | reverse complement strand
CAGGCAAACAGAGCAACAGAATAAAAAGAGGGGAAGGAGTGAGAGAGAGAATGTAGAAAAAAACAAACAAAATACAAGAAAGAAAGTGACAAATAGGTAACTTAAGCAAAATTAAAAGAAAACGATGAAAAGATTCTGCAAGTGTAAATAGCTACTAAGCCACGAAAGAAAACCTTTTGCCGATCGTCGTCACAAATATGCTTTTCTCTTGGTGTAAAATGGCTGGTGTGTTGCGCACGTGAGTCAGTCTTTCGTGCAATTATCATTTTGCCAGCTTTATTGTGGCTGCAC
>NC_051418.1:585488-585777 GCF_015228065.2 Penaeus monodon | reverse complement strand
CTTACTCTGTAGCCTTTGTCTATCTATCTCTGATAATTATCCAAATCTCTATTTCTTTCATTTCGTTTTACTGATGTTTGCATTTTGTAGTCGCGGTAATGACTGTTTCTCAGTTTTGCCGAGGGAGTGCTATGAATAGTATAGTTTTGATTGCTGTGTGGATTTGAATTTAGTTGAATTCGACCAACAAACCTCCTCTGCTGATGGCGAGGCCGCTCGCTCTTCCAGGCCATGTGCGCTTTTGCGTATCATGGGAGTTTACTTTCCTTTCTTTTTTGTATATAAAGAA
>NC_051418.1:584710-584995 GCF_015228065.2 Penaeus monodon | reverse complement strand
AAATAACATAATATCATATGATAAATATACATATTGTATAAGTATAGATAACATAGATACTAACATAAATAATCGAAAATATATAGAAAATAAAAACAATAATGTTGAACTTATTGTATCCTTTCACATTACATATATCATAATTATCTCCTTGTCTAATCGTTATACGAAAGAAGGGGATAAAAGAAAAAGATAAAAAAATGACATTGTGATGAATCATGGCATGTTCACAAATTTAAACTATGTTATCTCTGTGTGTGAGATGAAAGCCACAACTCATCACAG
>NC_051418.1:584538-584619 GCF_015228065.2 Penaeus monodon | reverse complement strand
TGAAACTTCGATTTGTCTGATGTAGGACATGAGGATAAACCTGTTTACTACTTTCCCCTGCTGAATTGTGAACATTTATAC
>NC_051418.1:583551-583783 GCF_015228065.2 Penaeus monodon | reverse complement strand
GTGTGTGTATATCCCCTCCAATAAGTGTTTGTACGCCCTTCTGCGGCCGCCTCCTCCTCTTCCGGAAAATAAATCCTGGGAGCTTCCTCAGACACATATATCTTGGGAAAAATAAAGAGAGGCAAGGAATGTTTCCGGCGGCCCTGGCTCCGTGCCACCGGGCGTCTCGGCCGAAACAGGTTGCTCGGCGGGATCATGTACGCGCCTCGGGGTCGGCGCTCCTGGTGGCGCG
>NC_051418.1:582819-583010 GCF_015228065.2 Penaeus monodon | reverse complement strand
CCCTTTCGCACTGAGCATTTCCACTGCTTACCGTCATCGGGATCCCAAACGGTGACGGCTGTGGAATCCGGAGCTCGAATGCCGCAGGCGACTTGCGCACGCAAGCAGGGAAGCATATTTTCTCTGCTAGGTCTATGCCTACACTCGCGTATGTTAAACTGGTAGCATGTAAAACCTTTTCCTGTATGGAC
>NC_051418.1:582561-582740 GCF_015228065.2 Penaeus monodon | reverse complement strand
CATAACAAATGCGGAACCCTCTCACATGCTTTCGACTCCCAAAGAGAACACAACGATGCCTGCAAGAGATCATATTTCGTAGTTTATCAAAATCGTATTAAACGGCATAAAATCTTGTTCCTCTTATTGAGAATAAACATTGACATATATACAATCATATTAATATATACAAAATGTAT
>NC_051418.1:582423-582525 GCF_015228065.2 Penaeus monodon | reverse complement strand
TATGAAACTTCACAAGTCTTTTACTATTCAAAGAAGAACAAAAACCGCAAGCACGATCATGATTAGATAAGTTACAACATCATAACACCACAAAATCCATGA
>NC_051418.1:579764-580501 GCF_015228065.2 Penaeus monodon | reverse complement strand
AACCGTAAACGCGTCATAACCCAATTATCTTGATATGTTGGATACCGTCGCCTGACACAAACGCCATTCAGTAAATGCACATTTCATTTGTGTGGTATAGCCCTTCTGATAACAAATAAAATAAGGATTATGATTTTTTACTTCATGAGGTAATTCTGGGATAAAGATATCTCATGAGAGGAGGCAGCTATACTTCCCTGTGCTACTGCTGCTAAATATACAATTAAGAGAGAAGAATAGAAAGCAGTTTTTGTACAAATAGGCCTGGGAGCATTAGTATAAACAATGAGAGTAAACAACAGTAAACTTTCTTGCCTACTTTAATCCCTTAAGTGGTGGTGTAGAATATTATGTAATCTTTTACATGATTACATTGGACTGTGAAAGAATCATTTAAAAAGAGAGCAGGAGATCCTCGATGAAATCGTAAGTGAAGTCAAAGCTTGAGGTCTTCCATTCCTATGGTATTGCTTAGCAAAATAATGAGAAAAAACTGGGAGAAGGAGAGGATAAACTAGGAAAGATGGAGAAGGAGAAGATAAGATAAAAAGGGGGGAGATAAGGAGATTGACTGAGACTCGTTAACTGACTCAGACTGAAAGTAAAGGGATGGAGAGAGAAAAAGAGACAAAGAAAGAGTGCTTCTTGTGGGAACGGTAGTGGAATCACAAACAAAACAATCTTATAACTGAGAAAAAGTGAACTTCAGAAGGAGAATCATTTGGTAAAAACACACA
>NC_051418.1:578441-579729 GCF_015228065.2 Penaeus monodon | reverse complement strand
AACAATATTAACGAGACAAGACTTAAAGTTCTACCCATAAAAGATACAAAAATGTCGTAGCATAAAACAAGTTGCCTCCGCCGGGTTTCGAAGACATAATCATTGGAAGACATTCTCTCACTCCATTTCCTAAATAAGCAGTTGTCACTCTATTTCCCCGCCCTTGCTTCTTCCTTTCTTTCCTTACTTGGCCAAACCTATTTTCGAAGAAATGTAGATTAATGCGAATAGACTTGGTCAAAAGTTACCCTAAAGATGCTCATCACGATTATTCGTTTAATTTAATTTTCAAATTATTTTTGGCGTAATGTGTGTGTTTTTCCATATGTAGTTGGTATATAAGGTTAAAATCGAAACAGTATCACCATGTACCATAGACAGAATGAAAAATTGCCCAACGCCAGCCCCAAAGAAGGCCAAGCAAAAAGGCGCTTCCCGTCAGAAGCGCAGCAGAAACCGCAGGCGCTCGGGGAGTGAGCATAGCCAGGCTTGCATTACCGAAATTAGCTCTGGGATCTCGAAGTGAGCTCTTAATTGCTTCGCCAAACGGCTCCCCAAGAATTACGTCGCTTCACGAACGCGTAGTGCCGCTTTTTTATTCTTATTCTATTTTAGGTACAGCTTATTTTCTCCGGTGGGTAAGGCCTGCTCCTGTGTTAAACGCCTTGTGCATTCGGGGGATGTATTTTAGTCTATGGGTGCTTGTGTCCATAGGATGCGTGTGTGTTACTTAAATCAGTTAGACAGTCAACACGATAGATACAAAAATATAATCTTTACATATATAAGACGGCAGACT
This sequence comes from Penaeus monodon, assembly GCF_015228065.2. Lineage (NCBI taxonomy): Eukaryota > Metazoa > Arthropoda > Malacostraca > Decapoda > Penaeidae > Penaeus > Penaeus monodon. The sequence goes on along the minus strand of NC_051418.1, from coordinate 578,930 downwards.
TACAAATAATCAGAAACGCAAGTAAACACAGACACACAGAAGATAAATAGAAAGGAAATTTATCTGCCTACTACTGTAAGTGAGAGAAAAAAAAAGAATCACATGTCTTTCCAAACGAAGAAGTATCAATGTTGAGTGGATCTGATCGTTTCCGAGAACGTTGCCATTTCGTAATATAGGATCTCATTTGCCCCGTCTGTCTGTCTGTCACGTAGACTGTATGGTATATGATATTTCTTCTATATGAGGAGGTTAGGGTCAGATATCTACATATATTTGTATAGGTGAATAAAAAATAAGCAGATTCAGATATGAGCAGCTTGATAGAAACTTAAGGAATAGATATCTGCACTCGAAGAAAAGACACGAGTTAGGCAAAATCAGGCTTGCTATCCGGATAAACCAAAACGCATAGAACGGCTGCTGCGCTTTCCCCAGCGAGCGAATCCGAGCGCTGCCTCGTGCCGTGCTCGGGCCTGGTGTCGCGTG
>NC_051418.1:578155-578220 GCF_015228065.2 Penaeus monodon | reverse complement strand
TAGCACCGTGGACTCTCACCATATTAATATCTTACTATTTATATTCTATTGTACATAAGTATAGC
>NC_051418.1:575495-575771 GCF_015228065.2 Penaeus monodon | reverse complement strand
ATCAAGATAAGGAAGGAGAGAGAAAGGACAGAGAGGAAGGGGAAGAAGAAGAGGAAGAGGAGGAGGAGGAAGTTTTGGAGGAAGTTATGGCTACAAAAAAAGGAGAGGTAGAGCTAGACCTAAAAGAGGAGATGGGAGAGGAGGAGAGGGAAGAAAGATAAGGAAAAAAGAGGATGTAAAAATGGATAGGGGAAAGAGAACAAGATAATAAAAAGAGAACATCAGAAAGAAAATTTTAAATAAGCCACGAGTGTAATAGAAAAACAAAAGGCTTTG
>NC_051418.1:575228-575405 GCF_015228065.2 Penaeus monodon | reverse complement strand
AACACGTGGCAGTGTTAGCAATCGCGGGAAATTGGCTGTCGAAAACCCTGTCACACTTTTCGTTAGGCTTTCCCAAAGCTTATTTTACTCCTCTTAAACCACATTTCATTCTTATCTTCCCAATATAACTAGTATTTTCTTCACTCTTATAGCTCCGGTCCCTTCCTTTTTACCACA
>NC_051418.1:572310-572693 GCF_015228065.2 Penaeus monodon | reverse complement strand
CCATGTAAATCAATTAAGTTATCAATCAAGTTAAGCTCAAGAGAAATAAGCAAATACGGATATAGTAAACCATGAAAAGAGCAGAAATAAAGTACTTATTACTTTAGAGAAGAAAATAAAATAATTTTCTACAGTGCCATTTTTATCATGTAAATTTAGTTAATGGTTCATGGAAAAGTAAGATTATCTGTCACGGAGTTTGTTGTTTTGTCGACGAAGTAGACCTTCTAAGTGCAGATTGCTTTATCTTATCAGCATAAATGATTTATTTTTTTCTCGAGTACTGATAAGCAGAAATGATAACGGGTAATGGCTGTGATAAGGGAAAAAGAAAGAAAATCGATGAGGATAATTCTAATGGTGGTAATTACAAGAATAACGTC
>NC_051418.1:571824-572208 GCF_015228065.2 Penaeus monodon | reverse complement strand
GAATGCGAATAAGAATAACCATTACTGGTTATGAAAAGAATAACATCAGCAATGATACGATGCATGTAAATCCATAAATGAAGCCCTGTTACACCTATGCAGTGAGGAGGCCGCCGCGCCGGCGTACTAAGGGCGCCTCTTTTCTCCCGCCATTCCCCTCGCAGAAGGAGCAGCAGGGTCCTTGCAATAGATCGTGTCCAGGTCCCGAAGAGAATCTTTTCCTGAACCATCGTTGGCTTGGCTCGACCCTCGAAAAACTTGTCTCAGACGGAACATAATGAGGTGCGCTTTTCTTGGCTTTTTCTCGCTGTCGCCAATTCAGGCTTCGTCTCTGTTCCTCGCTGTACTGCGTGACTTAGCGACTTCCTGCATCTTCTGTTTGTG
>NC_051418.1:571189-571314 GCF_015228065.2 Penaeus monodon | reverse complement strand
TCCCTTCCAGGTTTATCATTGTACTGTCTTTTAATTACCTTCCTTTTCCTTGTTTTTATCCTTTTCTGTAGTCTACAATTTTCATCCTATTATCGTTATTTTTTATTTAATGATATCTTTATTCG
>NC_051418.1:567618-567963 GCF_015228065.2 Penaeus monodon | reverse complement strand
GGGGACAAAAAAAATATTTCTTTTTTTTTAATTTTTTTTTTATTTTAATATTATTTTTAATTTATATATTTTTTTTTGTTTATTATGGTTGAAAATTTTTTTTTTTATTTGTATATTATATTGTTTTTTAAAAACCCCTTTATTTTATTATATAAAATTTTTTTATTTTATATTTTTTTTATTCTTTTCATATATTATATTTCCTTTATATTTTTCTTTTATTTTTAAAATTTTTATTTTTGTGTGTGGTGTGTGTGTGGGTGTGGTGTGTTTTTTTTTTGGGGTGTGTTGTTTGTGTGTTGTTTTTTGTGTGGGTGTTTTTTTATATTGTTTTATCCCTTATTG
>NC_051418.1:567363-567545 GCF_015228065.2 Penaeus monodon | reverse complement strand
TATATATATTTATATTTTATTTTTTTATTTTTTTTATTTATTTAAAATTTTATTTTATATTATTATGTTTCAAAATTAAAATATTATTTTTTTTATTAATTATTTTTATTGTTTCTATTTTTCAGGGAAAAAAAACACCTACAAAAAATTTGCAACAAAAAAGGGATAAAAGGCCCCAGTTT
>NC_051418.1:566727-566802 GCF_015228065.2 Penaeus monodon | reverse complement strand
TTTTTTAAAAACCAGTAATCATACAATTAATTAAAACATTATTTTAAAACCGACAATTTCATTCAAAAAAAACCC
>NC_051418.1:566315-566466 GCF_015228065.2 Penaeus monodon | reverse complement strand
AACTAAAAAAAGTAAATTAAAAAAAAAAAAAAAAACGATTTAAGAAAGTTTTAAAAGGAAAAAAAAGCATAAAAAAGTAAAATGAACATAGAAAAATAAAGGGGAGGGCTTCAGTTTAAAAGTGAATTTGTAAAAAAAGAAAGAAAATCAA
>NC_051418.1:561084-561855 GCF_015228065.2 Penaeus monodon | reverse complement strand
CGTATCCCCTCCCCCTCCCCTCCCGTACACGGACGTGTAAACATTGATTTGTGCTCCGCATATTTTATGATTAATGGTAGTAGTGCCATATCAATAAGTGAAATAACTTTGTTGAACTCTAACTAGAGAAATGAACATTTGAACTTGGCTCAAGACTTGAACTCCCCCCCCCCATGTTCGAGCGCTAACAATCCTGCGCAACGATCTGGATAACCTGCAATGCTGATTGACGGCCTGCCAGAAGCTGGTGCGGAAACGACGGAACAGACCGTTGTGACCGTGTCATCTATGTTGCCGGAGAAGCTGGAGCTAACGGAACTACCCCTGGAGTCAGCACATAGTGTGGTCCCGCGTCTGGATGGTCGCTCTCGCCCCGTTGTCGCAAAATTCGTTCGACAACTCGAGAGGAATGCTGCGCTGAGGCACGGGAAAATACTCCGAGGAATAAACATTTATCTCCTGGAAAATGAAAACCGGTCAACTCCCTGCCCTTAGAGTTGCAAGAACCCAGGACAAAATAACATTATTTGTCAATACTAAACTCATAATTAAGAAAAATTGGAATGATCAAGATGTTCCCAGAAATACTGCTACATCTGCAGGAATACGACAGCACGTAGCATCCTCCAGCACCAAACGCCAGGCCTCTGAGATGATAACTTCCCAGCCAGATGATTCCCAGAAGAAGCAGCCGCCCTACGACAGTGAGAACCGGCAAACTACAAGACAGGCGGCAAGAGCTGATCAGCGCTAATTATAATATACCCTTCC
>NC_051418.1:559780-561034 GCF_015228065.2 Penaeus monodon | reverse complement strand
CATTGTGTTGTGTGATTCATAGTAGTATATATCATAGATAACTCTTACAATTCCTCATTTGATAATGTAAGTAACTCTGACTTGCATATACTTTTGAATAATGAAAATGATTATAAGCACTCGTTACCCACTGTTGAATTCACTGTTCTTTTTTTATCCATTTCTCTTGAATGATGGTAATTTAAGAAACTCTGACAAGAGATCTGATCAATTTTCAGTTCCTGATTTCCAAGAACCTTTCTGTAATTATCGTTTTATAGATACTACGAACAATACCTACCAAGCACCTACCAGTATTCCATTACACACCAATACCTCCAAGATCAATGTTTAAATGAAATCAATTTAAAGCTTAATATCATTGGACTGTGGATGATAACATTTGGGGATTATATAATATCACTGGGTATACTCCCTTCTTCAACAATGGAAGTACCGATCATGGAGTGTAGCAATCTATTTACCTGATTCACTCCAAATAACTATTCTACACGATCTGAGTATACAGCTTCCACAAATGGAAACCATATTTCTAGATATACATACTAAGCATAAGATTTCTTAGATGGGATGGTCTATCGACCACCAAATTCCTCTATTCAACCTTTTCATGATTCATTTCAACGTCCCTTGCTATATCATGAGTAATTTCAATTTGAAAATCGGTCAGTACATGATTTTATCTCGCGCTTGTATTCTCATATGTTTTACTCTACTATCACAACGCCTACCAGAGTGAGTGCCACGAACACCACAATAATAGATATGGAGTAACAATTTGCTATTTTACAATTCCTATGGAATCACATATACGAACATAAGTGATCACTTCCTTGTCATTAGTTCTTTTGCAACCATTAAACCCATTGACAAGAGTTTCCAAATGAAGAGGTCAGTAGATCTACTGACCATAGATAATTTAAATACAGCCTTAAACGAAGTTATTTTGGAATCATTAATAAGAAAGCAAAATGTAAATGAAGACTTCAATATATTTACAAATAAGTTCACTGAGCTATAAACTACTGCGGTCCTCTGAATAAGTATTCTGTGAAAACCACGCATACAAACAAACCATACATCACACCAGCAATAATCAACTTAAGTAGAGCATCAAAATCGCCCATAATATAAGAACATATTTTAAAACCTATAAAACACTCTAACTTGCTAAAGAAAATTGCTATAAAAGCGAACTTCATGAGTGTGCAGATAATGTCAGAAAAAAACTTTTTTGTAAGCATTTCATCAATA
>NC_051418.1:558531-558869 GCF_015228065.2 Penaeus monodon | reverse complement strand
CATGTGTCCGTTCCTTCTTTCTTAACATGCGGAAAATGCCCATCAGCCTCACGATCTTCGCAATAATGAGAAACCAGCGCTTCTTTCGACTTCACCTGGTAACTGTTCTAATCAGCGTTAATGCTCGTACGTCCTCATGAATCCGTCATGATATCGTAACTGCAGTTCACCTTGAGTCAGTGAAACAGAAAAGAATAATAACTAAAAATGCGTATTAAGGAAAAATGTATGTTATCAAGAGAAAGTTGCGTGATGATATGATTCAGACTTAGTTTGTAATGATGAACAAACACAACACATGTCTGACTATGAATCAAGATCGATCATCGAACTTGAAG
>NC_051418.1:557609-557686 GCF_015228065.2 Penaeus monodon | reverse complement strand
TTCATGCATGTGTTCATTCATACTGTGATTGTTATTAAACACTTAAGTCATTCGAATGAATGACTTACCGTGTCATT
>NC_051418.1:549650-550112 GCF_015228065.2 Penaeus monodon | reverse complement strand
GAAAATTCGATTTTTTAAGGCATAACAAAGGCAAATTAAACACGGAATGAGGCGTAACTTCTGAACGTTTATTAAAATGGATGAACACAGTAACTAGTGCTCTATTGTAAATGTAAAACAGTAGGAAATGAGAGATAAAATCTGGAAAAATCAATAGACCCATAATTTATATAAAGCAAAATAAAACGTTTCCAAAAAGAGTCCCATTTATTAAACAGGATGCAGTCCTGGATTCTGTTTTCGGCGTGTCCCACCATCTCAACTGCCCTTACGTGCCCAGACACTCTTGCAAATCGCAGGATCCCGCTGCCTGTTTGCATTGGACGAATCCCCACGTGTCGGTCTAAGTGTGGGGAAACATGGCCTAATAACCCTATACTGACGCTTCATTTTCTCTCTTGTTTGGGTTTCCCTTCGCCCCTTCTTCGTTTTGTACTCCTTGCCCTCTTTCCTTCTTTCTTT
>NC_051418.1:546566-547027 GCF_015228065.2 Penaeus monodon | reverse complement strand
AAGAAAGAAGGAAAGAGGGCAAGGAGTACAAAACGAAGAAGGGGCGAAGGGAAACCCAAACAAGAGAGAAAATGAAGCGTCAGTATAGGGTTATTAGGCCATGTTTCCCCACACTTAGACCGACACGTGGGGATTCGTCCAATGCAAACAGGCAGCGGGATCCTGCGATTTGCAAGAGTGTCTGGGCACGTAAGGGCAGTTGAGATGGTGGGACACGCCGAAAACAGAATCCAGGACTGCATCCTGTTTAATAAATGGGACTCTTTTTGGAAACGTTTTATTTTGCTTTATATAAATTATGGGTCTATTGATTTTTCCAGATTTTATCTCTCATTTCCTACTGTTTTACATTTACAATAGAGCACTAGTTACTGTGTTCATCCATTTTAATAAACGTTCAGAAGTTACGCCTCATTCCGTGTTTAATTTGCCTTTGTTATGCCTTAAAAAATCGAATTTTC
>NC_051418.1:538971-539048 GCF_015228065.2 Penaeus monodon | reverse complement strand
AATGACACGGTAAGTCATTCATTCGAATGACTTAAGTGTTTAATAACAATCACAGTATGAATGAACACATGCATGAA
>NC_051418.1:537837-538123 GCF_015228065.2 Penaeus monodon | reverse complement strand
CACGATCGTCGCTTCAAGTTCGATGATCGATCTTGATTCATAGTCAGACATGTGTTGTGTTTGTTCATCATTACAAACTAAGTCTGAATCATATCATCACGCAACTTTCTCTTGATAACATACATTTTTCCTTAATACGCATTTTTAGTTATTATTCTTTTCTGTTTCACTGACTCAAGGTGAAAGCAGTTACGATATCATGACGGATTTAGAGGACGTACGAGCATTAACGCGATTTTACCCGGGGGTTAAAAAACCCCAATGGGGTGGGGACAAGTTCCGGAAA
>NC_051418.1:529357-529518 GCF_015228065.2 Penaeus monodon | reverse complement strand
CATGCACGTATCTGTACATATATAAGATAAATGACAATAAACTCATAGTCTCTAGTGTACAAATATTGCATCCAGCCACTGAACACGCATGGGATTGCAGCCTTTGCGCGCTCGACATTCATGCGAGCGAAAACAGGGAGAAGATATTTGCGTGTCTATAT
>NC_051418.1:529217-529281 GCF_015228065.2 Penaeus monodon | reverse complement strand
GAATTTGAGTAGCTCAGTGACGAGATCTTACTTAAAGAATGTACTTATGCTTATAGATGCCTTA
>NC_051418.1:522091-522156 GCF_015228065.2 Penaeus monodon | reverse complement strand
TAAGGCATCTATAAGCATAAGTACATTCTTTTAAGTAAGATCTCGTCACTGAGCTACTCAAATTC
>NC_051418.1:521854-522015 GCF_015228065.2 Penaeus monodon | reverse complement strand
ATATAGACACGCAAATATCTTCTCCCTGTTTTCGCTCGCATGAATGTCGAGCGCGCAAAGGCTGCAATCCCATGCGTGTTCAGTGGCTGGATGCAATATTTGTACACTAGAGACTATGAGTTTATTGTCATTTATCTTATATATGTACAGATACGTGCATG
>NC_051418.1:521103-521287 GCF_015228065.2 Penaeus monodon | reverse complement strand
TAGAAAAAAGAATAAGATAAAAAATAAATATAATAAAAAAAATAAATAAAAATATAAATATACATACGAATTTAAAAATTAATTTATAAAAAAAATTAAAATAACATAAAAAAATTTTAATAAATATATAATAATAATATATTATAAATTATAAAATAATAATATATAAATCGAATTAATAATA
>NC_051418.1:517898-518191 GCF_015228065.2 Penaeus monodon | reverse complement strand
CCTGCCTATCTGTACCTATCATAAGCATAAATACAATAAACTCATAGTCTCTAGTGTACAAATTTGCATCCCGCCACTGAACACGCATGGATTTTGCAGCCTTTTGCGCGCTCGACATTCATGCGATCGAAAACAGGGAAAGATCTTGCGTGTCTATATTTCATCCCGACTTGCCTCATAATTAGCGTTGAACCTCCAAGCATTATTCCAAGGACATCATGCGCGAGACGACGAATTTAGTAGCTCAGTGACGGATCTTACTTAGAATGTACTTATGCTTATAGTATGCCTTA
>NC_051418.1:508827-508993 GCF_015228065.2 Penaeus monodon | reverse complement strand
TGCGAAACCCCTACCCTATTGATTCACTAAACATCGCGATTTAACACATTCAATCCATTTTTATTTCCCCAATTATTATACCCAACTAATCGCCATCTACAGATCAACAACAAAGATTTTGACAGCAATTTTAATATTCAAACAAATTGATAAAGAAGGGTTTCGA
>NC_051418.1:506665-506814 GCF_015228065.2 Penaeus monodon | reverse complement strand
AAAAATTTTAAAAATCCTTTTGTAAAAGAAAAACCGAATTCATGGAATAAAATGTTTTTTATTAGTCTATAGATTTTAAAAACGAAAAAGGCTCGGGGTTTCGGTGTTATCCCCACTTCCTTCGTTTTCTCATTTTCACAACACCCAAA
>NC_051418.1:504357-504494 GCF_015228065.2 Penaeus monodon | reverse complement strand
TTTTTATTTTAAATTTTTTATAAATTTAAATTTTTAAATTTTAATTATATTTTAAAAATTTTAAATTAAAAACCCCCATTTTGAAAAATTTAATTTTTTAAACAAAACAAAAAACAAACCCACCACCAACAAAACCC
>NC_051418.1:501652-501879 GCF_015228065.2 Penaeus monodon | reverse complement strand
AAATAATTAAAAATATTATTTTGTATGATGTATTTTAAAATGAGACGAAGGTGAGGGGGAAAAATTTGGGAAAGGGGGCAGAATGGGAGACAGACAGAATATTACCTTGAAGAAAATGGTTTTAAAAACCCGTTTTTTCTGCCGTCAAAAGGGAAAAAAAGAAATTTCGTTCTTTTGGTTAAAAATCTTGTGTAAAAGATATATAAGATAAATACTAAATAAAAAGA
>NC_051418.1:501176-501600 GCF_015228065.2 Penaeus monodon | reverse complement strand
TTAGACAGAGAGGGAAAACGACAGACTTTGAATTTTTATATTAAATTGGGTCTAGATTAAACAAAATTTTTTTTTGGAGAGAAAAAGACGTCGTCACCCAGAGATTGGGAGATACGCCGAACAACAAATAGAGCGTCCCAAAAAGGAAGGGGAAGCAACACAAATCCGGTTTGTGCGATGAAAACCTGATTTTTTCTTTTTTCGCTTTTCGCTTAGGTCCTTTTTTTTCGATTTTTTTATTTCGCGTTTTTTTGATTTTTTTAATGCTTTTTTTTGTGATCTTAAGTCATCTTCTTCGTGACGCGTTTTTTTTTTGTTCCAACCCCGTTTCTGTAGGTTATTATTCATAACTTTGATTTTGATTTTGATCATTTAGGAGATGGGAAGGAGAAAGAAAAATTAGAAAAAATATGCAAAATGGAAC
>NC_051418.1:500276-500739 GCF_015228065.2 Penaeus monodon | reverse complement strand
GCAAACTAGAATATATAAAATAATAAGAAAATTAAAAAAAATTTTTGTTTTTTAAAACCTTTATTACATTTCTAACCAAAAACTCTGTACAGAAATTTTTAAACCCAAGGGGGGGAGCCCATTAGGTTGAAAATTATAAAGGATTTCAGTGGTCGAAAAAGTATAGGTGGAGTAAAGGTTGCGCAAAAGGGGGTAAAGGCTTTAAAAAAGACCCGGGGGAAAAGGATGGTGATTGGAGCTTAAAAAATGGGAGGAGAAGGGAGGGGAGCAGGTTAAATGAAGAGAAGGGGAAAAGGTGGAAAGGAGGCAGAATGGAGCAGATAGACAACGATACATACATGGAACCAAAAGAAGTACTTGAAGAAAAACCCCCATTTTTTGTCCCTCTAAGGAACTTTGAAAAAGAGATTTAAATTTCCTGTTAAAAGTCTTTCCAATTTCCTCTTCCAAATGGTGGGTATGT
>NC_051418.1:499694-499890 GCF_015228065.2 Penaeus monodon | reverse complement strand
GGCAGAAAAAAACAGCTGATGTTTTCTCACCTGCCCCCCAATAACAGCTTGTTTACCCCCACATGTGATTACAAGGAGGTTGCCATTTTAGTTTTTTCATTCAAAAACAACACTCAAAATTTTGATGCTTTCGTTTTCTAAAAAAAAATTATGTTTTCTTAGGGGGGAAACATTTTTAAGAGTCGTTTTCTTAAAA
>NC_051418.1:496783-496881 GCF_015228065.2 Penaeus monodon | reverse complement strand
ACAGACAGAGATATGTACCTTGAAGAAAATGGTAAAAGCCTGTCTTTCTCTGTCCGTCATAAGGAATAAAAAGAAATTTCGTTCTTGTGTAAAAGTCT
>NC_051418.1:496262-496656 GCF_015228065.2 Penaeus monodon | reverse complement strand
TTTGATATTTAGATATGTAAATTGGGTCTAGAATTACACACAATATATTTTTTGGAGAGAAAAAGACGTCGTCACCTAGAGATTGGCAGATACAGCCAGAACAACAAACTAGAGCGATCACAAAAAGGAATGTGAAGCAACACAAATCCGGTTTTGTGCGGATGAAAACTCATGATATTTTTCTTTGTTCTGCTTTTCGTCGTTTAGCTTCCTTTTTTTTCGTTCATTTTATATCTCTCGTCGTTTTTCTGTTACTTTTTCTAATGCTTTTTTTTGTGATCTTAAGTCATACTTCTTCGCTGACGCTGTTTTTCTTTTTGTTCCATATCCTCGTTTCTGTAGGTTCATTATTTCATAAACTTTGATTATGATTTCGATCATTGATGGAGATGGG
>NC_051418.1:495493-495717 GCF_015228065.2 Penaeus monodon | reverse complement strand
ATAATTTCCTTGTTTTTGCATCACTTTATTACATCTATCTAACCATACACTCTGTACAGAACTTTAAACCAAGTGGGTGGAGCCTAATTAGTGTTGAAAATTATAAATGGATTTCAGTGGTCGAATAAAGTATAGGTGGAGCTTAAAGAGTTGCGCTTAAAGGTGTGTAAAGGCTTTAAAGATGACCGGCGTGAAGGATGGCTGATTGGAGCTTAAAGATGGTA
>NC_051418.1:495282-495382 GCF_015228065.2 Penaeus monodon | reverse complement strand
GATATGTACTTTGAAGAAAAAGCCGTCATTTTCTGTCCGTCATAAGGAACTTGAAAAAGAGATTTAATTCCTGTGTAAAAGTCTCCTTCCAATTCTTCCT
>NC_051418.1:494723-494994 GCF_015228065.2 Penaeus monodon | reverse complement strand
AGCGGAGCAAATGAAGAAGAGAGAAGAGGCTAGGAAAGAGAAAGGCAGAATAAACAGCTGATGTTTGCTCACCTGCCCACCAATCAACAGCTTGTTTACCCCGACATGTTGATTACAAGTGAGTGTTGCCATTTAGCGTTTTGCATTTCAAAATTACATACACTCAAACTTGTGATGCGTTTCGTTTGCTAAAGAAATTATGTTTCTCTTAGGGAGATTACAGGTTACTAAGAAGTCGTTTACATTAAACCGTCAAAAACAGAGCTGAGCT
>NC_051418.1:494132-494261 GCF_015228065.2 Penaeus monodon | reverse complement strand
TGTCGCGGTTAGCTCAGTTATGAATTATAGTCTTTGGTAGAATTAAATTATTAAAACTCTACGGGCCTATCCTCCAGTTTTCACAGGTTTCACTATTACAACATAATTTCTCTCAGTTGTGGTAGCACT
>NC_051418.1:492611-492845 GCF_015228065.2 Penaeus monodon | reverse complement strand
GTCATGGATATGTCATGAATGTCATGAGATATGTCATGGACATCCCATTCCAGTTTAAAGTCTCATTTTTCCTGAGGTTAGGTGCCCCCTTTTTCCAGGGAACCAACTCACGTAATAGTGAAAGCTTCGTATGCCGGAGGTCCCTCGGGATGCGAGAATGGAAGAGAAATTAATTTCAATTAGATATAAGAAAAGTGGTAAATAGATTTTAATGTGGCGTGTACGTGCGTGGCT
>NC_051418.1:492132-492513 GCF_015228065.2 Penaeus monodon | reverse complement strand
AACCCCAAGCTGGTAAACAAATAAGTCTGAGTTGGAAGTGTTTTTACTTGCAATTGATATTAAATAAAAATAAACTGTATTACCTAGACAAGCAATTGCTTGATGGAAAGGGTTGAAGGAAAACGAATTCCCAAATTCCGACTTGGTAGCTGTTGACGTAATCTCTAATTGGATCTGTAATTTATTGCAACGTTTTAGCAATGCGTCCGTTCCGTGCATGGTTATTAGGTGATAGTGAGTCACAGCGGCCAATGAACTCGCTGTAACGTCATGTTGCAAAGGGATTGAGGCGTCCTTTCTTGTTGATTTAATATTGATAATGTAGCAGTTGTTCTCTACTATAAACGATTGTAAGTACTGAAAGTCCTAATGATATGTGAC
>NC_051418.1:491147-491500 GCF_015228065.2 Penaeus monodon | reverse complement strand
ACAGTACATAAATCGGGGGGGTTGGGTTAAATGCTGCTTGTTTTGTGAGATACTAACAAGCCTGTTTGAAGGCTCAATTTTTTAAACCATCGCCAGTACTCTATAAACATGAAGGAGGTGTATTTCTGTAGTGTCAGAGCACCATCCATGATTGTTGAGACTTTCGCAAAACTTGCTAGCCCAAGGTGTAGGATGGGACACATGGTGACAGCGAGAGAGGTTGCAATACTGCACTGGAAACAAGGTTGGATACCAGTGCTTAGCTTTATTATAATCTAATTATTTATTCATCACACTTGATAATCTGTTCCCTGCTAGATTTTGTTAACTGAAAATTTTATTAGGTTTAGTGA
>NC_051418.1:490812-490898 GCF_015228065.2 Penaeus monodon | reverse complement strand
GCTGAAACTGATCACAATTCAATAGAGGGAGGGAGTTAGAGATTTTCATAATCTGTCTTAAGATGGGTTTTTTGTTTCATCTTGTT
>NC_051418.1:490595-490703 GCF_015228065.2 Penaeus monodon | reverse complement strand
TTGTGACAACTTGCTCACAGAGAGAAATAGTTTAGGGAAAATTTGTGGCAAAAAGAACACACCATGCTTTGTAAGGCTCAATGTCTGTAGATTTTGTTTCGTTTTCTC
>NC_051418.1:490365-490464 GCF_015228065.2 Penaeus monodon | reverse complement strand
AAGATTGATGACATTCGTTCAAGTATATAACAGAAAATACCAGGGAGTGGAAGAGTGAACGTTTCCATTCCGTCTCACCTCTTGTTTTATTATATATAT
>NC_051418.1:490059-490161 GCF_015228065.2 Penaeus monodon | reverse complement strand
TTCAAACCATCCCATGAGCCTTAAGACCGGTACATCATGCTACTCATATTAAAATTACATTAGTCAAAATTGGGATATCTCAAGGTTTCCTTAAAACCCAAA
>NC_051418.1:482737-482840 GCF_015228065.2 Penaeus monodon | reverse complement strand
TTTGGGTTTTAAGGAAACCTTGAGATATCCCAATTTTGACTATGTAATTTTAATATGAGTAGCATGATGTACCGGTCTTAAGGCTAATTGGGGATGGTTTGAA
>NC_051418.1:482555-482667 GCF_015228065.2 Penaeus monodon | reverse complement strand
TTTTTATAAAGAAATAATATAAAAGACGGTGTAATGAAAATTATCAGAAAAAATAGGTGAATATTTTTCAACATAATTAAATTTTATGGTTAATCCTTTGCCCACTGATTGT
>NC_051418.1:482437-482520 GCF_015228065.2 Penaeus monodon | reverse complement strand
AACCAAGAGGTGAGACGGAATGGAAATGTTCACTCTTCCACTCCCTGGTATTTTCTCTTATTACTTGAACGAATGTCATCAAT
>NC_051418.1:482192-482289 GCF_015228065.2 Penaeus monodon | reverse complement strand
TCTACAGGACATGAGCATTACAAAGCACAAATTTTCCCCTAAACTATTTCCTCTCTGGAGCAAGAGGAAAGCATAGTCCCATATAAGTTTGTCACAA
>NC_051418.1:481999-482097 GCF_015228065.2 Penaeus monodon | reverse complement strand
GGAATATCTGTGAACATGATGAACCAAAAAGGACCCATCTTAAGACAAATATGACAATCTCTAACTCCCTTCCTCTATTTGCATGTGATCAGTTCAGC
>NC_051418.1:481412-481771 GCF_015228065.2 Penaeus monodon | reverse complement strand
ATATCACTAAAACCTAATAAATTTTCCGTTAACAAAATCTAGCAGGGAACAGATTATTCAAGTGTGATGAATAAATAATTAGATTATAATAAAGATAAGCACTGGTATCAACCTTGTTCAGTGCAGGTATTGCAACCTCTCCTCGCTGCAACCAGTGTCCCATCCTACACCTTGGGTAGCAAGTTTTGCTGAAAGTCTCAACAATCATGGGATGGTGCCTCTGACACTACAGGAAATACACTCCTTTCATGTTTATAGGAGTACTGCGATGGTTTAAAAAAATTGAGCCTTCAAACAGCTTGTTAGTATCTCACATAACAAGCGCCTTTAACCCCCACCCCCCCGAATCTTATGTGCTG
>NC_051418.1:480387-480982 GCF_015228065.2 Penaeus monodon | reverse complement strand
TATCAAAATCGGTCAGTTGGAAGTTAAATTGTATCGGCTATATGTTATGTAAAACTTTATATGTAAAATATATATCCATATGCTTATTATGAATGCATACTTATGCGCATGTATAAATCTTATCATATGTGTACGTATGTAGTCTACCTGTATGTTTATGGCATAATGAATGTATGTTATTCACATACCCTATTTCATTCAGAAGTACATATCACTTAGGACTCTTCAGTACTTACAATCGTTTATAGTAGAGAACAACTGCGTACATATCAATATTAAATCAACAAAAAAGGACGCTTCAAATCCCTTTGCAACTTGACGTTACAGGCGCAGTTCATTGGCCGCTTGTGAATCACTATCAACCTAATAAACCATGCACGGAAACGGACGCATTGGCTAAAAACGTGCAATAAAATTACAGATCCAATTAGAGATTACGTCAACAGATACCAAGTCGGAATTTGGGAATTCGTATTTCATCCAACCCTTTCCATCAAAGCAATTGCTTGTCTAGTAATACGTTTATTTTATTTAATATCAATTGCAAGTTAAAAACACTTCCAACTCAGACTTATTTGTTTACCAGCTTGGGGTT
>NC_051418.1:479809-480285 GCF_015228065.2 Penaeus monodon | reverse complement strand
AGCCCACCGCACGTTACACGCCACAGTAAAATCTATGTCACTTTCCTTATATTCTAATTGAAATTAAATTTCTCTTCCATTCTCGCATCCCGAGGGACTTCTCCCGCCATATTGAATGCTTCACTATCTACGTGAGTGGTTGCCATGACGACATAACTTCGAGGATGTGTACCCTTACCGGAAGCTATCATACATCAGGAAAAGATTTGGTATAGACCTCAATGTAGTTTTCTTTATCGGTAGAAAGTTTTTAACTCGTGGTACTATGAATACTACCAGTTGTGAGTATTGATAAATTTAAATGTATAAACAATCTAAAAATATATGATGATTAATATGAAATTATAAGAATTTAATCGATATTTTACATTAACGCATTCATCATTAAGCAGCTTATTTATTACGCCCTTTTTCATTGTTGCATTGCATTCATTAAAAATTATAATCATTTTTATATAAATTAGCATACATAAGTC
>NC_051418.1:479657-479728 GCF_015228065.2 Penaeus monodon | reverse complement strand
CTGTGACTTGATCGTTTTGCTGTTTTAGCTCTTTTTTATTCCCTCCCATATGGTCATTCCAAAAACAATTG
>NC_051418.1:477812-478029 GCF_015228065.2 Penaeus monodon | reverse complement strand
ATTTGAATTTAAGTCAGTTCTTAAAATAATCTTGGTTATTTTAATGTATACTCACTTCCAAAATCATTAACTATATATTACAAATACAATTAAAAATATTTCATAAAAAAAAATACGTAAACTCTACGAATAACTAAACAGTAATGGAAGAAAATGGTAATGGGTGGACTTCAAACTGGACACTGGGATATCCATGACATAATCCATGACTATCATG
>NC_051418.1:476402-476547 GCF_015228065.2 Penaeus monodon | reverse complement strand
GTCATTTATAGATCCCTTTTCGGCCATGCCTGAAAGAAATTATGTTGTAATAGTGAAACATGTGAAAACTGGAGGATATGCCCGTAGAGTTGTAATAATTTAATTCTTACCAAAGACTTAATCCAAACTGAGCTAATCGCGACAA
>NC_051418.1:475720-475947 GCF_015228065.2 Penaeus monodon | reverse complement strand
AGGTCAGCTTGTTTTTGACGGTTTAATGTAAACGACTTTTGTAACCTGTAATCTCCTAAGAGAAACCTAATTTCTTTAGCAAACGAACGCATCCCAAGTTTGAGTGTTTAGTACATTTAAATGCCAAAAACGCTAAAATGGCCAACACTCACTTGTAATCAAACATGTCGGCGTAATTATCAAGCTGTTGATTGGGGGGCAGGTGAGCAAACATCATGGCTGTTTAT
>NC_051418.1:475190-475304 GCF_015228065.2 Penaeus monodon | reverse complement strand
AGGAAGAATTGGAAGGAGACTTTTACACAGGAATTAAATCTCTTTTTCAAGTTCCTTATGACGGACAGAAAATGACGGCTTTTTCTTCAAAGTACATATCTCTGTTGGTGTCCA
>NC_051418.1:474829-475161 GCF_015228065.2 Penaeus monodon | reverse complement strand
ACCATTCTGCCTCCTTTCCCCTTTCCCCTTCATTCTCTCACCTTTACTGCTCCAGCATCCCTTCCCCTACCATCTTTAAGCTCCATCAGCCATCTTCACGCGGTCATCTTTGAAAGCTTTACCACACTTAAGCGCAAAACTCTTTAAGCTCCACCTATACTTATCGAACACTGAAATCCATTATAATTTTCAAACACTTATAGGCTCCACCCACTTGGTTTAAAGTTCTGTACAGACGTGTATGGTTAGATCGATGTAATAAAGTGTTTGCAAAAACAAGGAAATTATATATATTTTCTCTATTAGCGTTTATATATGTACATATGTTTATG
>NC_051418.1:474052-474571 GCF_015228065.2 Penaeus monodon | reverse complement strand
GTATGTATGTAGTATAGATTCACATTTTGCAATATATTGTCTATTTTTTTTTCCTCCTTTCCCAGCTCCATCAATGATCGAAATCATAATCAACCGTTTATGAAAATAAGGAACCTACAGAAACGAGGATATGGAACAAAAAGAAAAAACAGCGTCAGCGAAGAAGTATGACTTAAGACACAAAAAAAAAGCATTAGAAAAAAGTAACAGAAAAACGGGACGAGAGATATAAAATAAACGAAAAAAGAAAGGAAGCTAAACGACGAAAAAGCAGGAACAAGAAAAATATCATGAGTTTCATCAGCACAAAACCCGGAGTGTGTTGCTTCACATTCCTTTTTGTGATCGCTCTAGTTTGTTGTTCTGAGGGGACTGCTCGCAAAAAACTGTATCTATATCATTTTTGTAATGACTTACCTGTCTATCTCTACATCTACGGCTGTATCTGCCAATCTCTAGGTGACGACGTCTTTTTCTCTCCAAAAAATATATTGTGTGTAATTCTAGACCCAATTTACA
>NC_051418.1:473829-473949 GCF_015228065.2 Penaeus monodon | reverse complement strand
ATTATCTTATTATAGCTTCACACAAGACTTTTACACAGAACGAAATTTCGTTTACTTATGACGGACAAGAGAAAGTCAGGGCTTTGGTTACCATTTCTCAAGGTACATATCTCTGTCTGT
>NC_051418.1:471828-471900 GCF_015228065.2 Penaeus monodon | reverse complement strand
AGCCTGATTTTCTCTGTCCGTCATAAGGAATAAAAAGAAATTTCGTTCTTGTGTAAAAGTCTTGTGTGAAAG
>NC_051418.1:471238-471710 GCF_015228065.2 Penaeus monodon | reverse complement strand
TGTAAATTGGGTCTAGAATTACACACAATATATTTTTTGGAGAGAAAAAGACGTCGTCACCTAGAGATTGGCAGATACAGCCGTAGATGTAGAGATAGACAGGTAAGTCATTACAAAAATGATATAGATACAGTTTTGCGAGCAGTCCCTCAGAACAACAAACTAGAGCGATCACAAAAAGGAATGTGAAGCAACACAAATCCGGTTTTGTGCGGATGAAAACTCATGATATTTTTCTTTGTTCTGCTTTTCGTCGTTTAGCTTCCTTTCTTTTTCGTTTATTTTATATCTCTCGTCGTTTTTCTGTTACTTTTTCTAATGCTTTTTTTTTGTGATCTTAAGTCATACTTCTTCGCTGACGCTGTTTTTCTTTTTGTTCCATATCCTCGTTTCTGTAGGTTCATTATTTCATAAACTTTGATTATGATTTCGATCATTGATGGAGATGGGAAGGGAGAAAAGAAAAATTAGA
>NC_051418.1:470610-470904 GCF_015228065.2 Penaeus monodon | reverse complement strand
ATAATTTCCTTGTTTTTGCAACACTTTATTAAAATCTATCTAACCATACACTCTGTACAGAACTTTTAAACAAAGGGGGTGGACCCTTTAATAAGTTTTTGAAAATTATAAATGGATTTCAGTGGTCGAATAAAGTATGGGTGGAGCTTAAAGAGTTGCGCTTAAAGGTGTGTAAAGGCTTTAAAGATGACCGGCGTGAAGGATGGCTGATTGGAGCTAAAGATGGTAGGGGGGGGAGGCTGGAGCAGGATAAATGAGAGAGAAGGGGAAAAGGTGGAAAGGAGGCAGAATGGT
>NC_051418.1:470464-470581 GCF_015228065.2 Penaeus monodon | reverse complement strand
TGGACACCAACAGAGATATGTACTTTGAAGAAAAAGCCGTCATTTTCTGTCCGTCATAAGGAACTTGAAAAAGAGATTTCATTCCTGTGTAAAGTCTCCCTTTCCCAAATTTTTCCT
>NC_051418.1:469806-470022 GCF_015228065.2 Penaeus monodon | reverse complement strand
TAAACAGCTGATGTTTGCCACTGCCACCAATCAACAGCTTGTTTACGCCCAATGTTGATTACAAATGAGTGTTGCCATTTAGCGTTTGCATTTTAAAATTACAAACACTCAAACTTGTGATGCGTTTCGTTTGCTAAAGAAATTATGTTTCTCTTAGGGAGATTACAGGTTACTAAGAAGTCGTTTACATTAAACCGTCAAAAACAGAGCTGAGCT
>NC_051418.1:469229-469343 GCF_015228065.2 Penaeus monodon | reverse complement strand
TGTCGCGATTAGCTCAGTTATGAATTATAGTCTTTGGTAGAATTAAATTATTAAAACTCTACGGGCATATCCTCCAGTTTTCACATGTTTCACTATTACAACATAATTTCTTTC
>NC_051418.1:467735-467966 GCF_015228065.2 Penaeus monodon | reverse complement strand
TGTCATGGATATGTCATGAATATGTCATGGATATGTCATGGATATCCCAGTGTCCAGTTTGAAAGTCCACCCATTACCCATTTTCTTCCATTACTGTTAGTTATTCGTACAGTTAAGTATTTTTTTATGAAATATTTTAATTGTATTTGTAATAATATAGTTAATGATTTTGGAAGTAGTATACATTAAAATAACCAAGATTATTTTAAGAAACTGACTTAAATTCTAAAT
>NC_051418.1:465623-466111 GCF_015228065.2 Penaeus monodon | reverse complement strand
CATAAATGTCTCTTATGTATGCTAATTTATATAAAAATGATTATAATTTTAATGATGCAATGCAACAATGAAAAAGGGCTAATAAATAAGCTGATTAATGATGAATGCTTTAATGTAAATATCGAATTAAAAATATCATTATAATTAATATTATCATCAATATATTTTAGATTGTTATACATTAAATTTATCAATACTCACAAGCTGGTAGTATTCATAGTACCAACGAGTTAAAAACTTTCCTACCGAAATAAAGAAAAACTACATTGAGGTCTATACCAAATCTTGTCCTGATGTATGATAGCTTCCGGTAAGGGTACGACATCCTCGAAGTTATGTCGTCATGGCAACCAACTCACGTAGATAGTGAAAGCATTCAGTATGGCCGGGAGAGTCCCTCGGGATGCGAGAATGGAAGAGAAATTAATTTCAATTAGATATAAGAAAAGTGGTAAATAGATTTTAATGTGGCGTGTACGTGCGTGGCT
>NC_051418.1:465143-465524 GCF_015228065.2 Penaeus monodon | reverse complement strand
AACCCCAAGCTGGTAAACAAATAAGTCTGAGTTGGAAGTGTTTTTACTTGCAATTGATATTAAATAAAAATAAACTGTATTACCTAGACAAGCAATTGCTTGATGGAAAGGGTTGAAGGAAAACGAATTCCCAAATTCCGACTTGGTAGCTGTTGACGTAATCTCTAATTGGATCTGTAATTTATTGCAACGTTTTAGCAATGCGTCCGTTCCGTGCATGGTTATTAGGTGATAGTGAGTCACAGCGGCCAATGAACTCGCTGTAACGTCATGTTGCAAAGGGATTGAGGCGTCCTTTCTTGTTGATTTAATATTGATAATGTAGCAGTTGTTCTCTACTATAAACGATTGTAAGTACTGAAAGTCCTAATGATATGTGAC
>NC_051418.1:464158-464515 GCF_015228065.2 Penaeus monodon | reverse complement strand
GACAGCACATAAATCGGGGGGGGGGGGGGTTAAATGCTGCTTGTTATGTGAGATACTAACAAGCCTGTTTGAAGGCTCAATTTTTTAAACCATCGCCAGGACTCTATAAAAATGAAAGGAGGTGTATTTCTGTAGTGTCAGAGCACCATCCATGATTGTTGAGACTTTCGCAAAACTTGCTAGCCCAAGGTGTAGGATGGGACACATGGTGACAGCGAGAGAGGTTGCAATACTGCACTGGAAACAAGGTTGGATACCAGTGCTTAGCTTTATTATAATCTAATTATTTATTCATCACACTTGATAATCTGTTCCCTGCTAGATTTTGTTAACTGAAAATTTTATTAGGTTTAGTGA
>NC_051418.1:463847-463933 GCF_015228065.2 Penaeus monodon | reverse complement strand
GCTGAAACTGATCACAATGCAATAGAGGAAGGGAGTTAGAGATTTTCATAATTTGTCTTAAGATGGGTCTTTTGTTTCATCATGTT
>NC_051418.1:463643-463738 GCF_015228065.2 Penaeus monodon | reverse complement strand
TTGTGACAACTTATATGGGACTATGCTTTCCTCTTGCTCACAGAGAGAAATAGTTTAGGGAAAATTTGTGCTTTGTAAGGCTCAATGTCTGTAGA
>NC_051418.1:463300-463498 GCF_015228065.2 Penaeus monodon | reverse complement strand
AAGATTGATGACATTCGTTCAAGTATATAATAGAAAATACCAGGGAGTGGAAGAGTGAACATTTCCATTCCGTCTCACCTCTTGTTTTATTATATATTTTTTATGATTTTTATTGATTAACAATCAGTGGGCAAAGGATTAAACATAAAATTTAATTATGTTGAAAAATATTCACTATTTTTCTGATAATTTTCATTA
>NC_051418.1:463095-463197 GCF_015228065.2 Penaeus monodon | reverse complement strand
TTCAAACCATCCCATGAGCCTTAAGACCGGTACATCATGCTACTCATATTAAAATTACATTAGTCAAAATTGGGATATCTCAAGGTTTCCTTAAAACCCAAA
>NC_051418.1:462320-462386 GCF_015228065.2 Penaeus monodon | reverse complement strand
TCTTTAATATTCATTAGATATAAGAAAAGTGGTAATATTTTAATGTGGCGTGTACGTGCGTTGGCT
>NC_051418.1:461821-462221 GCF_015228065.2 Penaeus monodon | reverse complement strand
ACCCCAAGCTTTTAAACAAATAAGTCTGAGTTTGTAAGTGTGTTTTACTTGCATTGGATATTAATAAAAATAACTGTATTACCTAACAAGCAATTGCTTGATGGAAATTGTTGAAGGAAAACGAATTCCCCAATTCCGACTTGGTAGCTTTTTGACTGTAATCTCTAATTGGATCGGTAATTTATTGCAACGTTTTAGCAATGCGTCCGTTCCGTGCATGGTTATTAGGTGATTTGAGTCACGCGGACAATGCCTCGCTGTAACGCATGGTGCAAAGGATTGAGGCGTCCTTTTTGTTGATTTAATATTGATAAGTAGCATGTGTTCTCTACTATAAACGATTGTAAGTACTGAAGAGTCCTAATGATTGTGACTTCCTGTGAAATAGGGTATGTGAAAT
>NC_051418.1:461657-461780 GCF_015228065.2 Penaeus monodon | reverse complement strand
TAACCATCTGATAAGATTTTAATGCGCATAATAGCATTCATCTAAGCATATTATATATATTTACTATAA
This sequence comes from Penaeus monodon, assembly GCF_015228065.2. Classification (NCBI taxonomy): domain Eukaryota; kingdom Metazoa; phylum Arthropoda; class Malacostraca; order Decapoda; family Penaeidae; genus Penaeus; species Penaeus monodon. The sequence goes on along the minus strand of NC_051418.1, from coordinate 461,711 downwards.
GTTTCATAACAATATATCCGATACAATTTAACTTCCCACACTGACAGAGTTGTA
>NC_051418.1:460884-461203 GCF_015228065.2 Penaeus monodon | reverse complement strand
TTAAAATGCTGCTTGTTATGTTGAGATACAACAAGCCTGTTTGAAAGGCTTAATTTTTAAACTCGCCATTATCTATAAACATGCAGGAGGTGTATTTCTGTAGGTCAGAGCACCATCCATGATTGTTGAGACTTCGCAAACTGGCTAGCCCAAGTGTAGGATGGGCACATGGTGAAGCGAAGAGGTTTCCATAGTGCACTGGAAACAAGAGTTGATAACAGTGCTTGCTTTTATTATAATCTATTATTATTCATCACACTTGATAATCTGTTCCCCGGCAGATTTTGTTAACTGAAATTTGTTTATTTAGGTTTAGTGA
>NC_051418.1:460365-460838 GCF_015228065.2 Penaeus monodon | reverse complement strand
GTCCAGATCGATATTATTCAACATTTCAACGGGCCTTTTTGGTTATATTCGAAAGATGTGTTGGACAACGGAACTGAAAATATTTATCTTACATAATTTATTTGAAATATATCAAATAGCAAAATTTGTGCTAGAAGTAATAAAAGAAATTATGAAAATTATCATAAATGTTGGTTTGCGGAAATGATCACAATGCAATAGAGGAAGGGAGTTAGAGTGTTCATAATTTGTCTTAAGATGGGTCTTTTTGTTTCATCCATGTTCACAGATATTTCCAGTGCCAGTAGATAAGTCTTGCTTAACAGGGGGGAAACTCGAAGGTACAGTTCCTGGATTCCGTGATTAAATTAATCTTCTTGATATCCATACGAATGAATTTTTGAACAACTTAGTATGGGACTATGCTTCCGCTCTTGCTACGGCGAAATAGTTTAGGGAAAATTTGTTGCTTTGTAGGCTCAATGTCTGTAAGA
>NC_051418.1:459780-460309 GCF_015228065.2 Penaeus monodon | reverse complement strand
TTGCGTAGATACAACGTGAAATGCAATGAGAGAAGTCCGACTGTGCCAAAATGCATTGGAAGGACAATCATGAAAGTTAAAGGTAAAAATTGATGACATTCGTGTCAGTATATAATAAAAAATACCAGGGAGTGGAAAAAAGAACAAAGAAAAAGAGTGAACATTGTCCATTCCGTCTCAGCCTCTTTGTTTTTATTATCTATTTTTTATGATTTTTATTGAACACAGATAAACCCACCCACTCAGTGGGCAAGGATTAAACTAAATGTTAATTATGTTGAAAAATAGTGCACTAATTTTTCTGATAATTTTATTACAACCGTTTCTTCTTATTCTTTCTAAAACAAATAAAAGAAATATGGTTTAAAACGATTTCGGTACTGTAGTCTCCTTTGGACACAATACTCAAACAAGGATCAATTCAAACCATCCATGATCCTGTTAAGACGGTTACATCTGCTACTCATATTAACTTTACATTATCACAATGGTATATCTCCAAGGTTTCCTTAAACACCCCAAACACCAC
>NC_051418.1:456521-456590 GCF_015228065.2 Penaeus monodon | reverse complement strand
TAGAAATTACACGGCGGGGTTTGTGTGTCTATATATTATTTGTGGGGTGTGTATTCCATAGGTCTATAT
>NC_051418.1:452565-452632 GCF_015228065.2 Penaeus monodon | reverse complement strand
TAGACGATCGTTATGCATATGTCACAGAACGTCACAGCGTTCCAGAAATTTTCAAACGCTTGCAGCT
>NC_051418.1:451840-451936 GCF_015228065.2 Penaeus monodon | reverse complement strand
CATGAATCACTGCTTTTGTCTGCCTGTCCAAAAAGTCTGTTAAAACATTCCCACCACACCAACAGATCGCACCTTAAATTCATAGCCGGTGGTTTA
>NC_051418.1:448833-449226 GCF_015228065.2 Penaeus monodon | reverse complement strand
GGGCCAATCAAGATATTAAAAAGGAAAAGGCAGGACACACACAATCAGAAGCACTCTAAAACAAATGTATTAAAACACAGTTTACGGACATGGGAAACACCGAAGACAGAATACGGGTCACAGAAACGGAACAACGCAGGAACAACAGGTCACAGAACACGGTACAAACTCAGGAAAACGGTCATGAATAAGGGAACAACTCAGGAAAACGGGTCATAGCATAAGGAACAAAATAGGAAAACGGATCACGAGATCACGGGAACCTACCAGAAGAACAATGGGTCACGAACACGGGAGCTAACACAGGAACAGAGGACACAGAACACGAGGGACAAACACTAAAACATAGGTCACAGAGCACAGAAAAAACAGGAACAACGGGTCACCTACCCT
>NC_051418.1:447863-448049 GCF_015228065.2 Penaeus monodon | reverse complement strand
GGATATTGTAAAAACGGATACTTTCAGAGATATCGTTGTGGGTACGAATGGATAGAACACTGGCAAAAAGTGGATGGAAATACAGTACAGAAAATGCAAATTTTACGGCGACCAGTAAACAGATACAAGGATATTGAAAGACAGATGTTTTATGTAGAATGACCACTTACCAACAAGCAAGCAACA
>NC_051418.1:447057-447520 GCF_015228065.2 Penaeus monodon | reverse complement strand
CACACACCCTATGTGTGGTTGATTGTTTGTGTATTTCTTATATATTCATATTTATGTATGTTATTTCATGTGAGGATAAAGATTAACAACCAGCAGAACAAGTGGATTGATGCCAAAGAAAAAGGAGAAGGAAAGAAAGATGGAAGGGCAATTATGCGGAGGATGTCCCTTAACCCGGTCTTTGCTGGTCGCTCTCCTCCCCGGCAATTATCCGCGAGGTCGCGGTTGTCCTCCGGGCGGCTGGAATCGGGAATGCTAATCCCATCGGCGCGTCGTCCGCACTACCGATGGCCTTCCGTTCAGGGTCTAGACCCTCTCTGTGCCCTTTTCCTTCTTACGCAAAATTCATTTTGGTTTCTGTGGTTTGTGTTCTTCTTTTCCTTTTTAATTTTTTCGTCCCAATCCCCTGTATGGTCGGAAGTGGTCCATGTATTTTCATATTGCATCTGCAATTCTTCTTCTC
>NC_051418.1:446711-446841 GCF_015228065.2 Penaeus monodon | reverse complement strand
ATGGGATGCTCATTCTCAAGGAGCCAACTTTATGATGGCTTAACCCCGTGGTTCACGTCCCACCTTTTCTTCGTCCAGAAAGGTCCCGCTGAGATGGCTAGTCCTTTGGCACGCTTTTGATGGCTCTTGG